>NC_089425.1:2470416-2779218 GCF_013426205.1 Metarhizium brunneum | reverse complement strand
ACGCCCACGCGGCCACTGCCGCCGGATAGTGTGCGGAATAGGGCCCTCGGAGCCTTTGACACAATGACAGTTGCCGGCAGCTCTGATGGCTTCATCTGGGCCATCGGGCGACATGGAGCAAAGCCGCCAGTCCCCATTGCGAAGAATGTCCTTGGAAACCATGCCCATGCCCATCCCTCCCTCTCCTTTGCCCACATCGGCCCGCTGTGCCTACGGCCGATAGCAACGCCCCACCGGCCGATGTATGTTTCGCAGTCCAGGACCATTTGAAGCCATCCGGGCATTCAGCAAGGTTGTAATGTGAGGATCCCAGCTAGCTCGAGACTCTTCCCGCAGTTGCTATAGGCGCCCTAAGACCACGCTGGCCCCCCGTAGCCACCTGAGCAATGTTGGAGAGCATGCGGACTGGTATTGTAGAGACAAGAGCCGACGAGCGGTCCCTGGCTGACCTGGTATGCTGAGCTTCCGGTAAGCCGAGCCGCAACGAATCGCTGCCTTGTCAGAATGGGCAACCGAGAAAAAGGCATTACATTCCCGCGTGGCGCCTGAGTTGGTGGTGGTGTGTGTGACTGTGTGTCCCTCAAGCCTGTATCTGTATCAAACATGTGTGGTTCTATGGTGGAGGCCACAGACGTTCGAATCCGACTCTGGACCTCCTTCCACTTCCTGCATTTGTCGGTAATTGCCTAGCTGTCTGTTTTGCTGCATTGCGGATGTAACGTCAATGACGCGGAAGGACAAGGCTCCCCCCCCTTCCACGGCCTGGTAGTATATATATACGCACATGTGCGCCAAGTGTTTGGTTATCAGAGCCAAATCCACTCAACTTAGCACTTGCTTCATGCAGGCTTTCGAAGACCGGCCTACCGAGAGGAGAGACGCGAAGAAGAGCATTTGGCCCGCGGCGGCCAGCGGCTTGCACCAAATATGATGCGCATTGCCGTCGCAGGTGGAGGTGGACTCGGATACCTGCTGGCGCTGCAGCTTTCACAGGCAGCCAACGCTTACAACGTTGTCGTTTTATCACGATCTGTTGGTTTGCCCAACCTCATCTCGGGCGCTCAGGTTACCATGTTAATGTGGCATAGGCAAGACCCGAATTCGGCCAGCTCGACGTCCAACTCCATGTTGTCGACTACAGTGATCACGACAAGCTGACCTTTGCTCTTCAAGGCGTGGATCTGGCCATATCGACTATATCGGGGACGGAGCAGCTCAGCCTCATCAACGCGGCAGGACGTGCTCGCGTGCGTGTCTTCGTACCGTCGGAGTTTGAGGGGAGTTTGAGCCGGCGACCATCGCACAACGACCCGTTGGACCGCGGGTCGACGCAAGCAATCGCTCTGCTGAAACAATGGGAGAGTGCGTCGCGCATGAAATATACCGTCTTTGCGTGTGGCATCTTTATGGAGCGATTTCACCCCTACGGCCTCGGGTACCTAAACATTGGGTACGGCAGCGGCGTTTCGGCGGTGGGAGATTATCTCCTCGACATCAACCATGCAACAGCAGAATATGCGGCCGAAAACTCTAAGGGGCACACAGTAAGGGTGTGCTTAACATCGGTCTACGACGTGGTGCGCTTCATAGTAGCGGCCATAGACTTGGGACCTCGAAACTGGCCACACGAATTCACCATGCGGGGGGACAGAATGTCTGTCCGAGACGTTGTCGGGACATGCAGTCGCGTCAGGAACGGTAAGGTGTCCCCAGGTCAGAGTTGGAGCAAGGGCACGATTACCCAAAAAAAAAAAAAAAAGGAAATACTAACTGCTCCTGGTCAGTGGCCTTTGATCATCACATGCGGCAAAGCTCCGAGCTCCAGTCATACCTGGCTTACTTTGTCCAGGCCGGCGACGGAGATAAAGTTGCATATTACCAGCGCCTCATTGCCACGACAAACGGACGCTATGATTTTTCACGGGCCTCGCTGAATGACGCCTTGGAAAAGAGTGGCCAGGGGGATGTACAGCCCATGACCCTGTTGCGGTGGCTCACAAACGTCTGGCAGTCCTTATGACGGGGCCATCAAACATTCAACATTCAAGAGCGGGAGCCGGGCGTGGGCATTTGTCCAGTCCTCTCTGGCTGTGGCACGCAACGGCGAGAAAACAAGGGGAGAAGACGGGCGAATCGATGCTTTGGGCTCCGGGGTTGGGGCCTTTGGGCATCATTTGGGGGCAAGAAAATGGCAACAGGCTCGAGCGGATGGACAAGCATTTGGGAAAGGCATTTGGCGACGGCGTTTAATCTCGGGCTCTTTTTTTTTTTTTTTCTCCATGGATTCGGTTCGGATGTGATAGTGAAAAATACCCCATTTTTTTCCTCGGATGCTCTTGCTCAAACAGGGGAGACAAGGGAGGTGCGGGCGAGAGCGGGAAGGTAGTAACTCCAAGGCAACTTACACAACATACATTGACGTGTCGGGGCGGGAGGTGATCGGGGTGGAGAGCATTGACAGGCAGCGGGCAGTTGCTCCTTCCACCAGGTGACAATTTGATGTTTACGGAGTAATTCGGTAGAATGACTGACGTGTCCCACGCAACAATACGCCGGCGGGGAGACGACAAACATAAAACATGAAACAAGGATGAAAGATGGATTGATTGACGTATACGGAGTATTTGGCCATGAATGCCACCAACGGCGGCTAGTGCCAGTGCCAGTGCCAGATGTCAATACATGTCAAATCAATATCTTGCCGTCCTGGGCAACGTCAACGGCTGTTTGTTGTATTGACAAGCACGCACGGTTTCATGTGCTGCCAGCCCACTATTGTGTGCACCATCGACGCCCGCAGCGCATTGATCATGGCCGCCGTGTCCGAGCACTTGCATTGTTCAATCTTGTTCCTTTGACTACATAAACGATACGGCCCGGCACGCGCCAAATGCAACCAACGCGGCACATGGCGCTGGGATGCGCATTAAGGTTCCTGCCGTCGCCCAAACGGGCCACCTACTTGGATGTTCATGCACTCATCCAGTCTCTTGCCAACGGACCGGCGCAGTGCCTACCAGACATGTAATGTAAGTCTGCTGGGCTTCTCTAGACAAGACGCCCAAAATGCAGAGGCTCTGTCGATTCACTTTTTCTGGCCCGTCCGGCTGGCCTCGTTTTCCATCTTTTATTTGTCATCTACTATATAGCGGCGGCGGCGGCTAGTCTTGACGGCTGAGCTCTTCCTTCAGCTTGACATGGTTTGATCAGCGTGCGTTTCCTCCGCTGTCATACCCAACTAATGCCATGCGCTGTGCAGCCGGCTTCTGTGAGAGTGACACTGCGTTGAGGCAGTACGACTTGATTATTTTATTTACTTATTTATTTATTCTTCTCGCGGTTCTTGTCCGAAAACGCCGCCCAACACACGGCAAGTTCCTCCGCGGGCATATTTTTGTGCAAAACTACAAAACGCAAGCACATGTATAATTATGATGCCTGTGCTTCAGCTTCAGCCGCTCCTGTAGTCTCTCCTTCCGGGTCGAACTCGTCACCGAATTCAGTCACGATCCATAGACAAAACTGCTCCCACTCAACTTGCCACTGTTTCAGCCGCTCCGCCTTGATGCCGCTGCCTAGGCTTGCTTGGCGAATGTCGTTTGCCCACGCCGCGGCTTCTTGATCTTCAAAGGCGGCCCACCTCACACTGTTCTCCGCCAGACTTCCCAGGCCAGCGAGCCCAAGATTATCCCAGCCCTGGAGAGCCTGCCAAAAGTCGTGCGACATGCCGGCTGTGTCCTGGCCGAGCATGGCCGGGTCGTCGTTGCAAAGGCAGCATGCTACTCCGCGAGCTAGCAGCGCGGGCAAGGGGTGTGCGAGCACGGAGCCGCAGAGACGGAGCACTTCGTTTGAAATCGGGCATGATTCAACGAGAATGCGTTTATCCTTGACCATGTCAATCAACAACGGATGTTTGTATAAGCTGTACGCGTGGCCAATGCGTCTTGTTCCGAGCAGGATGGCATCAAACAGGTTAGAATCGGTGCTGTTGCCGTCCCCCAGGGTTTCGCCGGCGTGGAAGAAGAAGGGAATATTGATCCCTTCCTGGGCGCATTGTTTTCGAAACCAAAATAGCTCTGGTAGCACATCCACGAGGGGTTTTCCAAGATCCTCTGGTCCAACCAAATCATATCCAGCAATGAGGTGCGGAAACTCCATTTTAGTTGTGATGCAGTGATCCATATTTTCGATTAGGGGTCTTGTATCGATACTTCGCAGCGTCGTCCAAATGGTCGTCAAACCCCAGAACCCTTCCCCTTCTGGGGAGGCTTTGAACCTGGCGACCTCTTCTTCAATGACCTTGAACATGTGGCTGTAATCCTGCTCCGGCTCTTCCTGGCGGTCACGACAATAATCTAGCGGCCAGGTAAACCTACAACAAGAGATTAACACACACACAAGGTCTCAATGGCGGCATATTACAAGTAGGATTGCGGCACATACCTGAGCTCAACCCAGTTTACTCCGTCCGACTTCAGCTGGCTCATCAAACGCCGCAGAAAAGCGCGGAAGATGGGCTCATAGTGGATGATGGTGGCGACGACAATGAAGCATTTCGCAAACTTTCGCCATATGGCATCGATGCCGTGATGATGCTCGTGGCTGTCGGTCGTTGACAATGTGCAGCGGCTTTTCAACCAGCGGAGAAATCCTTGGCGTCCGCCATCAGGAAATTCATCCGCCGCCTTGGTGAGCAGGATGAAAGTTTGGGGCTTGTAAGACGCTTCCCAAAGCGAGCCGTCAGTCCTCTCACTTGACTTGTACCGGAAGTTCATGGCAGCATTTTCCAGTGCATCCTTGCCCCTGAGCGGCCTGTCGCTTGACATGTGTATTCCAGGGGTACCGAGCAGCACGTCAAGGAGATAGTCAAAGTTGACCATGGCATCCATGTGGGAATGCAAGAGACATCCTTTGGGCATCTTTCTGACAATTTTCCACAGGTTGGTACTCTCCATACGGTCCTTGGCAAACATGAACATCATGCCAGGAAAGATGCACTCATGGCTGGTCTGGGCCATGTGCTCTTCCACATCTGGCGTCCAGACGGTCTTGTGCTCATGGCTGCGGATTCGGTCGACGATGGTGCAGGCCCTTTTGGCGATTGGCGAGAGCGACTTTCTAAAGGAAGTATCCGAGCGCGACGTCTTTTCTTGATTGATGAGGTTTTCACGGCCAGCCATGTACTGCTGAATAAAAGGATCTGAGGCGGAGGGAATGTCCTGGGAGATTTCGTCCCACACGTCATTTGGCATTGCCATGTTGGGAAGAGGGTACAGCGTGAGGCTGTGACGGGCACGCCCAGATGGCAGGCAGAAGCAGAGCCGAGATTGGCGCGATCTAACTGAGCCAAATAGTGGTCAAAGGACGAGACGTCAGCGTGGAACAGCAAGTTGAGTTGGTTGTATTAAAATGGGTGGCTCGGCCGACACTGATGTGGTATTGTTCCGACGACGACTCGACTCGACTCGAACTGTTTGCCGTCGTTGCTAAAGCAGCGGGGCTTTGCAATGTACGGAGTACATCAATAGGTCGCCAGGGGTCGAATTGGTCAAAATGGGTTGCACAACCAGCGTCGGCCAAACATTGAAGTGAGAAAGAAGGGCGAGAAATGGCCGAGCCGGCCAGTGAGAGGAGGCAGCATCATCGCGGGGTGGCTTGGGAGACTAGAGACGGCAAGCCGCGGCGTTCTTGTCGATTCGAAGAATGGAAGAAACGCTGCTCCGGAGTGGAGCCAGTGGGAGACTTGGGAGAGGCTCAGAAGAGACTCGGTCCATGGTTTTCGCCTTTTGCCTCCTCCACTCCTCTACGCCTCCACGAGGCCCGTGGCGATCGGCTCGACGCAACAGCAGATGCTCGCATGCTACTACTAGTACTATGTATATCCAGAGGTTGCTCTGATCCCCCGCTTTCCTGCAGAATGCATCCCCTTTGCTGACGCCGGCTCTGTCTGACCCTCGTGTCTGCTGCCTGTCTCAGTCTCAGCCTCAATTCACAACACCAAGGCAGGATCAGCCAAGAACCATCGGTGTGCTGACCCAACTCCCGTCATGACCATACTTGGACCCTGGACGTCATCACGCAGCCTATCATGCTCGAGATGCGCCTCTCCACAAGTGCCGTCTGTTGGCTTGTCTGGAGCTAAACCACACCACCTTTCCAGCTCGCACGTCGTTGGTCGGAAAACTATCGTCCGCTTGAGGCACCGACAAGTCATCGCCTGTGCTTCGCGTCACGGCTCCTTGCGCCGTTCCGTTCTGGCCCGTAATGCCCTCCGTTGACATCACCTCTCCAAACTGCCGGTAGCGTCCTTTCCGTCTTCTGCCCACTCACCGTGAGCGACCTTCATCTCATCTCATCACCTGCAGCCCACATCACGGAAGCACATCGCTATCGGGCGCTTAGAGCCCGCAGCCCTTCAACTCCAGGAACAGGCCGGGACTCTGCAAAGTCATTTCCGTAGTGGCTCATTACTCTTTTGGGCGTGACCGGATGCACGTCTCGCCCCATGGGAAGTTCGATTCAACCAACGGCAGTTGGCATATGAGTGTTTTCGGTGTACAAGAAGTAAATAATGCACATTGCTGACGGGGCGGCGAGGTTACCAAAATTGACTTGTAAGTTTTTCCATGCAATCACGAGACAATAAACTTGGCACAGGCCATTCTACAAAATATTACAAAAAGGGCCATTATTCCCTGTTCCCTCTTGCACACCTGTAGATCCGTGAAAAACACCACTTATACCACTTTCTACTACTGCGCCATCCTAGAAGCTCCAGCTGATTACAAAGCTATATATTCTCCATAACATCTCTTGCCCGAATAAAAAAAATGTTACATCTTAATATCCTCGCACTCGCCCTCGTCCCAGCCACAACATGCCTCGCCCTTCCCCGGCATGATGTCCGCCCCGACACATGCTGCTTTACACTTCACGACTCATCAACTGGTGAAATCGTCCGGCAAGAAACCAACTCCGGCTTCCTTTACCTAGGCGGCTCTCAGCCTACGGGCTGGTATTGCATCAAGCTCTCTGATCCCAATAAGATCCTCTGGGACGCCTTCAACAACGCATGCTTTGTCAACCCCGATAAAGTGTTTCAGTGTCTCGATCCTACTCCGAGCAACGATTCTTGGGGCATGGAGCAGAGTGGTAGCGACGTGCTGGTTGTGGTTAATAGAGATTCGTCGTTTAAAGTATGCCCTACGGATTCGGGAAACATGATCTATACCAGTGCCAAGAAGGATGAGGGTTGTAGGAGCCTAACATTGAAGGCAGAGGGGCTAAAGGGGAGCTGTGGGAGTTTTCAGGGATGATTTTTGTGTTCCGAAACTGAATCCGCTGGACGAGATTTATATTTTTTTCTTTTATATGATTTGTTGTCATGGAAAGGTTGTGCAACTTCTCACATCAAGACACTCAGTACGCATCACTGCCATCAAATATAACCAACCTTGTGAGAAAGCTACAACTTGGCAGCTACATCCCCCCCATGGCCGTACACAATGCCAAGGTCCTTGTTCAACTCGTCCTCCGTGCTTCCTCTCGCCCTCCTCTCAACGCCAAACTTGTCCTCCACAAATCGTACAAATACTTCCTTGGCCACTGGATTCCCATCAGTGCCCGCGTCGACGTACAGCAACACCGAGGCGAGTATATCACCCAACTGCCAAACAACCTCGCGCGCTTCACCCATCAGATCCGCCTGCTCCGTCCCCTCAATCTTGCTCTTCAGCGCAGCCCACTTCTCAACCGGCTCCCAACCGGCCGGTCGTCCTGCCCTCCCCTCGAAACCCCACGCCTTGCGAACCACTTCATCCAAGGCCGCCAAAGAATCCGCACCACCGCGCGCATGTTTCATTGCGCGGACCAAGTCCGTACACAGAACATCCGTCGTGCCCTCCCAGATGGGCAGCACGCAAGTATCCCTATATATACGCGAGATGTTGAGGTACTCCTGCTCCTCGTTGACGAGGTAGCCCACGCCGCCCAGCGCCTCCATGCACGAGAACAGCAGCGCTACGCTGGGCTTGCAAACGTACGCCTTTGCGAGCTGGCTCATGATTCGGAGCAGCGGCTCGACGAGTTTCTCCTGGGGCGTGAGGGCGTCCAGCGCCGGCGAGGGCCTTGCGCCGAGCGAGTGCTCGGAAACGCCCAGCACGTACGACGTGTAAAAGGTGACGAGCATGAGGCGGCGGTACTCTGCTGAGATCTTGGCCAGCGTCCTCATGTGCAGCGGGCTGTCGACCAGTCTCGTCCTCTTGCGGCCGCCGGCGCCGACGTCCCGGACGAGGGCGTAGGCTCGCGCGATTCCGAGGCCGCGGCCCACGCCGCCCACCGCCGCGACAGCCGAGTGGACGCGGGTGAGGGTGAGGATGGTGCTGATCTCGTGGATGCCCCTGCCCTCCCGGCCGACCATCCAGCCGCGCATGTTGTCCAGGACGAGCTCCGCCGTGGGGAGGGACTGCGTGCCGAACTTGTTCTTGAGGCGCTGGATGCGCACGCCGTTGAGGGCCCTGCCGTCGTCCCTGGGCTCGCCGGTCAGTGTGGTGGCCTCGGGATCGTGTTTCCTCATGGGCGCCAGGAACGTCGACAGCCCCCCCGCGGCGGTCCTGCCCAGGAGGACCGTCATTTCCGAGTCTGTCGCGCTGGAGAACCATTTGAAGCCGTTGATGGACCACGGGCCCAGAGGAATCTGGCCCTGCTTGGAGGCAAACCCGTTGGCGCCCTCTGGCTGGTACGTGGCGACGGTTTCTGTGAGGGAGACGTCGCTCCCGCCCGTTCGCTCCGTCATCCACTGTCCGCTGGTCCAGGCGTACTTGGGATCACGGGACGTGAGCCGCTGGTAGGCGTCTGTAAAGACCTTTTTTTCCGCGGCGGACAGGGCAGCAGAGAGCTCGGGGTGGGAGAGGTGACGACGGAGGAGGCATGCGGCGCCGTCCTGCATGGCCGATGGGCAGCCCACGTTTGCACAGGATCCGACCCAGAGGTGGGTGCGGAGGAATTGAAGCGGGCGACAGAATGCGCCGTAGGGCGTATCATAGCCCGTGGCTACCATTCTATATTCACGATGCTCAGCTTTCGCGTAAAAGCCACGGGACGGGGTTGGAAGTAGTTGGTCCCCTTACCCCTTTGACAGCCCAAAGTCCTGCAAGCTCCGCCATCCCTCGCCGGTAATCAGCTCCCCCTTCCATTTTCCAAAGGCGTCTCGCCCTGAGCCCTTGAGGTACGGCTTGTTGTGTTCTGAATCAGTGACCCAGGTGAAAATCTGGTCCGAAATCACGTCCTGTCCAAACGACGATACTTCGCCCCCTGCCTTGGACGCTACCTCGGCAGAAAGAAATACTAGGAATCCTCGTCAGCATTCTATATATATATGCATCCGGTTCAGATGGACCTATTGGCAGGCTCGACGGGGAGAGAAGGGGGGGAAGCTTGCATTTAAAGCATCTCTGGAACGACGCATCATCGTGAAACTGGTTCCTCAAGACAGGCGCCTTCTGAAAGAAGCCCTTGTCAGCACCCGAAGGCTCCATGATCAAAGTCACAAGATGCCAAAATGCGGGGAAATGAAAACACACATTCCTACGAGACTATTGTACAAGACAACGGCAATAACAAGCATTTAAGCAAGAAGCTAGTGCTTCAACGGAGGCAATTCCGCACTCGCATGGGAGTGGCGTCTGGAGAAACCGAGGCAAATCGGCCTCAAGAGTGGGAACCTGACTGTCTGCCGGAAATCTTTCCATGGACAACTACTAGCATGTGCGGGATGATTGTTGCAGAGAGGTGCAGAGAGTGACGGCGGTAACACGGCAGACTTTGGTGAGCGTCTGGCGTCGTGGTTCCCCCCTTGCACTCGGATGCAACCAGACGGTTTGCGCGGAATCACAGAGAGGCTGGCGGGGAAGCAGGCGAGATGGTGAGCACGGGAAGATCAGACGGCGAGAAGGGGGGGCGAGCGCCGGAATGGCTGCCGAGTGAATATTTATTAGCATAAATGACGGCGATGCGTAGTTGAACATCTACACCCGGGCACGGTACAATATGCCTTGGAGACGGTGCAATGAACGAAGCCATGAAATGAAGCCGTCGTGCATCATCCGCAACTTGGTGGAAGAATGGACAGCTCCACAGCATGACTAGCCAACCAACACGCTCTGTGCAAGGGTTGGACTCCACTTTTCTGCGTGAAACGTCCATAGTACTCATTAACAGCTCGACTCGCAACATTAGCCGCAGTCGTCTAGGGGTAAGGACACCAGTTTGTGGACCCAGCGAAACACTGGAAACCGAGGTTCGAGTCCTCGCTGCGGCACGTTATTTTTTCGCCTTCCCTTTCCATGGGACAGCGAATTGACAGCACTCATTCCTTTCACATCGCCGCAGTCGTCTAGGGGTAAGGACACCAGTTTGTGGTTTGGTAGCGGATCACTGGAAACCGAGGTTCGAGTCCTCGCTGCGGCACACGGAATATTTTTTGTACTTTGCCACGTCAAGCAATGACCTTTTTTTGAAGAAAACCTTTGTTTGGTTATATTTATAGTGCTTGCGAACTACTCGAGCATTTGAATCTCCCTTTTTTTTAAACCTAATTAATGCATAATAAAGGGCTAGATGACAGTTGAAGATTCCGCATAACCCTTGCATCCTGGGTACTCGCCAAGAGCAGGCAGGGTGCTTGTAGAGTAGCCCTGTTATGGCATTGCTCTAGCCTATTGCAAGGCCCCTTGACTTTAACCCCTTAATCATCAAAGTTGCTCATGTCACAATTCACTGGTCACTGGCGCTGGCAGGCAGCTTGTTTCATTGGTGTTGGAGCTGCAAAAGTCAGACTGAATAAAAGTGACAGGATCGTGTTTCTGGAAAAGCGACGAACACGAGTTATCTTGTATTTCCTCGCAAGTAGTCGTCCTGGGTTCTTGCGTATTCTTGACTACTATTCCCAGTGCACACACATGCTTTTCCTAAAATACACTTGCATCCATTATACAATGCTTTGCGAATAAGCTCGCTGAAGAGGCCAAAAGCCTTGTTCATGGCGGACAATACAGGCAGTGTCTTGCCCATAACAACCCCATGACACAAACATATTCTCGTCTATCGCCCGTAGCGGCTCAAAGAAAAATGATGTGTACATACATGACTTTATTAGTGATTGACCATGCGCAGCAGCGTCCCGGCCCACCAGTGCCTGTTAGATCTGACGTGTCTGATAGAATATCCGACCAATCGCCAACATGGTTGGGTGGCATGCAAATTGTCGCGTGGCAGTCTCTGACACCTGGTGTATCCGCATTGACTT
The DNA here is from genome assembly GCF_013426205.1 of Metarhizium brunneum. NCBI lineage: Eukaryota > Fungi > Ascomycota > Sordariomycetes > Hypocreales > Clavicipitaceae > Metarhizium > Metarhizium brunneum. Next base: position 2,767,913 of record NC_089425.1, on the reverse strand, counting down.
GGGGAGCCATGGATATTCATGACCCCTTGTAGAAGTCGAACGGCGTGGTGACGGCAAATCCCTGTTGCGCCAGGCGGCATATCGAACGATACGGCGATTATTGATGCCACGGAAAGAGTCGACAAGATCAAGTGGTCAACCACTAGACACCTTGATCTACTGGGACTTGTAGAGGATGGGCCATAGGCCCGTAGCTCGTCGCCTCAATATGCAGAGACTGTTGTATAAGCACGTATAGCCAGGCTAGGCAACGTCTAGTTTTGTCGGCATGATTGCCATTCGAGGGAATCCATATTGCGCGAGCTTTGAGAACATGAGCCACCCAACTAGCCAAGACACATGCTAGGTATTCTCCGCTTGTACGGAGTTACGCAGGTCTGGAACAACATCATCAGCCTGAGTCAAGGGCCCGTACGGCTGGACGGCGGCTGGCAGTACGGAGTACGATAATAATATGTACATTGGGTGATGATTGACAAGCATCTAATGGGCCACCGCCCGGCGTAGCCAGCGGTGGTCAGGAAAGAATTGTTAGATACTTTAGGTACTGGTCGAGGCGTTGGGCTTGGCGATTGATATTAGAAAATAACGCGCGTGCAGCGGCGTCACAGAGGGCCGCTGCATCATCACATGGTGATCCGATTAAGCTTGACAAGGTGGTTATTCTGGCCCACGGACTGCTCGACAGCCCCGACCATGTGGCAACCTTGGGTCAAAGAAGCAGGTGGTTGAGAATATTGTAGTTGTTGGTCTCGCTTATGGCGTAGAGGGAGCTGATTGCCATGGCCCCAGAAATGATTGCCACGGCACGGAGGACTAGACGGCACGTCCTTGCTTGTGAATGAGGCGTATGTACAGACGGAGTACGCAGTCGACACTTGTCTTTGAGCAAACCCGGCAGGAGGCGAGGTCCTCCGTACTTCAATCCCGAGACCATCTGACCATTGGAGCCGGGGCTCGAAGGCTACAGTCCGCTTCATGCATGTGTCTGGGGCATGCAGAAGCCGCCAAGGCGCTAAACTGGCATCGTTAGCTAAACAGCGAGTATTTGGCGAACAAGGCCGAGCGGCAATCTCAATCTGCTTGGGAGAGATGAAAGAGTAACTTGACCCTGCAAGAAAACCTACACGCCCTGTTTGTACACCCCTCTGTCCAGCCAGGCTCAGACTGATGACATTCCGTCCATGGTACCGCCTGCCGTCCACCTCTTGACTCTTGACTGTCGGACTAGCTCAGTCGGTGCGAAGCACCAGTTGACAGCGCTGCTACGTGTTGCCACGAGACCACCTCCCTTGGGCTTCAGTGCTTCCGTTTCCAAAGCCCAATACAATGTAACTAGGAGATACAACAGCAGACTTTGAGGCGCGTCCGTCTCTTATCACTTGGCGTTGATTCGCAAAGTTAATCACCTACCCTGCCCGATGTTACGGTGAAGCTGAACCCGTCCTCCATAGTCTGGTGGTGGAAGACGGTTTCCAGGTCCTGGCGAGAGGCGAAAGAGCGAGTCAATCACGACATGGCGTCGGTCCTTGACGACTCGTCCCCCTACTGGGCTGCGGGCCATGGATAGAACCATGAAAACAAAGACCGATTTCCATTCAAGATTCTGCATCGAACAGAATCGGCACAGCCGTTCAATGCTCACCAAGCCATCTGCATGGACAAACTGCCTTGCATTCAGGAATCCGCTGCCCGTCACCCGCGTCGGTGATTGTCCGCCGTCGGGGGAGGCGGATGAAGCGGTGTTGTATGTATGGAGGAGCACTGAAAGACGTTTTTGGCACCTGCTGGAGTCGGCGCTATGTCTGGTGAAGGCTGAAGTGTTGGCTTTTGGCTTTATGTATGTACTCCATATGGCTGCAAAACGGGTCTGGCTCACAGAGTCACAGCAGCCATGAGCCACGACGTCACCACGGACGACATGACTATCACCGCTTTCGGAGGTCCCTGCTTTGTCAAGTCCTCCATTTGTGCTCATGTGGTTCTGTGACTGCCTCTGCCCCGTCAGCCAACAGCCCCATCGCCGCACGCCACAGATTACCCAAAGGCCAGCGCCTTCGGCTACGGCCAAGTCCAAGAAGAAGACGTACGTACCGTTTGGCCCAGGACGACAACGGAAGCCAACGGAGGCCAAAGAGAGGAATGTGTACAAGTGACTCTACCGAGTACGAGAGTGGACGTGAGAAGGTTTATTCGTTCCAGTTATCGAATGCCAACGGCTCAAGTCGTCCGTGGGTTGCTCAAAGCCGTACTTGAGGAAGCTGCAGTGGCAGCCTCGCGCCTTCGCGGATTGAAATCTATTTTGCCTGTATCGTGCCCACTTGGCTCCTTCCGTCCTTCCTTTCAATTGCCTTGAACCTTGAGCTTGAGTTGCCAATTGCACGGTCCGGACGACACATTCATTACTACATAAATGTACCTACTTGAGTAGTATTGCAGTCTCCTGTTCTTTATGCCATTCATTGATTGATTCCTTTGTGTCCCGCGGTTTTGTTGTGTCCAACAATGTCGAGCCGATCGATTGTGTGCTACATGCAATCACGTCTCTCTGGTTTCACAAGCTAACGCAAGAGTGAGTCGATCTGTTTTGGACTCTTCCAACATGAGCCGCCGTGGCCCGGCGTCAATATCCATGGTCCGCGCTTCAGACCCCGACTCTAGTACCGTCCCTTCCACTCGTCAACCGTGAGCCTCGAGCTCGAGACCACAACAGGAGGCGAACCACCCGGCCTGGCATCTCCACCTCGCAGGTGGAACCGCACTCCCTTGGCCGGGGGGGCGTGCGCCTCAAACGTCTCCGGCTTCTTCCTCTTGATTCATCGTTGCCCACTTCATCTAGTGCATTCTCTCAGCCTTCCCTATAAAGGAGCACCATCCGCTGACGCAAGGTCGCCATCAGCCTGGTTTGTAATCTCTCCCTTTGTTTGTCGTAATCATCTACGCTCGCGAACCCAATATCTTCTCTCTCCCTCACCTCCTCCTGGACAAGCAACTTGTCTTCCGTGATCGACTCTACATTCGCTCAGAATCCTGCCGCCGTCCCTTTAGATTTGCCTGTCCCACCTAGCGAGCTCCGTCCTCGGCCATCGAAAGACGCTCAACCTACGCTCAACGACACAGCACCTACAATACAACTACGCCAAGCATCATGGCCGGCAAGAAGATCCGTTGCAGCACCAAGGACTGCCGAGAGCCTGTTCAACGCATCTTTGGCGACTGTGGTTTCTGCGGTGGTCACTTCTGTGGCAAGCATCGCCTGTTAGAGGACCACAAGTGCAGCGGTCTGGAAGATGTAGGTCAACCCAAGCATTGATGCGCTGCCATGCGGCCCCCGTGTCAAGACAGACAATACTGACTCTTTGCCTTGTTTTCCAGTGCAAGAAACAGTCACACGAGCGTAATGCTGCACAGTTGGAATCCGAAAGAACGCAGGTCATCCGTGGCGTTTAACTGGGTCACCACCACATGACTCTTGTACCAGCCCCGGCCGGCGTGCGAAGGCCCGAATCTACTACGGAAGCTCAATTTGAGTTGGATAAGTCTCTCTCAATCGACACAACGTGGCTGTTTTCTTTGATGAAATATGACTATACGACATTTCTGTATCGAGCGATTGCAATCTGGCGGCGTGGTTCTTGGGGGAGTAGAGGCGTAGTGGCCTACCGTTGTATTCTAATTATCGGCGACGACAGGTGTAACTGTCGCACGGCGTTCCGGGTTTTACTGCTGTTGTGATTTTCTGGATGGGGCCATCTGCCTCTATTCTGACTGGGGATTCTTGTTATTTTATTTATTTCACACATGAAATCGAGATTTACTATTCTCCTTGACGTGGCCCTCCCTGCCCTTCTGGGAACACGGTGGCTCGTGTGATTTTACAGTGCGACTTTGACTCCCTCGATACGTTTCAGACGTTTCATTTCCCATCTAAAATGACCCCCACCCGACAAACAGCTACGTTCCGCAATGCCAATGTCAATGTCAATGCCAATGCCAATGCCAATGCTCATGCTCCGTACGGAGTACTCTGTACTTGTGTACATACATACCTAGTGTACACAACTCAATGGCCGACAGTCGAGCCCTCCAATCTCGCAATGACTGATTGGTGACAACTCATTTTTCCCCAGTAGCCATGGTCTGAATGGCCACATCGCTCGTCCTTGGGTTCTACATGTCCCGTCACGTAGGGCATTCATGCATATGCGCGCCGTGTGTGCGGTCTGGTGGTCGGGGTCGGCAAATGTGGAATATGCAGCTTGTGCAGACCGCCACACCCTCACTCTGGTGGACGGAGCAGAGTTCTGCCTGTCCGGCACGGAGAATCCACCAGACGTGATGGAGTAACAGCACTAGTATTGCCTCTCCCACAAGTCCTGGACAAGATGTGGCCATGGCAATCGATACGCTTGACTATTGCGCCGGCGTATGTTCCCTCACATTTGCCATTGTTCACTGACCGCCTCTTTCTTGACCACGACTTGCTCGACAATCTCCTCCCTTTTCACCGCTACCTCACTCCCTTCAACCTGGACTTGTTCCTTTATCCTCCTCGCCTCGAGCACCTTTTTCTTCTCGGCGGCTTTGCAGAGCCCATTCAACCCCAAGTCGCAGTTGCCACACTTCCTCCCCACCGGCAGGCAGACTGCCTGCCCGAACCCGACGAGCAGCCAGTTTATTTCCCGCCACTTGTCCCTCGGCAGCCACGACTGCAGTGCGCGGCGCGTGTCTTCCGGGTTTTTCGTCTTGTTCCACCCCCAGAGGTTCGTGATGCGGTGGACGTGCACGTCGACGCCGATGCCTTCGGTGCGGTCCCACGCCGCGGAGAGGCAGAGATGGGCCATCTTGGGGCCGACCCCGGGGAGCGACGTGAGGCCTTGGATGGTGTCGGGGATGTCGCCTTTCCATTGATCCCGTAAGATGACGGCTGCTTGTTTGATGTACCTGGGTCATTAGCTTAGCTGGGCCCTCGAAACCGCTGTCCTTCTCGTGAATGTGCGGAGAGACGTACTTTGTCTTGTTGTTGTGGAATCCAACCGCCCAAATCAACTGATTCAAGAGACTGGCATCCACGGCCAGGACATTGTCCAGGTTTAACCCCGGCGGAGCGCCGGGCTTGTGCGGCGGCAGCTCCGTCTGTAGTCTCTTCATGGCCACGGCATTGACTGTGTCCTTTGTCTGGCTCGACAGCATGAGTGCTATGAGTGTGTGGAAGCGCTGGTCCTTGGGGGAGGCGCTGCGGTCTGCGAGCCTCTCGCATCCCATTGTGTCGACTGCGGCGCCGTGAGCCACGCCACCTGGGGCGCGCATCTTCTTGACGGCATTGTACATCTCTTGCCAGTCTGAGGGGGGCGATGTCCTTTCTTCGCCAGTCGTAGGGTCCGTCGTTTTCTTTGCTGGTTTTCGGGCCCGCCTCTTTGCAGGTGGTGATGGTACCGAGGACAAGGGTTCATCGGGGAGCTCGGTTTTCATGGCCTTCATGGGCGAGTCTGTGGATGTGCGCCGGCGCCGCTTGGGGGGCGGGCTTATGCTGTCTTCTATGTCGGGGGTTCTGGAGACATTTTGGTCCGAGGAGGTTGAGGACGTGCTTGCGTAGACGAATCGTGAGAGGGATCGGGTGATGCGGCGTGGCGGGGATGTTCGGGTAACGGGTGCGCTGCCAAATAGTTTGGATGTGTCTTTTGATATTCGTGAAGACCTCATTTTTTGGGAATGCGTGGTCGGCCGTCGGACTGGAGAATGGAGTTGCAGGGTGTGAAATCTGAATTTCGGTGGACGCGACGCGCTCTTGGCAGTGGTGCTGATGCATCGTGATTGCAGGCACTGTGGTTGGCTGACTCTGGATTTGGAGTGCACAGGTGTGCCCGCCCCTGTTGTTACGCCTTCACGTCCTGGTTTCGAAGATTACACATGATACGTCAATCGATGTCCTAGATGCACGCAGTAGCTATTCCGACTATATTGCTACTTAAGTACTTACTCGAATACCATAAGGTTTTAAATATCATGCCCCCTAGCAGATCCAACTCACAGTTGGATGGTTTTTTTTAAACCATGTAGGGTAGCCATTTTGATTTGCATTTCTGAGGCGCCTGGGCTAAGTTTGTATTAGCACAAACGTCTGTGCTGCTCATTTCACATTCTCCTTGGCCCATGTTCATTGCACGTAATATGTGAACACGTTTTCACTGCCATGTAGTATAGTGTATGGCCATCAAGGTTCCATTCTACGGACCGTATATTACCGGCGAGTCCCGCCACTCCCAGTTGCCAAACCTCACCTTTCCGAATACAATAACTCCATACTTGAACATCTCATCATTAACCCACTTTTTGCGACGTTGTGACCTGGATAACCAATTTTACAGCTTTCTCATGTCGACAACAGCACGGATACAGTCACCGCTCTTCATGACTTCGAAAGCAGAGTTCATCTCGTTCAGCGTCTTGCGGTGGGTGATGAACTCGTCGACCTTGAGAGCACCACTCATGTAGTCGCCAACAAGGCCGGGAAGCTGAGAGCGACCCTTGATGCCACCAAAGGCGCATCCCCTCCACACTCGCCCAGTAACAAGTTGGAAAGCTGGACCGGTGTGTTAACAAAATGACACTTCACTCATAACCATAACTGGGTAAAGTACTCACGTCGGGTGGCGATCTCTTGGCCCGCAGCAGCAACACCAATGATGATGCTCTCGCCCCAGCCCTTATGGCAGGCCTCAAGAGCAGCTCTCATGACAGTGACATTACCAGTGCAATCGAACGTGTAATCACAGCCGCCATCTGTCATCTCAACCAGCTTCTCAACAACGGTCTGGCCCTTCAATTCGGTAGGGTTGACGAAGTCGGTGGCACCAAACTTCTTGGCCCATTCCTCCTTGGAAGGGTTTACATCAACGACAATGATCTTGCCCGCCTTGTTGACAACGGCACCCTGGACAACTGATAGACCGACGCAGCCAGCGCCGAAGACGGCAATATTGGAGCCCTTCTCAACGTTGGCAGTGACACGGGCAGCGCCGTACCCAGTGGTGATGCCGCATCCCAGCAGACAGGTACGGTCCATGGGAGCATCAGCCTCAACAGCAACAACCGAGATATCGGCAACCACAGTATATTGGGAGAATGTCGACGTGCCCATAAAGTGAAGGAGATCCTTGCCCTTGCACTTGAACCGAGATGTACCGTCAGGCATCACTCCTTTGCCCTGGGTGGCTCGGATCTTGCCGCAAAGATTGGTCTTTCCAGACTTGCAAAACTTGCATTCCTTGCATTCCGGTGTGCTGTAGACGAATCATCGTTAGCAATCACGACCCCGCGGGGCTCATTGCGAGCTTCTACGAGATGGAAGCACGTACTACAGAGCGACGACGTGATCACCAGGCTTCACATTGGTGACACCCTCACCAACGGATTCGACAATACCGGCACCCTCGTGTCCCAAGACGATGGGGAACGCACCCTCGGGATCCTTGCCGGACAGAGTGTAGGCGTCTTTGCTCTTCCTGTTAGGTCGGGTAAAACTGTCTCTGAGGGCATGGGAGTCCAACCTGTGTGGCACACGCCAGTGTAGTAGATTTGGATTCGGACCTCGTGGGCCTTGGGAGGAGCAACTTCGATATCTTCGATGCTGAGCTCCTTGCCGGCCTCCCAGGCTACGGCAGCCTTGCAAGTGATGGTCTGTTGCGCGACATGACGGTCAATCTTTCAGTCTCTGAACAGAACGAGCAGGCGTCATTTGGAGGGGGTGAGTTTGCTGCTGGTGTTATCGCGCTGTACACACCTTTCCAACGGTGTCGGCCATTTTGAATGTTGTCAGCTCCGGGATGACGAATGTGTAGCTTTGCAGAGAGTAAGGCGAGTTGAAGAAACCCCAAACAGTGTTACGATGCTATGTGTAGAAAGCGTGCAGAGGGATACGGACAGCTTTAAAGTCAAATCGAGAGTCTGAGCAGTGAGGATAATCGAGATGCCGACACGCCGAAGAGCGCCGGCAGCTACCCCGCGCATGACGGGTGGATTAATAAGGACAGTCCACTTTGATGCTGGTGCCAAGTCAAGGTAAGAGTCAATCGGCCAGCACAAGACACGCTGGTCGTTCTAAACCCCGTTCCGGGCACCCATGGAGCACACAATCACTAAGTCCGTGTCCCCATCTCCGTTGACGGACGCATTGAAAATGAATGAAAGAAGTTCCATCACACCGTAGGCGCGCGACCTGTGTCTGGAATAGAGAGTCCCTCTGCAGGGTTCATGGTCGGTGGCGTCGACCTGACATTCCGGACCCCGAGCATATCCCGACGCGGCTCTCTAACCAAGATCCGTGCCAGCCCCTAGAACGTGCCAGAGATGGAAAGGCCCGGACATTAGCTCATGTTTACTCTTTTTTCTTTCTTTATTGCGCATTTTGTCTTGGGCCACTGCAGGCAAGGCAATTGTACACGTCGGGGAGCGCGCTGTGCCAAGGTGGCTGCCAACTGTGCCAAGTTCACTACCAGGTATAAGTACTTAGTAGGTAGGTTACTTGCTGAACATCCAGCTCGAGGGGTTGCATGCCATTGCATAAATTCATGGATTCATGTTTTGGAACTGAAAATGTCCAAGCTATGAAGGAAAATGAGATTTTCATTTATTATTATTTTTTTAAAAAAATTATACTTGGGGTAAAGTATATTTCGAAATTGGCATTGCGACATACAGAGTACTTGGTGGGGCATCACCACGGCCTTGTTGCTATGGCTCTGTTGATCCGCCCGGCTAAATTCCGGTCCCGATTGAGAGGCAATCGAGCTCCAAAAAATATACGAGAACGCGTTTGGGCAGCTCTTCATCAACACTTGGCGCAAAGCGGCAACTACTTCACTTAAAAGACACCACGATATATGCTCGCCTATCTCTGAATACTGAGAGCGTGGGGCTTATCCCGTCCACCGCCGCATTTGACTCGACTCTGGGGACGTGGACTCGACGGCAAGGTCGTCCGCAACATTTACCGTCGCAATGGCGCATCGATTCATGGTTCCCGACTCGAGCCCTGCGCCATCCACCCCGGACAAGAAATCAAGGAATGGAATGACCTTCTCGTTTTTGGGCGCTATGCCCTCGACGACACCAGCTGGACCGCCCCCATCATCACAAGCCTCCTTCACTCCGGCGGGAGCTCCTTCAGAATCTTACCTTGGGAGCTCCATCTTGCGAGAAGTAAGCACCAACGGTAGACCTTTCGGCTTCGCTGGTACTCAATCACAGAATGCCCCGGGGAGAAATCTGTTTGGTCGCCCTGAGCCCTCTAATGCGCCACTCGGCCACTCCATCAAAGGAGGTCACCGCCAGCCCTCCAGCCTGAGCAGGCAATTTAGCATTAGCGATGAAGAAGCAGAAGCCGAAGCCGAAGACGCTGAAGGGGGGAACGTACTCCCACCACATAGCTTGTTCCGTAAATCCAGTACCCTGCCCCACCGAGACGGCGACGAGGACGACGAGGACGCAGAGGGCGACGATATCGAAGCCGAGATCGAACGATACATTAACCAAGACATGGAGGGTGATAAGGATGTTGAAGGCGAGGAGAAGGAGGAAAAGGAACATGAAACTTCTGAGGAGGGCTCTGATGAAGGGGACTTGTTTCTGAACATGCGACACAATGACCGGCCCTACGGACAACCCATCATCGGCGAAGGTGACGACTTGATGATGCTGAATACTCCGGCTGCAGCAGACAGAGTTCGAAGGGAAGCTGAAGACATTTTCCGACGGTCGTCAGCACGACTCGGGGGCTCCCTGCGACGAGAATTCCAGTTTGCGACTATTGCTCGAGATATGTACACCCAACACGATGCTGCGAGAATTACAGAGTCTCCTGACTTGATTCTCAAGACAGAGGACTTGGTATGCCGACTTTACGACGAGGGCATCGGAGCGGTGGATGATGCGGAAAAAATGGACAACTCTTTAGCCAATATTTCATTTCGACTGGTCAAGCTCTGGAATGACCATGTCGAGGACCTGCCTCGACCCGAAGGGGAAGACTTTGCGACCATTGGGCCTGGAGCTGATGCTGACCCGTTTGAGAAGGCAGCGTATGTTGCTCACTTAGCTCTGCGCTTGCACCACACCAGGTTTGACAACGACTTGGAAGATGAGAAGACACCACCTCTGCCCGAAGTTCTTTTCGATTGGCAGCAAGCAAGCCACAATCTGTACCCGGACCAAATTCGCGAAATCAGCCGCTACAAGCCTGGCCCAGCTTGCCATAGCTTATACTGGCAAACGCTTCGAAACGCCCTACTCAGAGGCGATGTACGCGGGGCCTCTCAACTTTTGAAGAATGCTGGGTGGGAGAACGTTCGAAGGGGACCAAGAGGCGATAATGCATACACGGGCAAAGCACTGGAAAATGTTCGCCGATTCGCGGAAGCGACCTGTGACATGCTGGAGAAGTGTCCAGCTATGGCGGGCGACTGGGACATTTGGAACAGCAGCTGGACTCTGTTTCGTGTCCAGGCTCGTGGGTCTCTGGATAGGCTGAAACTATTTGCCGAGGGCCGCGATACGCAATTCTCAGGGTCCCTGGATGACAGCTACTCCCCTGAGCCACAGTCTATGTCAACGATGGCCCGAAAGGCATCCAGTCAAATACCTTGGGATGTGTATGAAAACCTACAAATCGTGTACGGCATTGTTCTTGGAAACCACGAGTCTATTTTGGAGACAGCCCAGGACTGGTGCGAGGCAACAATTGGGCTGTTTGGATGGTGGGATGATGGAAGCCAGCGTCATAAAAACCTGAGGCTGTCTCATGCTCGAGGTTTCCGAGCGTCTTCTGGATCGCAGTTGGGGGCCTCATCGGACTATTTCGAGCGACTGGGTTCCGCATTCCGCCTTGTTCTTCAATCGGACATGAGCCCCAATCCTGTGAATGCCGTTGAAGTCGCCATTGCCTCCTGCTTTGAAGGCAACGTGAATGGCGTCATCGGGCTTCTAAGGATCTGGTCGCTTCCCGTAGCATCATCTGTAGCTGAGATCGCTTCACTGGGCGAGTGGCTACCTCCTACAGAGACTGCCAAGCCGTTGCCAATAGATACCTTGGATATGGATGACCTTGCTTTACTCGGTCTGGTGCCACCCTCAACTGACGAGCTGGAAGGGATCAAAGACACCACCCTTGTTTTGTACGCGCGGGAATTGGCCGGAATCGAGCGTCTTTCGGCGCACAAAGATGGATGGGAAATGGCCATCCAAGTCCTGGGTAGAATGGACCAGCCGCAGAAGTCGGAGGAAACTGTTGGGGAGCTCCTCCGAGATTTGCTTGCGACACTGGACGAGAATTCCAGCAGAACTGTCGACCGAATGTGGAGGATACTCAATGATCTTGGCATGATAACTTATGCCGAAGAGACGGCAGAGGTTGGTTTACTAATTTGCCCAACGTGAGAAGTACTGTAGCTGATTTTGATGACGCAGACGTTTGCCGACATCTTATCTAGGGAGTCCCATAGATACGGCGAGGTACTTTGGTATTATGCCGTGTCACATCGACCAGACAGGGTGCGAGAAGTCTTGAACCTTCTCATAGCATATTCACTAGTTCAATCGACGGCGTTCCCGGCTAAACATGAGTTAGACGAAGACCTTAGCAATTTGCTTTGCAAGAGAACAGAAACCCTGGAAGCCAAAGCGAAGCAAGATTTGGAGGCTGCACAGCTGCTGGGCCGCATGCTCAGCGGCTATGCTACGCTGCGCAAGTTTTACGAGATTCGTGATGAGCAGAAGCTGGAGGAGATTTCAAGTACAAAAGCGAAAGCACTCAAGAAACAGGCAGCGATGGCTTTGATGGCTGTTATTTCCAGCGCAGATGATAATATTCGAGGAGGACTATACGACGAGTCGCGCGATGCAGTGGTCAGCGAGGACTTTTTGCTAGCCCTGCTCGGCGAGGCTACCGTCTTCATCAACCAGACGCCCTCAGTCATTTCTCTTGATCAGATTGATGTTCTTCTCAAGGCGGTCGAGGACGTGCAAGCTGTGGGATCGCGGGTCTACGACTCTTGCGACTCCTTCTTTGGCTTGGTCCTTTCGTCAGGGCAGGGTCTGAAGGGATCTACACCAGCGGATCTCATGGAGAAGTCGACGGCATCGTTGAGCGGAAGCAGTTATGTCATGAGCGGGAGCTCAATGCTTGTCAGCCACATGCACAAGTCAACCATGTCTGGCGGCAAGACTACTCGAGGCTGGGACTGGAGGAAGGGATGGCATGTGTCCAGCAAGGGCAAGGATGTGCTCCGGAAACTGCGACTAGGGCTGTCGAAGGACCTTGCAGCGTTGTGGCTGGAAGATGCTGACGGGGTTGCTGTATATTGATGATAACGGGGAGCAATATTGTATAATAATATAGTGCGTTTGTATGTACGGCGTATACAACGGATGGGAAGGCATCGGACTATCGGCGCCGGGATGTGATTGCGTGATCCACAGGACCGGACCGAAACGCGCAAGAGTTGAGTGACTCAAGCCTGGACCAATCCAACAGCGTCAATTAAAAATTTGGACCCCACATCCAGGCTCGGAGGACCCCAAGATCCAGTCATCCTCGTCTCGAATAAACAGACCGTCTTGCACAGACAAGACTGTCGTCGTGAACACAATGGCCCCAATTGAACTGGCCAGTCGCTCAGGAGGCGCCATGACGGTACGAGCACACTCGCGACTTTGCTCGATTTCCCAAAATTCCAACCAATGCTAATTTTCTGTCCCTGCAGAGTCTCCTGCGAGGCGCAGTGCGCAGCTCCGGCTCCGGAGCACACGCATCGTCACCGGCATCACCAGCGCTGTCCGGCCTGCTCACCCAACGCCGGCGCTTTTCAAGCGTCAAATCACTGCCGCCAACCTACGAGAAGCTCTTCACCAAGTACACCGACGTGCGCAGGGTCCTGGGCTCGCAGCGCCTGACGCTGGCCGAAAAGATCCTCTACAGCCACCTCGACAACGTGGAGGAGTCGCTGCTCACAAACACCTCCAACGGGCGCCATGTCCGCGGCACGGCCAACCTGCGTCTCAAGCCGGACCGCGTCAACATGCAGGATGCGTCTGCGCAAATGGCACTGCTGCAGTTCATGTCGTGCAATCTCGAGCGGCCCGCCATCCCGGCCAGCATCCACTGCGACCACTTGATCGTGGGTTCCAAGGGCGCCGGCGATGACCTCGAGGCCGGCATTGCTGCCAACAAGGAGGTATTTGACTTTCTGGAGAGCGCGGCCAAGAAGTACGGCATGGACTTTTGGCCGCCCGGAGCCGGCATCATTCACCAGACCGTCCTGGAGAACTACGCCTTGCCCGGGCTGATGATGCTGGGGACCGACAGCCATTCGCCCAATGCGGGCGGCTTGTGTACCGTGACGATTGGCGTGGGCGGCGCCGATGCCGTCGAGGCCTTGGTGGGCGCGCCGTGGGAGCTCAAGGCCCCCAGGATCCTGGGCGTCGAGCTGACCGGCAAGCTGGGCGATTGGGCGTCGCCAAAGGATGTTATTTTGAGACTGGCCGGCGAGCTGACCGTTCGCGGCGGGACGGGCTACATCATCGAGTACTTTGGCGACGGTGTTGAGACGTTGAGCCTTACGGGCCAGTCGACCATCTGCAACATGGGAGCCGAGGTTGGCGCCACGACCTCAATCTTCCCGTATACGCAGGCCTCTGCTCGTTATCTCCAGGCGACCCGTCGTGCTCGGGCCGTCGACAATGTCAATGCTCTCCAGAGCTTCCCCGATGCGGGAGCCCCCGAAGACGCTCGCTTCCAGTTCAAGGCCGACGCTGGTGCCGAGTACGACCAGGTCATCAAGATCGACCTCTCCGAGCTGGAGCCTCACATCAACGGGCCCTTCACGCCCGATCTCGCCACCCCGCTGAGCAAGTTCAAGGACGTCGTCAAGGACCAGCAGTGGCCGGAGAAGCTGTCCGCCGGCCTGATTGGCAGCTGCACCAACAGCTCCTACGAGGACATGACCCGTGTAGAGAGCTTGCTCAAGGAGGCTGCCGAGGCTGGTCTCAAGCCCGCCGCCGACTTCTACATCACCCCCGGCAGCGAGCAGATTCGAGCCACCCTCGAGCGCGACGGAACGCTCGACACCTTTGAGGGAGCGGGCGGCATCTTGCTGTCCAACGCCTGCGGCCCCTGCATCGGCCAGTGGAAGCGGCAGGACGGCGTCGAAAAGGGCACCTCCAACGCCATTCTGTCCTCGTACAACCGCAACTTCCGCGGCCGCAACGACGGAAACCCCGAGACCATGAACTTCCTGGCCTCGCCCGAAATCGTCACCGCCATGGCCTTTGCCGGCTCAACCACCTTCAACCCCGTCACCGACACCCTCGAAACCCCGTCCGGCAGGCCCTTCAAATTCTCCCCGCCCCACGGCCTCGAGGGTCCCCAGACGCCCTTCGAATCCGGCGTCCCCTCCCTCGGCGTGCTCTCCCAAGACGCCGACCCGTCCGTGCAAATCGCCATCTCCCCGTCCTCCGACCGCCTTGCCTTCCTCGAGCCCTTCGCCCCCTTTCCGCGGTCCGACCTCGCCGGACTCAAGGTCCTCGTCAAGGTAACCGGCAAGTGCACCACCGACACCATCTCCGCCGCCGGCCCCTGGCTCAAATACAAGGGCCACCTGCCCAACATCTCCACCAACACGCTCAACACGGCCGTCAACGCTGAAACCGGCGAGGTCAACGCCGCCTACGATCTCGACGGCTCCAAGCACACCATCCCCGAGCTGGCGGAGCTCTGGAAGACCCGCGGGCAGGAATGGCTCGTCGTGGCCGAGCACAACTACGGCGAGGGGTCGGCGCGAGAGCACGCCGCCTTGCAGCCGCGCTATCTCGGCGCCAGGGTCGTCCTGACAAAGAGCTTTGCCAGAATTCACGAGACCAACCTGAAGAAGCAGGGCGTCGTTCCGCTGACGTTTGCCAACGAGGCCGACTACGACAAGATTGCGGCGGGGGACGAGGTTGCCACCATTGGGTTGTATGACATGTTGCAGAATGAGGGCAAGGGCGATGTGCAGCTCAAGGTGAAGAAGAGCAGCGGCGAGGAAATTTTAATCCCGACCAATCATGCGGTTACCAAGGATCAGGCCGGGTTCATTTTGGCTGGTAGTGCATTGAACTTGCTCTCAAAGGGAATTTAAACAGGACCATGGCCAAAGGCCGAGCGTGGCCGTCCCTTGTTGAGTCGTCTGCTGTATTTTATTCCTTTTTCTTGGCGATGTTGTTGGCGTTTGGTATATCCAAAAAAGATAGAAAGTTCCAATTGATTGAGTCACCTTGACCGCCGTCTTGTACTGTGATATCCGTGTATATTCATTATTTTTACTGGAGTCGCTGTTTATCTACTCTAACGCCAAGTCACCGCATGGTATTCATCAAAAAGTGATCGTATCTCAAATGGGTATATGCCAAACGCCATCAAAGCCAAAACCACTAATACCTTTTAACTCCGTTCATCATTCATACTGGAGCTTGATCACTACCTTCCGTTCCCGGGTCCGGAATCCCTCCCTGCGATAGGATCATGTAGTACTCATTCGCTTCCTGCTCGCATCTTTTAGATTCGCGGAGCCGCATGCCTCGTAAGTTTTGTTGCTGTCTGAACCATTCGCAGGCTTTTAGCCAGTCCGGATTCTGCCGTACCTTTTCGGGGAGTTTTGACTCAGGCACATCCCCAAAATCCAGAGGCCTCCTATAGGCTCCTGGCTCTGGATCAGCGCGTTCTGGCATCTGGTCACAGGTTACGTCTTGCGTTTTAGAAGATCTGATCTGCTTCCTCTGCAACCATCGCAGACGTGCAGAAACTTTACCGAACCAGAACTTGCGACCGCCGCGTGACTGAATCTCGAGGGCTTTTTTTTCGTGCCACACTTCAGACCTGTTGTGCATTCCATGGATAGCTGGGTTTGCATAGATGTAAGTCGTCTGACTTAAGGAGGGCTTGTTTTCTATACGCGGACCGATCACTACTCCAGCAGGGGGAGGTGCCGCATCAGGTTGCTGATATAAAGCTGTGTCAAACGCAGATGAGTTAAATTGTACTGATTTGACTTTCATCTGAACGGCGATTTCTGCAGGTGTGGTGATGTTGTCCTGAAGAGGAACTTGCGAGGCAGGCCGAATGGTGTCTTTAACGACTCCTTGGATTACACTTGTACTAGCAGTGGAAGCAGAAGAGGTAACTGCGACTTGTTGAACACCATTTAGGGGATCTGGAGGCCTGTCATCGCGCTTTCGTTTCTGCCCTGGAGTGCGGGGAGTATCATGAGTCACTATTTGACATATATGATTCGTGGATGGCAAGTCAGACGATGCGTCTGATATGGATAGCGACGGTGGGTTGACTTTGTTATTTGCGCCAAGGCGGTTAGCTCTGGCAACCTGCACCGGCTCGGCTTTTTGGACGGGAGCAAGATTTGCTCCGTTGGTAGCTGCTGAAGGTTCCGAATCAAGGCTTGGGCCATCTTGTGTCAAGTCGATATATACCTGACCATAATATGAGCTGTTCCCCTTCCGGCTGGAACTTATTGGCGGCGGCTGAGATCTGGGAATAGTTGGCGTTGGTGAATAGGATGCCTTGACTGGCACAGTCTCTATTGGTATCCTGCCTATCGATTTCGGCTGTTCCATGATTGGTGCGCTGAAGGTGAACTCGTACAAGTTGTCATTGGGCATGCGAACCCTACCCAGTGGCGGAGGATCTAGCGCACGCCGTGTGCGGGCCGAGATCGTAGAGACCTGCCCTGCTGGCTCAGATGCATGTTGATATGAACTCTGAATACCATCTGGACACCATGGTTGCCTGCTCTGGAACGAATTTCGTGAAACTTGCGTGTGAATGGACAAGTCTGTCCTTGTACTAGCATGATGTGTGCGGGCACGAGAGGCGTATGGAACAAAATGCGGAGGCTTAGACGCGGCCGCTGTTGCTGACTCAGTGGGCACGACAGGCGCGACACGCGTAGAAGATGAGTTGGATAAAGTATGTTGGACTGGTGGAAGGGGTGAGAAATTAGTCGCTGTAGTAGAGCCCGGGAGAGACCTTGGTGTTCTCTTGGCCGTGTACTTGTGTGGTCCAGTATTCTTCGCGAATTCCCCCCCGGAAGTATTTACAGTCACGCTACTTTGAGAGCAAGCTGACGATGTTGCTTTTCCTTCAGGGTTTAGACTGCTCATAATGTTCGCTCATGTCAAGGTATCGTGAAAGCTTCGCAGAAGGGGAGAGCCGTATAGCCCACATCTGTGCAACTGAACTTGACGCGTCCCCCGAAGCGCCGGAGAGGAATTCACCGGTGACGAAACATTAGTGATGAAAAACTGATGAGCTCGAAGGATGAGAAATCCTGTTTGAGAATGTACTATGCACGGATGTGTTAGAAATAGTTATTCGTCCATGCACTCGATACCAGAAAGGGAAACAAAATAGGACAGCGTCAGATCTTTTCAGTTATTCATTTTGGACTTCAGCCAAGGAACAGCAGCGGTTATGAGTTGACTCTTGCAGAATTGGGACAAGGTAATGCATCCTGTTGATCGCGGCCTTTGGTCTTTGATCCGTGGAATACGAGAATCAAAACTCCAGTTTGCGACGCGTGATGTACGTCGGGTGTGCTGCCGCGAACCTCTGTAAGGAAACGTTCCCAATGGGATTATCAACAGCACGCAGACGCCAGCTAAGTCCAACTCCCATCTAGCGTAACGTAGTCTGGGGTGGCTTGCTGTATGAATTGAAAGAGACTCAAAACACAGAAGGTTCCGCTCGGTCAGACCTTTTACCACATGGCATCACTCGCTGCAAGAGTTGGTGGGAGATTGTTGAACAGAAGCAAGCAAACTGGACTCACCAGATTTTGCAGAGAACCCCCGTGTTAGTGACGAGAAAACTCAAACAAGGTCCCGGGCCCTTCGTAGGGTGCAGCTGTGGTGAAGCAAAATAAGCGGCTGTGGGACAACAAGGCAAACGAGGTGACACGCGAGCCTCAAGCTGCGAGGTTGAGTCTCCTACTGGCTGTGAGGCAGCCCATACAATTGCCGAGTGAGTAGGAAACATGGGCAGGATTAAGCTGATGCGAAAGATGCCGCATCGAGACCAAACGCGGCCGAGGGGAAGGCGAGCGGAAAGAGTGGCTGAATGCCGAGTATTTGAAGTTGGTGAAGGAAAGGAAGCCAGGTTGAGTTTCCGGCTGTCATAGTCGCTGGCGCTTAGCGGGGCGGGATGCACATCCGGAGGAAAGTGGGCCGTTTGTGCCTAGTCGCTGACTGGCTCGACTGGCACAATATCACAAAGACTATGCATTTACTTAGTATGTACAGAGTACGGGTGTACCCAGGGACTTGGTGCCATCTTTCCATGTGTCTGGATGAAAAATAAAAACAAAAACAAAAATAAAAGCCATGCAAGTGCCTAAGCACCTGCAACATGAATGGCATATTATCGAAAACGATAGTCTCCAGTGCCTTCGGCCCCGGTGATGCTGACATATTGTTGCGCATAGAATGACATGGAGAAGGTAGGAACGACTCAAGGACTAGGCACAGGCGGGGCCCGAGATTGAAAGCGAGGGGCCACCAGCCGGAGGGGCCACGCGAGCCTTGGCAAGCTGGCTTTCATCCACCACGCGCAACCCTTTAGCCATTGAAGCTTCGTGGCTGCTTACATGTAGGCCTGCCTTGCATTCTTCTACCTGTTGGCTTTGCGCGCCGCTGAGCCTGTGCAAGCTTTGTGCATTTCAGAAGCCACCGATACCTTCATCTTTGCACATCTTCATTGGTACCGATTCGAGCGACTGATTCACTCCTGTTGACTGGCTACCTAGCAGGCATCTTGCCTGGTCATGGACTTTCTAAAGAATGCCGTGGCATCTGCCATTGCCACGGGGCCTCCGTTTCCATACAGCTTCGGAGATAAAGTCGACATTGACGAGTCCGTTTTTACTCTGTACAATGGAACGAAGAGGGTTCGGAATCACGCTGCCCGGCCTGCGATTGCATCACATGCTAACCCTCTGGTTTAGGAAGACGGGTCAAACTGCAGCATCTTCTCCTTTGATACCACAGCCAATAGAGGCCGCCTCCCTCTGGCTAGAAATGCGCTGAAGAAACTACGGACGATGCGACACCCCGGAGTTATAAAGGTGTTGGATACCGTCGAGGTATACAATGCCAATTCGCCATCTCGAACGTGAACCCTTTTGCTGAACCCAGACCAGACCGAAACCTACATATATATTGCCACTGAGCGGGTCGTTCCTCTTCGATGGCATGTGCGCCGAAAGAGTCTCGCCCCCGAAACAATTAAATGGGGCTTGCATAGTGTTGCGGTGCGAAAGATGTGTACCGAGGAAGAAGAGCATTCTTACTTGCTAACGACTCCTTAGAGAACCATCAAGTTTATTAATGCCGACGCGTCGTCGATCCACGGAAACCTCAAAGTGGGATCTGTATATACGTCGGAAAGCGGGGAGTGGAAGCTGGGCGGGTTTGAAGTTTTGAGTAGCGTCAAAGACGATGAATCTGTCATCTATGTGAGCATGAGCAGTCAGCCGCCAATGCCAGTTGCTGACCATTCCTGTAGACATATGGAAGCTTAGTACCCGATTCAGCTCGCTATGCGCCGCCAGAGTTGGCTCAAGGTGGATGGGATGTCATCAAGAAGAACCCACACTCAGCGGTGGACTCCTTCAACTTTGGAGTACTGATATTCGAAACATTTAACAATGAGTACAATGGAAGCGGCCAAGCTGGCCAAACGAAGAATATCCCTCCAACGATGCAGTCAAGTTACAAGAGACTCTGCAATGCTAATCCCAAGGCTCGTATTGCCGTATCTGCCTTTCTCGAACAAGGCAACAGGACGGGGTCGTTCTTTGACAGCCCCTTGATCAAGTTAACGGACGGTATCGACAACCTCGGAATGAAATCTCCCAGCGAGAGAGAGGAATTTTTGAGGTAATTCTACATTGCAAGATATACTCTCATGTCCCGAGACTAATAACATGGCAGCGATTTAGACCAACTCACTGACGATTTCCCCGAAGAGTTCTTCAAAATGAAGGTCCTACCTGAGTTGATCAAGTCGGTTGAATTTGGTGGCGGCGGCCCCAAGGCTCTCGGTGTCATTCTGAAAATCGCTGCCAACATGTCCAACGACGACTTTGAAACTAGGATAACACCATTTATTATCAGGATGTTTGCAAACCCAGATCGAGCTATTCGAGTGTATCTATTGGACAATCTACCGTTGATAATCGACCGACTACCTCAAAAGATTGTCAACGACAAGCTATTTCCTCATATAGTTGGTAACCCCTGGCACCAATTGAGATAACCCTAGCTGACACTTACGTAGGTCACGGGATTCACAGATGTTCAACCAGTCGTTCGAGAGCAGACGCTGAAGTCGGTTCTCCTTCTCATCAACAAGTTGTCTGATAGGACTATAAATGGTGACCTACTCAAGCACCTGGCGAAAACTGCAAACGACGAGCAGCCTGGTATCCGAACAAACACCACTATCTGCTTAGGAAAAATTGCTAAATATCTTGGAACGTCTTCCCGCTCCAAAGTTCTCATCGCTGCATTTACACGGTCTTTGAGGGACCCATTCGTCCATGCCCGAAATGCTGCTCTTATGTCACTTGCCGCCACTGCAGAGCACTTCACCGAAGAGGACTGCGCCGCCCGCATTCTCCCCTTAGTCTGCCCATTGATGATTGATAAGGAGCGAATGATTCGAGACCAGGCAAATCGCACCATTGACTCGTATCTTCAGAAGGTTCGCAAAGCTGCTTCGGCTATGCCTGACACAGCTCTCCCCCCTCCGAAGGCGGGAGAAACCCAGCCTGCAAGAATGGGGACGCCGCAGCAGAGCGGTTCTGCTGGCTGGACGGGCTGGGCAATATCCTCGTTCACTAATAAGCTTTCGACTGCAGCGGGCGATATGCAGACGACAAACGGCGGCTCGGGAGTCAACTCACCAAAACCGACCCCGTCACCTGGCCCTGAAACCAGACGATTGCCAAGTACCTCTGCATCTACTCGACATAAACAAGCTATCAGCCCGCCGCCAACCCAGACATCTGGGACAACATCACCGAGCGCCAGCGCAATGGCAGATGCCTTCTGGCAGGATGACGGATTTGATGACGCAGGTGATGCGTGGGGGGAAATGGGAGATGATGATGAGGTTATACCATCATCGACTACGAGCAAGGCCCCTGAAAAGACTGTGCCGTTTGATGATGGAGAAGAACCAGATTTTGCTGGGTGGCTAGCAGCCCAAGCACAGAAGAAGAAGCCTGGATCAGCCAAACCACTGCCCAAAGGCCTATCCAAGTCGACGGCGACGAAGAAACCAGCAGCCAAACCAGCCGCAAAGACTGCTGCTAAAGTACCGGCGGCCAAGAAGATTGATATGAAGCCGAAAGAGACCGATGACGATGATGGATGGGGGGATGGGTGGTAAATTCCACGTTGCTACCTGCGCAGACTATAGCGATGGCCAGTGTGGCAGGGAGAGGTGAGCTTGGTGGAGTAAGTGTCGTATGGAGGCGCATATGTGAGCATTGGGATACCATATAACGTGAAATTTGACCATGCATCATGGAGTCATGGATAGACTTGAATGTGCATAAATAATAGAGTTGACTGCGGTTCAATATTGCTGGTGTAAGTGGGTGAAAGAGGGTGATCTGAATTTATGGGTGATTATATGATAAGGCGTCGTTCTGCATATTTCCAACAAACCATTTTTCTCCTACAATTATTCAAGTACAATTTTTGTTACCCCTGATAACCAAGTGGCAGACCACTTGGTCGCTGATGAGTGTGTGTATTGCACAACGCTAACAACGGCATCTTGAACGCAACTCGTAGATGTGGGTCATCCTTCTAGGGCGGTGAGTGTCCCAGTGCCTCCGAACCCGGCAGAAAAGTACTCCATTGATCCAACAAGCCCTGCCGTGCCCAAATGTCCAACCTCTCCCCCCTCCCAAAAAAAATCCAACAGCCGATTTTCGCAACCAACTCAACGAAATCCCGGGCCGCATTATACAGTTTTCAAAAAGAAGGAACAATGGCGCAAGGCGCAATAAAACAGTCCACCAAAGCCAAGGCCCCCAAGGCAACGCACTCGAAAAAACAAGCGTCCAAGGTGAACAAGCCGCAAAAGGCAAAAACAAGCCTCGAGAAGGCTCACAAGAAGTTTTCCGCTGGGCTGACGGCCAAGACGGAGGCGTTGCTGGGTGAGAGAGCGGGACACTTGGAGTTGATTGGGAAGGGTAAGAAGGGCAAAGACAAGAAAGTTTCCATCAAGGGCGGGTCGAAGAAGTTTGGCTGAGGGGAAGATGTTTTTTTTTTCCCTTTCACAGTCACTTACCATGGCCATGATTTCTACGCGGTATAGCTGGGCGTTGTGGGATCTTTCATTATAATTACGATCTACAGATGTTTGGTCTTTTTCTTTTTTTTTGGTCCGTCTCCCTCTGCTGTGGTTAGAGGGTGCTCTCGATGCTACATTCTCGTCCTTCAGCCACGGCATCCAATATCTGCGTCACAACTGCAAAGTCACGGTCTACATGCACCTTCCAATTCGACACGGCTATACGGACTGCGGTCTCGCCCTTCCACTTGGTCCCGGAGACGTACATTTCCCTGGTGCGGTTGATGCGGTCGACCAGCACGTCATTTACATGCTTGCTTTTAGCTCGGAAGAGCAGAATCATGAAAATGCCGTCCAGCGGCGCGCTCTCATCCGGCAGGAGTTCGTAATGCGACGACTCGCGCAGATACACGGCCAGCTTGCGGCACAAGGCAATCATGTTGGAGAGCAGCTTGGCAATGCCGGGACGACCCTCGCTGAGCAGCACGGCGTATGCTGGTAGCGCGCGGAAGCGGCGGGAGTTTTCGAGACCAATGTTCAGAGGCGATGGGATCGTGGCTGCTGCTGAGGAGGCGAGGTATGCGGCGTTGGGGTTCATGAAGACGGACGAAAGGGTAGACGCGGAGCGCGTGAAGAAAATGCCACAGTCGTAGGGCTTGTCCTGGTTAGTCTGCCGGGCTTTTTTTTTGCTACGGATGGAGGAACGGGAAATAGACGACATACTACGTTGAGGAGCTTGTGGCCGTCGAGTGTGATGCTATCTGCCAGTTGGATGCCGTCTGTTCTTTGCTTGAGCAGTTGATGTTGCGGTTCGTCGCCGAGAGCCCTCGCAAATACACCCATGGCTAAAACAAGTCAATAATGGCATCTCGTGCACACACACACACACACACACATGCACAAGCAACTTACCGCCGTCGACGTGAATCCAAGCACCATACGTATCTGCCAGCTCCCTCACCCTCTTCCACTCCTCAGGCCCTTGCAACGCGTACCCGCCGGTATTCACGTCTCCCGCGCTGATGGCGATGATACTCGCCGTGCCGCGCCTCCCCAACTCGCCCTCCAGAGCATCGATATCCAGCCTCCACGGCTGGTCGTCGCTCAGCGGCAGCTCCTTGACGCTCCGCCTCCCCAGGCCAACGACGCTCGCCGCCTTGGAAAGCGAGCTGTGTCCGGCGCTCGTGAGCACCTGTATCTCCTCAACGCCGGCGCTCGCACACGCGGCCAGCAAGCCCAGCTCGCCCACGCCGTGCCCGCCGAGCCTCGCGCTCACAACGACCTCCCGCCCGCAGGCGAGCCCGAGAAGGTTGCTGGCCGTCGCGCCCGTGGTAAAGGTCCTGCCGGCCCACGTCGCGCCGCCGGCGTCCAGCCTCAGCAGGCGCACGAGCATCTCCAGCGCGGCGTGCTCCACGGCCGTGGCAGCCGTCTGGGCCGGCAGGTGAACCTGCACGTTCTGGTCTGTCCGCGAGGCCACGTTGTCCGCCCACTCGGCGATGGGCAGCACGCCGCCCGTGACGAAACCGTAGTACCGGCTGGAGCGGGCCTGGCCGGTGAGGGCGGGGACAATGTCGCTGATGATGTGGGATGCCGTGGACGAGGCCGGCTGGCCGCCGAGGTAGCTGGGCGACTGGGGGTCGGGAAGAGACGACTCGGCGGCTTGGACGGCCGCGGGCGGTGGGAGGGTTGGCCCGTATGAGGCGCGGGGGTCGTCGCGCTCCGCGAGGCGGGGCCGTATGGCGGCGAGGCTGAAGATGTCGCCCATGATGTGTCTGTCTGGTGGTTGGCAGGAGGAGGAGGAGCGAGCGAGCGTCGAGGCCTGGTGCAGCTTGGATGCGAATGCCGTCGGGAGGGCGCGGTGTGTTTGCGCCACGCCTGCGGCCCACTACCAGACTTTTACTTGGCGGGCGTGTCTGCAGGGCTCAATGTCGGCTTCTGGATGTTTACACGGTCAAAAGCCAAGCAAGTGTCGATAATGCTGGGGCTGTCTGCGCAACCCGGGCCTCGGGACGGTCAGCTTGACGCTTGAGGCGGCGCCGTCAACTGTGGAAGCAAAGTACAACAACGCTCCGTGCATGAATTGCAACTGGTCACACAGAGGGCGGTTAAGATGGATTGGGTTCCGGCAGCCGAATGGCGAGTCAAACTCGTCAAAATAGGTCCGCAAAAGGAGCAAAATCTGTCCGGTGAGAATTTCACCATGAGTAGTACACATTCCTCGCTATCAGACATGCCGTCTATATATGTTTCCAAGTACCAAGCCCTCCGGCCCGTCTAGTATCCAAAAATCTACTCGGCCGCAAGGGACAAGAAAAATTAAAAAATTGTACACGCCCATCACGTCTGCCTCCACGCTGCTGTGTCTAAACCGCCGAGAGCTCGAGCGGGCATCATGATCAGCCCAGTTGTATCCCTTGCCTTGGTTCCATGCCCATTTCGTCTCATTTAGATATGTGTTTTTTTTTAAATGTCACGCCGGTTGCCGCAAGCCCGTTTACAGCTTGGGCGCCTCGGCGACGGTGCCAATCTTGTACTTGTCGCCGTACTTCTTCAGCACGCTCTCGGAGTGGTACTTCCAGAAGGCCTTGGTGGCATTCTTGCCGGCGAATCGCTTGAGGATACGGTCGCCACCGGGGTGCTCGGGGAGGAACTCTGCAATGCGTCAGCCAGTTCGTTTCGTCGCCAAATGAAGGCATCTCAATTGCCGAACCCCGTCGGACGCTCCATCACGTGAAAGGACGGGGGAGAATGGCAAGCCCGGCACAGCGCAGTGGCGCGACGGCCAGCTCACGCGCAGGTGGCCGTGTCAAAGGATGCCGTCGCGGCAGAGAAAAATAATACGGATTGCATTGTCCGGCCGGGGGCGGGAGCTGGAATTCACATACTCGTAATGTCATAGACGTTGTTCTCGACAATCAACCACATGCCATCGGCCTCTGTCTTGTGCTTCTGCACGTCGGCAATAGTGTAGGTCTCGGACATGGTGAATATGGCGTGGCGTGGCGTGGAAAAGGAGTTTGGTTGTGTTGTCAGGAATTGGAGAGACAAGGAGATTTAAAGGACGGGAACCAGCGAGGTTAAAGACGAAGCTGAGTAGGATCACTTCATCATTCGGCATTTACCTCGGCTCAGCCTGGCCACGCGCCTGCTTGGGGTCGCCTCCGCCCACTCTCCCCCAATCCGGGGTGCCGGGCGAACTGGTCCAGCCGACGTCGTGGGCCTATGAGCGATGCTGAATTGGTCAGACGGCGCTTGACGGCGTGCTACTAGTGCCATTTCTTTTGCCCGCCGGGGTGATGGGAATTAGAGGCACGGGTCGGTGGCCCCACCATCACAAGCCGAAGTGTCTCTGTATAATATGCCGGTATAGGTGAGCCGAAGTAGTAGGGATCTATTTATATGTAGTTCATCTTGTTTTCGCAAGACAGTAACACGTCAATGTTGAATATCAGCCATGCCAGGACTCGTGTAGTAGCGGATGAGAAAACTCGAGTTGGCGGGTTCTGCTGTTATGCGACAATGTGAATGCATCATTTGGCATTGCAGTGTTGTGTTGGTGCTGCAAGTCTTGTGTTAATTTATGCATACACAAGTCAATGCATTCATAAGCCTATTAAACTAATTTATACGTCGGGGAGTCAAGTTAATGCATATGTTACACGGATTGAACACATGACCGGGCACGAGCCCTAGGCGCCAGACGTTTCCTTCCATATCCGGTATATGTAATAATTACTCGTCCCTCTCTTCCTCTTGGAAAACCAAGGACCTTTGACACCCTTCGAGATTATCTCTGAATTCAAGCCTTTTGCTTCAAGCCTACTATCGTACCCTTATAACAGCATAAGTGAGCATATCTATTGGTGGCATGAACAAGTATATTGATTCCCCGCAAAGACACTTGACGTATCGGGACTTTATACCCTCATCAGAGTCATCAATGTTTACCAGGTCTTGGAGTCCACGCCATCACGCGCATGACTCACCGCGTACATCGATAGCAGGCACCGCCCACACCTTGGAATTGTTCTTTGCTCCATCCACGAGGCCATTATACTGGCCCTATCCATCGCCATTTCCTAGCTGCATCAATTTATACATTCGTCACCTGACAGATGAAAGATGAAAGACGAAAGAGCGACGAATGCGTCAGGCTTCTTAGTAATGCGACAGCATCCCCCTAGGGTTGCGGTACATTAAAAGGCTAACGGTTTGATTGCAAGCCGTATTGCTCTATTTGGATAAGCAGATCAAAGCCTACTTTGCAATCGACCGTTCAAAGCGGTGGTCCCGGCCCTGTGCGAGAAAATCAAATTCATCAGTCAGTCTGATGCCCTCCTTGGACTGTGTGTACATAGCCGCGGTCTAGCTTTTGGAATCGGCTTGAATCAATGGGTTTCACTAACCATCATCACATAGATCTTCACCTGTCTCCGGGTGACTTGTGAAAGCTAATGCAAAGCCATGACAAGTCTCACTCCAAGTCTACATCTAGTCTACACCTCATGAACCGGAATCCCCCTCCTCAGCGCAATCCTGAATCTATCCGCAAACGCCGACGTACCACTACAATCGCTCTCCTGCCTCTTCTCCATGGCAATTGGTAGCCATTCCTTGATCTTATTGATTCGGTTTTCGTTCTACGCGCCGCTTGGTCAGCAAATGATCCCTTGCACTCCCTCCCAAAAAAGAGCAAGCAAGAAGGGGTACTCGTCTATCGTCACACCAACCGAAGGATGGGTACTCAGCATCTCGGGCACCTCCTGGCCTCCCGTCTTCTGAATCATCTCCATTCTCTGCCAGAACCCAACCGCCTGCCTGGGGTCGTAGCACGCCTCCGCCATCATCATCAGCCCAATGTAATCCGCCTCGCTCTCCTGCTTGCGCCCCATGGGGAGGTAGTACAGCAGATCCTGAAGGAAGAAGCCGCCCGCCAGCGTCCAGATTCCAAACAGCGCCAGGCCGGGGACCGCCCCGGCCAGGAAGAACAAGCTGCCCGCCGTGAGGTTTCCCACCCACGCGGCCGAGAGCCGCTCCGCCACGTGCGACGCGGTATTGTGCGCAATCTCGTGCCCGAGCACGGCCGCGAGCGCGTCCTCGTTTCGGCACACGTTGAGGATGCCGCTGTGCACAAAGACCTTGCCGCCGGGGAGGACGAATGCGTTTGCCGTTCCTGCACAGTTTCCATACACGCATGAGTCCATTGGTGACCCGGTAGTGACTCTGGGGGGGCTAGAATGCAATAATACGTACTGTTGTCTGCGATGACGCGAATCTCCCAATCCAGCTCGGGCAGGCCGCTCACGGGTATCAGCCTCTTCATGACCCTCTTGACCAGCATGCACCTCGGGTCCCAGTCGGACAGGAAATGGCCCCCCTGCTCCTCGACAGATAGTATGACGGCCTCGGCGGCTCGGGAATGCGCCTGCTCGACCAACTTGTCCGACAGGAAGTTGAACCGCCGCCTCCCCGTGACCGGCACCGTCTGGGAGTTGTAGAAGTAAAAGGCTATGGCGCCAATGACGGCAACCACCACCACCGCTTGGGAGTTGCGCGACCGCCCGGCCGAGGTGAGCCTGCGCGCGAGTATGTCGGGCACGAGCGGGCGGGCATTTCGGAGCCGTTGGTAGGGATCGCGGGACCTTTGGAGTCGGGATTGGGACAAGAAGCGAGGGCCGACGGCCGGGCGTGATGTGACCGAGATGGCTGTGGTTTCGGCGCTGCGTGCGATGCGCCGGCTGGGCCGGACGAGCCGCGACGGAAGCATTCTTCACCTGGACGGCTGGGGACCGCCGTGTCTATCGAGGGTGAAGATGGTTCGTCGTTTGTCGGGAGCACGAGTGAAGCTTATTTGAGGTGGGCGGGGCCCGGCAAAACGGGTGGCGGCGCACGCGACTGCAACCTTCAATGGACTGCAACGGGTCCTCTTCACATGCACCTTTCGCGATCTTCGTGACCAGCTTCCGGGTAGTTGCACAACCTGAGTTGTGTCTCTTGAATTTCCTACTCTGTACAATGCAATTGATCTCTTCCTAGTGGAAAGCCGGCGCAGTCCCCCAATCCTGGAGACACCTATTTTCTAGCTGGGGCGACCATGGCGCCATGAGTTAAACTTGCATGCTCACTTAGTGGTTTCCCGTTTCGAGTACTGCCAGGTACCAATTGATCATAAACAACCAATGCTTCGCCGCTGGACATGAAAGTCCATGCCCACAATGCCAACACTCTCTCCCGACGCCTTGCCCTATGCTTTTGTCATGACAAGAAAATTTAACCTCTCAGAATGTAGTTATACCCCCTCGGCGCCCCAGAAAGGAAGGCCATTGCTTCTTTTCGAAGCGGTAATGCAACCGCTAGAACCAACAGTGTTCTTGTTCCCCTGCACATGGCAAGGGTTTGGACAAGTATGCCCGTTCTGATCCTCAAACCTTTTCCCCTGGATAAGGCTTTCTGCCCCATACAACATACACCGGCATCCAAGCATGCACCCCGGGGTCTGATATCTCTCGGCGTACGTCGACCAAGGAAACCTGTGACATTGTTAGTGCTTGCTGATTCGTCACTGCTAGTATAGCCAACCACAGTCCTCATACCTCGATTTCCTCTGGGCTCATATTAAACACTCTATGAAACAAGCTCAGAGAGAACCCGCTCAGCCCAGATAGGAGATTCCTCTCCCACATCTTTCCAATTTCCCTCAAATGTGCATCTTTTGCCCAGCCGTTGGTGGGGACCTTAAATATCATCTCTTGAACGTCGACGAAACCGACTCTTTCGTAAGCCTCCTTCATTATTGCACCAGTAATCATCGAACGATGGCATTGAGTGCTAGCTCTCGTGATGTCATCCAGCCATCGTGCCAACGCCCCGCCGGCATTTACGGTGCCGTCATCGCAACATAGGGTACTGTCAACCTCCTGCGATTCAAAGTACCCCCCAGGTTCGAGAGCATCAAAGGCCTGCTGAACAATTTGCTTTTCGAACGATGCCCAACATCCACCGGTCACTCGGGTGTGAATGAAATCAAACTGGTGCGAGTAATCCCAGGGATCAGACCTAAAGAATTGGTGGGTTCAGAAAAAGGTTAGACTCGGCCGAGACACTGCAAGATTCAAGGAGCCAACGAAATGATAACTTACGAGTCTTCGACAAAGAAGTTGACATTGGGGGGGACTTCTTCAGGTTGAATGGGCGACAAATCAGTGGCAATAACCTCCGCTGTAGGGAACAAATCACCCATTTGAATAGCCCAATCGCCTAGCCCCGTGGCGATATCAAGGATATAACGCGGCGGGTTGGTTCTACTCAAAGGAGAGAAAAACAGTTTCCCATCAAAGAGCCTTGATAAAAGTTCGCTTTGTAGCACAAGTCGTTCGCGTTCTGATACGTCGTTCGGGAAAGCATATGCTGTTGGTAACTGTTAGCCTTGAATATCAAGTAGATGAACCCAACAGGGAAAACCATAGAACCAAGCACAGAGGAACAACTTCTATTCTTGTTTTTGGTACAAGGGGAATGTGACACTTACATCCTGCTCTATAAGCGTGATATGTGCGTCCAAATTCTTCAGGGTAGTTCTGCACACTATCTGACAGAGATTCAGAGGTTTTCTAAATTGGGATAGTCGTTCAGTATGCTGACAAATGTTGCAACGTAGAATATGCATGTGGGTAGATCCATCAATGTCTGACATACTTTTCCCATACACTTGGTCATCAAGGCAACAGATTTCAAATTAGCTGCTGTTGGCAGGTGTCTGGCAGTGAACATCAGGTTCAGGCTCATTTTGTACAACTCACATTGGACTCTGTGGAACTATTGCTCTCAGAAGGCACGTTGAATGTAAATTCAAAGTTTTGAAAATTTGAATTCGACGACTCCTTTTCCCACATCCCATTCCTATTTTGGTTCGAGCTTGTGTCCACCATCATGTCAGTAGGATGATATTTGTCGGAGCAAGTCGAGTCCCTGAGGCGATGGCCGCTTTCAGGGTGATCGATGGGACGACCGAGGATGGGGTCATCTAACAACAGCAACAAGTTAGGTGCTGGAAAGTAGAGTGTGGTCGAAGCCGCGAGGACGTGTTAGAAAACGACCTAAAGGATAAGTGACGAATGGCAAGCAGGTGTCAAGAAGCTTGTAACGCAGATCTTGATCTTCTCGTGTGTGTATCCAGAGCTCCTTGTTAAGGGGAAGGGAGGCTTCCAAGAAAATTACAACCCGAGACGCGATGCCCCTTTTGACGGCAACGCAACTGTGCTTTGATCAGTAGACCTGTGTCCATATGTACAAGGGTAATTCTGCGTCGTTGTGGTCCAGCTCGAATTGTACCCATCAATCAAAGAATCGTCATGGATCGAAAAGGCGGTCGTCGATGAGCAAGAAGACTTTTCAAGGCGACGAACGTGATCCAAGCTTGCCAACCATGAAAACGTCGACACCCAAGGATGTAGAATCCACAAGTACTTGATAGGAATGGCAGCAAAATCAGCCGCCGGGGCACTTCGGTGGGTTTCGGTAAAATCAGCTCCAAGTTGCTTCGGACGGGGTTTGCATGAAGTTGCGTTGGCCCTTCCACCGTGAATATCGACAACAGGGCAAATGAAGGAGATGGAAGCTATAAAGCACACAGACATTTTCCCCGTTAATTTGGATAGGCCGGGTTTCTCATGATTGTCGCCATGTCGGTCAGCACCGTCTTCTGAAAACACTTGGGATGTGGTAAAGTTAGGGGCAAAGACGTAGGTAGCGGGCGTCCAAAGCACGACCAGCAGACACAACATAATAACTCGCTCGGTACTACTTTGCTTTTTCTTTCTTCAGTAAAAAACCCATGCTCCGTTCTCATGCATGCCTGAACGCCCGGCTAGCTCCGCTTCTGTCTTGGAGATTCTGGAGCCTTTTGGACCCGATACGTTGGTTCAGCTAATCTCTCGCATGGGGGTTGACAGCGGGGTGAGTGAACGGGGATACTGGACAAGGAGCCAGGGTTCATAACTAGTACTCCATACTACTGGTATTGTTGAACGAATAATACGGAGTACGCGTCAATGACCCTCTAGAATTCAAGTCGCAGGGAGAGACAAAACGGCCTGAAGCAGGCGTGGCGTCCGCCCATTTCCCCGACTACATAGAAGCAGGTGATATTCCCGACTCTCTGGGTCGGGTGTCCCTGGGCTACGCACACCCGCTTTGAGGGGCCGTGCTGTGCTGTTGGGAACTGCCTACGACGCCATCAATGTCTCACGGGCTTGACCCAGCTGGTCACTTCCTAATCGTTCTAACAAGGTTGCGTGTCCAGTTGTTCCTGCCGTGGTGGAGTGCAGCGCGGAATTGCTCAACTGATTGTTTCTTGCTATTTCGTTTTCCCCGCCTGGCGCCTGTTAATATGACCAGATATCCAGGGCTATTGGATGCAGGGGCGGCGGCGGCGTCCCGGCGGCACTGTCCTGAGTGCTGGGTTCTGCTGCCAGAAGCAACGGCACAGGAGCGTACGAGCCTATGTCGTACAGCATTGAGCTTCGGTCGTCATACTGCGCAACAACATCCACATATGGGACGGGGAAATTTGGAGGCGAGGGTCTATGCTATGCCACCAACCAAGATTTGCGGAATGCCTCCTCTATGAAAGTCCAAAGTTAGATGTCTGTCACCTCAAGGCAGAGAAGGGGGTGGATTTCGTACCAAGCGAGCAATATTCACCCACTGGCCCATCTGCCATTGGCGGAAGATACGAGCAAACCGGCCATCATTAAAAGCCCGATCAAAATAGACGACATCAATAAGAAACCATCCGACCTTTGCTCCCACCTCCCACCTAGTGTCAAAGCAAAAGGACAATACGAAAAGACTGGTTGGCTGACTCTGTAGGCACTTGCTGTTTCCGAGTTCCCGGGAAGGCGTCCAAGAGGGGATTGAGGGAGGGAGGGTGAACTAATGGGCCAAGCTGATGGATGATGCATCTAACGGGTACTTGGTAGTCGTTCGTTTAGCTTGCATTTTGTCTGCATCTGCAAACCAGAGAACAGGGAGACACCCTGGCCAAGGTCGCACTTTCCCACCTCGGCCAAATCACTCACTCGCAAAGGCCAAGACAATGAATCGGCTGCAAGAGCATTGGACCTTGGGATTGAAGGCAGCAGCGATGGAACAGGGAAAGTCGGCTGTGACCGACTGTGACCGACTGACACCTCGGATGCAAGCATTTAAAGACCACGGGTATAACGGGCCTGGCTTGACACAGCCAATCCCCCCGGGTTGGTTTTCATCTTTCTACACTTGCCGGTTCATGCACTCGCGGAGATGATTGCCCAACGACGACTCGCCACAAGCAGGTGAGTGCGGTCTCGAGGCATATCATCAGTCTCCAGTGCTACTCGACCACATGTTGTCCGACCTGTCACTTTGGATGTTTGACGCAAGCTGGTCAACGATGTGGACGAATGGCCCGTGGCGTTTTGCCGCCCGCAGCCACGTCTATGCCAAACTTGACGCCAGGTCTTGACGCTGTTGGTCCCTCACAAGACTCCGTATGTGCGCTTGGTCTCAGCCATGCTAGCCCGAGTACTCCGTATTAACCCAGTAGGTACGGAGTAGCCAACGACCAGAGGAGGCGTTCATCTGGGCCCGAAATCATCTACGACCATCTCACCACGGGACATGGGTGCACCCCGGCTTTTCAGGTAAACCGCTTTTACCATGGACTGACCCGGCAATTTGGTTCTGGCTCACACCAAGTGGTGCGGCCAGAATAGCGCCTACTCAAGCCTTTGGCCCCTGCCAGCCGAGCGAGCTTGTGCTTCCTGTGCGCCATGTGCCTTGTGTCCCGTCGCCAGCCATTGAACACAGCGGATAATGCTTTTGCAGGGAAGGTCCTGGTATGGCGGGACCTCAATGAGGTCTGTACTGCAGCAAGCGCTGCCGATTACCATCATCGCCCATACCATGGCCTTGGGTCTTTGTTGACGATGGTCCCGTTTGGCGGTACGGTATGTAACACGTCACTTCTTTTGGGCCAGCTAATGCGTGACAATTTCACTCCCTTCATTCTCCCTGACTGAACACCCTGGAAGTGGTCCATGAGCATGCCCCATTTGGTTCTTGTTTTGACGATAGTGGTATCGTCATTCTGACCACGATGCCGCAGAGGGTCCATTCGCTTCGGCGAATAGGCCCCGGCTACCAAACGCATTGTCTTGTTTGACGTGATTGCTGAAGCCACCTGTCGAAACTGACCTGAATCCTGTGGGTAGAATAGAATGGGGAGTGGAATATTGTTTACACTTGCATCTCCCATCGAATACATTCTGGCATACTATTTGCAACGACGACTGAACCCGGGCATTTACACTCCATGATGCTTTGCCCCTCGTCTCCCAAGCTCGTTCGATGTTCATCCCTCTTCAGCTATGCGACGGAGGCTCCAATCACACAAATGCACGCTTAGGGGGCTCGGCGCTTCCTTTCTTGTAAGTTATTGCATACCATGCATATAAGAACGGAGTAGGTGTACAAAGGCAGCGGCGTCTCCGTTGTTCGACCCGATATTCTTCCACACCTCCTTGGACTTCTGGGGTGTTCGGCCCCAAGATGCGTTGTTTGCCAAGGATGTGCGGACCTTCTTGCCGCCGTCGGGACTGGGGACCAGGTACCAGGATATGCCAGCCCGACAATCTGGAGAGGGTCAACAGCCATGGTTTCAGTTGCAGGACAGTGACAATGAGGTTTGATGATCAGGACAAGTCATTGACAATTTGCAACGCTGGCCCGGGAGGCAGCAAACGAATTGCGGAAGCAGATAACATGACCATTTTAAAAAGATGACCGCCTCAACGGGCACCAGAGGCAATTTGAGCAACTCGCTGCCCGACACGGCAAACATTTCATCAGCTCATCACAGTTCAATTATCCTACAGACATTGTAGTAAACCCCAAAATATCCATCTCTATTCTTCATCCTTTCATCCTTCGAATTAGAGATATCCAAAGTCCATAGAATATCCATCTGTGGCTCTTTACATCTCCTTTTCTTCATTAAAAAATGACTTTACATGATCTTTTGCTCCCATTCTTTCTCTGCTCCAATTCAACGGGGTATAGTCTAAGTTGGTCATCTAAGCCGCCTGCATTGAGTTGCGTATGCACCGAAAATAATAATAATTAGAAATAGATGAGATAGCTTATAGGCAAAGAAAAAAAAAGATTGAACACCCTTTTGCTCCCATAATATTAGGAGGGAAAGGAGCTGTCAACATCGTCAAGTGCAAAGTAGACTAGTATTCACTCCCCTGGGATGGGCTCATGATGCCGCTGTTGGTGCCACTCTCGGAATTGGACAAGTATGTTTGGTCGATGCGGAAGATCCAGTCCATTTTCTCGCGCTCGCTACGTGCAGCAAATAGCCACGTGTTGTCTGTGCCGTAGATGGCAAAGACCGCCGCTTGCATGCGTTCGCTGAGGCGTTGCAATCCCTGCCCACTGCTGCCAGAGGAACCGCCGCCAGCGCCGGTCCATATGGTAGAAATCACACGCCCGGAAGCTGTGCGGCGGTGACCGGGTGTAAAGTCAGGGCCAGAATTGCTCTGCGGCGCGTCGTAGTCGTCCGGTCCGTGCAAGAGCCCGAGGACACCGGGTTGGCTGTCGACACGGGAATTGCGTAAGCTCACGAGGGCGATTTCGTCACCATCAGAGGCGGAGTGAATATGGAGGTACGGGCGGCGAAGTTCGACAAAACGCTTGACCCAGCGGGTGGAATCGTTGTTGGGGACCAGTAAATAGCCGCCCTTCAAGACTTTGGGATTCTTGGGGACGCGGATGATGGTTGTGATGAGGCTCGGTGGGAGGGAGGACCCGTGGGTGATGCCGTTTGTGGGAGGGCTGGTGTTTGCCGGGCTGAGGATGCTGGACAATGGGTCAGGATATTTGGTCCAGAGTTTTAATGACTTCTCCAGGAGGTCGGTTTGGTGGTCGTTGAACTCTGGTTCGACGGGTTTTTGTTCTTCTTGAGAACCCGCGGGTTCTTGAGGTTCTAATTTGATCGTCTCCTCGTCCTGGCCTTCATTATCAGAGTCTTCAAAGATGGAGGGTGCTTGAGACGTGTCGGGAGTGTCATTTAATAGGTCGTCGTCGTCGTCTGGCACAATTGTCTTAACCTCGGGGAGCGGTTCAGGCTTCGGTTCTTGTTCCGCTACCGGAGCGGTGGTAATGTCCACGCCGAGCCTTTGAAGAGTCGTTTGTACTGCGCCAATCTCGGCTACGCGTCTTCTCTTCTTGCGCGCCATAATAAAGTCGCTCACAAGAGAGACACCACGAGGAGCCCAGCTCGTCAGGTTTTCTTCCCCCTTGACGTAATCGTGTTGACTATTCATGCGCCACAGATCACCGACTCTCTTGATTGGCGCGGGCCGCATTGTGAGAGTAAAAATCCCGGTCGATGAGCGGACAAATCTCACGTTTTGCCAGAGCGAAGAGAACACGGATGTCTGGCGTACAAATGTTCTTGACAAGATTTGCACGCATACCTTTTGGATAAACTTCATTGGCTCCGCCAATTTCTCCGAGCTGATCTCCCAATGTATCGTCATCTGCACGCGGTACTTATCCGCCGTGACCCTGTCTAACAAGAGAGAATTATGTAAACTTGAGTCCCACTGAGCGTAGATGGTTATGCTCCGTGTACCGTTGGGGTTCTCGCGGAAAATTGGGTTGGAAGCAAGCTTCAAAGAGACGTCGGGTTCACTGGCGCCCATATCCGGGGTCTTACCAGCCGAATCAACAAGTCGGATTTTGCCAACACGCACAGCGGTAACATCGCCCCAAGGCAAAGCATCTCCCGAACTATGAGAGATGTTTATTCCGATTCTGCGTTGCAAACCTTGATGCAGTTGAAATGTGCCCGTGTCCAATTCACTCGTTTGGCTGACTTCGACCGGTTGGTATTCGCCATTCTCGTTCAACTCCATGATCTGAACGCGAGAAAGGAGGTCATGCTTTTCTTGGGTGAAGAATTGTGATTCGTTGATGCGTGTCCCCTTTGAATTGTCACGCAGAGGGCCAGCGTCTCGGATGTCGTCCCAGCTAAGGAGCTTATCCAAGTGCATTGCAGAGACTTTGGCGAAGATTGCAGCCCGTAATGTGACGTCCTGAGGCGCAAATACTGAGACGCTCATGTTGTGAACACTTTCAAATCTAATCGGCCCTTCGTCAAAATCGCTAATCATTTGGGTTGTGGTGACGCCGTCCTCTTCCGATACGCCAGGGATGAAGAGCTGCGCATGGACTTCGGTTCCTTCTCGCTCGGCAAATCCAAGCAACTGGTGCATGACAACATTAAACTTTAACGTGTTTGTCGGCGCTCGGGCATGAGATGGCTCCAAGGACAATTTCACGATGCCGACAGCATGAGATGTGTAAGGTGATAGGACATCGAGGGAGAAGTCCTGGACCCTGCTCTCAAAGACAGCCCGCAAGGGAACATCTACTTCTCCCACCAGGGTATATGATGGCATGCAAGTTTCCACAAACGGGTTGTCGAGACTCAAGTGCTGTGCGTAATCTGGTTGATCGAGGTATTGGTGCATCTGTCTCATCTGTCGAACCCGATCGTGCAGCTTTTCTAAGCTCCAGAGGTGGACAACACTGTGCTTGTAGTCTATGACACGAATGCCAATACAAGGCTTCTGGGCCTCCTCCAGCGCCGCATCTTCACCCTCGCCAGTCAGCCCGTTGAGGACCATGTCGTAAGATGAGCAGAGTGCATGTCCTATGTCGACAACAGTAAATTGGAACACAACACTTTCGTCAAGCTCATTGCTCATAATTTGAGCTTCCTTCAACACTGCAGCATTCTGCAGCACAGCTTCAGCCATCTTGACAAAGTGACGGCCACGCCAGACTTTGATGACCTTTTTTGCTTGCTCAATCTCTTCGCCGGAAAGTTTTGGATTCGCCTTGGGCCGCTTGAAGGGGTCCATCTTGTCAATCCTCTCCTCGTACTGTTTCTTTTGTAGGATGAGTTGTTTCTGCATATCTTCCTTCAGCTCTAGAAGAGCGACCTCCATCTTGGCTTTCTCCTTTCTAATCTCTTCAACCTCGACGTTGGCAGCTTCTGCGCTCTTGAGCTTTTCTTGGAACTCCTCTTTTTGTCTCTCCAATTGGTTTTGCATTTCCTCTCGAGCTTCCTTCAAACGATCATCCTGTTCTCCCTGCTTTGGCGTTGATGGCATTGTCAATATTGTATCAAGCGAGAAGTTGTCGATGGTTCCGGTGGACATGTATTTTTCGCGCATCTGGTAAGAAGTGACGGACTCGGAGTCCTCGCCGTCTTCTCGACCGTTGACACGCTCGGCGCGGGCCCTCTGTACTTCCTCAAACAATGCGTTAAGTTCCTCATCCGTGAGACTGGCAAAATTCTGGTCGGTGCCAAGGATAGCACCAGCTGCCTCTCGTCGAGCCATAGACCAGTCCGAGTCCCTACCACTTCGCAAAAAAGGAGCCGGCGATCCTGGCCGAGAGTCAACAATGTCCGAGACCTTACTCATTGACCTCTCGTGGCCTGGCCGAGGAGAGGGCGTGCGATCCAAGGCTTGCAACTGACTAGCCGTGATCGATTGCCGTAGCAAGCTTTGCCCAACTTCTGCCCTTTCGGCTCTTGCCTCCATGGGGTGATTGAATCGGAAGATGTGGAAGTCGCCTAAAATGACCCGATAACCAGAGTGAAGCTGCTTAGGCTCTGTTATCCGCTTACCGTTGACCATAACTGATGCCCCTTCTGAAGGAACTACAGTAACGGTCCCATCAGCATTATTTTCGAATTTACAGTGATCGTGGAGGATTCTCGTTCCGTTTAGTCGAATGTTGGCCTGATGATCAGCGTTCGTGTCGACATTGCCAACAGTCGTGGTTCCAGGCTTGAGATTGTAAACAAGACATTCGGCAAGGAGAGGGTCGTCTGACAAGTTGACCAGATGTGGCATCTTCTTCGGTGTATGCAACCCGATAAAGCCCTTCTCAATGCTGATACCAAGCTCTTCCAAGGCAGCCTCTCGTTCCTTGTGAATTTCTTCTGTCTTCTGGAGCTTCTGCTCCCATGTCTGGTTCAAATCGGAGAGAAGTTTCTCGCTCTGGCTGAGCTGTTCAGCAATCTCTGCCTTGGATACTTTCTTGACAATACCCTCGGAAGTGGTGATGGACACCATCTGCTGCTCCAAAGGTGTGCCTTCTGCATAAACTGGTTCTCCCGGAACTGCTGCTTGACCTGACCCAGCCACGCTGCCGCCAAGCTTGCTTCTCAGCAACGCCAATTCTTCCTTCAATTCTCGGATCATGCGGGCATTGGCATCTTCATTGACAACGGCGTGGTTCTTGATTCTCTTGGCTGAGTCGGCATATCGCAAAGTGCTGAGGGTTTCGTCGTAATTGATGTCGGCGGGACTGATGGCTGCTATCATTGCCGTCATGCTGTTTCCGCCCAAAGAATCCTTCAGCAACCATGTCAAAACACTGTCTCGGTAAGGAACTTGAGTTGCGCCTTTCTTCTTCTTTCCTGTCGACAAATCTGCCAGCGCCGCAATGACCCGACCAAGTGTTGATAGTGACCGGTTGATTTCGGCGCCTTCTTTCAATCGAGCACCGGTAGCGCCTGTAGAAGTGGCACGTTCAGAGCCTGCCAAATCAACCAGGCTAATCTTGGCGACCTTTTCCATTTCCATCTTTGTTTCTGCATCATACTTTTTTTGGGTGAGCATTAAGGTGAAGACTGCATGACTTCGACTAGATGTTTCGTTCATGTTTGTAGCAGCAACGGTTCTGGCCTTGTTTCCCTCGTCCATCAGGTTCTCGATTTCTTGAAAGCTCCCGACGACGAGTTTTGCCAGATCCTCTACGTATGGACCTGTCGATGGATGCTCTCGGACTTTCAGGTTGCCTTTTGTTGCCGGATTAAGCAGATCGCGTACGCGTTCGTTATAAATTTCGAGGTAGGAGACCTCGACCGTACATTTAGTCGCCTTGTCTTCTTGAATGGTGTCTATTCGGTTAAACATTTCTTGGCAAATAGTGGGAATGATACCGACTTCCTTGCCGTAGCCCATCATGGAGTAGGATTTCCCCGAACCGGTTTGACCGTAGGCAAAGATACAATTGTTGTAGCCTTGGAAAGCATTGTCGAGAAGCGGTGCTCCAAGGTCATCAAAGAGGTTCGACTGGCCGGCATAACTCGAGTCCTCCTTGTTGAAAGACCAATATGATCGATCGAAGGCAAAAGTCTTGGCCCCAGTATCCTTTGCGCCCTTGCCGCCATGTCCATCTGGGGTGGCAAGGACGGTCTGGTTCTCCTTCATTTCGACGATGCATTTTGAACCTCGGTCAATTTCTAGGGGCGAGTAAGTACCTCATGCAATGGCCAGGCAGCCTTCTGTGCGAAAGACAGCGGGGAAAGCACGCAAGAAGTTTGCGTTGAGTCTACTTACCTCTGCCGTTGAACGGACGCACTCTCACCACCACCTTGATATTTCCACCGCCTGCAGGCGCCATGGCTGCTAATTTGCCTGCGGGGACCTGAGCTGGTCCCCTAAAGACTTAAGGTCTCTGCTGCACAGAATGCGCCCAGCTGGTTTGCTTCACGAGGTACGGATTAGGGGGCCTTGTCCGGAAGCCACGCCAACCGAGTAGAGGATGTACATATGCGATCTCGAAAGCTGAATCGCCGTCAAAGACTGGGGTGCATGCTATTTGTCATGCGCTGAGTAACGAGCCTGCGGGTTGCTGCAGAGCTGCGGCAGGTTTGGGGAGTTTGCGAAGCTGGCACACAGTCAGGGGACGAAATGACGACACAACAGGACGGACGGCCGTCTCGAGCACGAGAGGTCGTGGCTTGTGATAATATGTCCGGGCCTTGGCTGTGGTGCTGCGGGCTGTCGCGGGTATTTGCGGCGACTCGTATGTCGTACAGAAGAATCGTAACGTCGTCAAGGTTCGCCGGAAAAAAATAGGTCGTGGTTGTGGGACGGCGATGTTTCCGGACTGTGGCCAACAAGTGAGACGCGGTCCAGTCGCTCGGTCGCGCTCAGATTTGAGTTGTCATTGATGAGTGCCATTGACAGGCTGACAGGCGGGAAGGTTCACGTGCATCCGCTGTTGCAGCTTCGGAAGGCAGGTACAGGGGCTCCTGCGCCTGCCCAAGCCGCATCAGTTGGCGCCCGCGTCCAGGTACTTGGACACCCTCGGTACCTCACAAATGGCTCCCATTTACGTACTACTAAAAACGGCCGGTGCCCATTAGTATTAGAATGACCACACGACAATGGGCCGTCGACGTCTTAAGTTTACACTATTTTATTTTATTTTATTTGGGTTCCACCCACTTTGAAACCGTGGGCATCCCAAGTCATGTCTCGTGTCACTCGAGCGCCGCGGAGCCGAGTATTGACTTTTTCAAAATCAAACCATGAAAACTGTAAACATGTAATCACTCTCGACGAACACGCACATGTCTCGCCAACCGCAATGCCCAAGCACTTGTCTTGAATCGATGTTGGAGCTGTGAGCTTAAGCATTAATCTCGATGATTATACCCGCACCCAACACGGCGCGTTATCATCTGAACCTCACCGGCCCGGCCCACCCCGGCTGTTTGAAAACAAAAACAAAAAAGTAAACAAAACCAAACCAAACCAAACATCAATGTTACAAGGCCAACTATAAAAAGCCAGCCTCAATCTCTCTCTCATACTGCTGAATATCCAACGGCCCCGTTGACCAGACCATCAAAGCCTGCACATGTGCACCTACGCTCCGCGTGGTTTCGGCATCACCCGCTGGGCCATCAATCACATAGCCTATGATGTTGAACCATTCTCCCACACGCGCCAGGCCGGGCTGAAGGGTTTCTAGCACCAGCTCAATATTGACGGATACCAAAACGTTGGTGTCTTTGGGATACACGTGGCCGAGCGTCAGACATGCCGTCCCGGTATTGTATGCCGTGACACTGAACAATTCCAACCATCAGCCATGTATCTGCTTTGGGTCGAGGGTTTGTCTGAGGGGGTCTCACCATCCGAGGAACCTGACCTTTTCGCCGATCCTTTGGTCAGGCAGAGACGATAGCAAGCATAGCCTAGACGCGCCAGGCCCACGAGACATGTTGCTGTGCTTGGCAACTGCGAGCCTTCATGCCGGCGCAACTACCACGGCCATCACTGCAGCATTCTCCCGTCCTGTACCAGAATACTGCCTGGTCTCTGATGCTGGACGAGCGTGAATGCATTTGAACCTGGATAAACTGGGAAACGGGAAGTGGGTCGAAATCAACCCCTCAAGCTCCCAAGTTTCTCCCCACCACATGGACATATGTACCTACTTTACGTGACCATGTCGGAGCTTGCCTCAACTCTGCGCATACATCCCCAATTCCAGCAAAGATGTCGGCCGAGTCGCCCCCAAAATACGTCTACAAAATCGTCCCAAATACCCCTCCCGAGCCTATTCCTCAGGAATTCCCCCTCTCTGACCTCGACAAGCAAGACGGCTTCATCCACCTG
The DNA here is from genome assembly GCF_013426205.1 of Metarhizium brunneum. Lineage (NCBI taxonomy): Eukaryota > Fungi > Ascomycota > Sordariomycetes > Hypocreales > Clavicipitaceae > Metarhizium > Metarhizium brunneum. Next base: position 2,725,964 of record NC_089425.1, on the reverse strand, counting down.
AGCACCGGCCAACAGGTATGGCACACCACCCAAAAACCCAACTCAAGTTTGCTCTTTCTTACAACTTTCCAGATCCCCCTCACTTGCGACAGATTTTTCTCGGCCACGTCTGCCCTGTGGGTGTTCAAGTTCCGGCTAGACCAATTTGCAGACCCCATCAAGTGGGAGGGCGGTTTCCCCCATCTATACGGCAATTTCGGCGGGAGGAATGTCCTCGCCGTGCAAAAGTTTCAACGGGATGAGGGGAAGACGTGGATTGAGATTATGAGCGCTTCCCCTTGGCTTGAGTAGACAAAATTGAGAATTGGAGCTTCTACGCCCCTCCCCTCTTTGATTCTATTTCCATTTTGCGCATTAATGTTTTTCTTCTTCCGTCCCTTTTTTTTTTAAATATCTAACTGTGAATGCCCAAATCCTTCTCGACCATTCCCCTACAGATTGGGTGATAAAACTCCTTATTCTTCTTAAACGTCTCCAGAGCTAATTTGCGGTCCACCTTGTTCAGGCCGCGGAACAGAGGGCGGACGAACTTCATGCGGCCGACAGAGCCCAGCAGCTCAGCGACGCCATACACGCATGTAGGGTCGTTGGCGTCCAGGGCGACGCGGTAGTACGAGGACTTGAGCTCGACGTTCTTGGAGGAGATGAAGTCGTATATCTTTCCGAGAAGCTGGGCACGTTCAACAGAGAGGGGACCAGATTCTTGAAGCTTGTCGAGAAAGACGATTTTTTGGTTGGCCGTGAAGGATGAGACGTCCTCTGGTTTGGGTTCGAATGACTGGCGTCTGTTAGCATGCGTCCAATTTCGAGTCATGTGCGATTGAAGAGTTGAACGCACAGCATCCTTCCACTTGGTGGCCAGCTCATAGCAAGCAGTCACCATGGTCAGGTCAAAGTCTGGCTTAGGAGGCAGACCGGGGGTGTAGAAGCGACCGTCCCAGTCGATGGTGGCAATCTTCTGCTTGATAGCCTCGTCGCCTAGATGGTTGAAAAAGTCCACAAATGTGTCCCGGAACTCGAAAGAGTCGAGGGACTTGCCGGACCACTTGGCAAAGTAGTGAGGGATGAATTTGTCAAAGGCTTCACGGCCGACGAGTCGGTCGAGATAGTACAGGAAGTGGAAGCCCTTTTCATAAGCGATGGTGCTGTAGACGTCCTCGGGGTCGACATTCTTGTGGCTGATGATGAGCTTGGTGTACTCGTGGTCTTTGCCGAAGAGCTCGACCGCGTCCTCTGCCGAGGGTTAGTCCTTTCACTCTCTGCCGATACGGGGAAGCCCTGATAGGATACGCACCAAGAGCCTTCCAGCCAATAATTGAAGAAAAGTCAAATTCGGCTTCACCGTGGATGGCTGACTGGATTCTGCGCTCGAGGTAGACGGTCCATCCTTCGTTAAGCCAGCTGTATGACGTTGACGGTTAGCACAAAGCCGTCAGTGCCAGACTCAGTATCGCGAGGCGAGGGCGAGGCGAGGCGAGGCAAGGCGACTTACAAGTGCTCCCAGCTTGCGTTGGAAACCAGGTTTCCACTCCAGCTGTGGCTCAGCTCGTGGGCAATGACATCCACATTCTGACGGTCACCACTGATGATGGTAGGGGTAGCAAACGTGTAAATGGGGTTCTCCATGCCTTGCAGTTTTGTCAGCAAAGGCAATTCCGCTACCAAGTGTATGACTAGGCGAGGCGAGACTCACCTCCGTAGGGAAAGCTGGGAGGCAGAACAAGGACATTGTACTCTCCCCACTTGTAAGGAAAGACGAGCCTTTCAGCAACCTCCATAAACTTGTCCATGTCCCGCTCCAGCTCCCACCTGCACTCATCCAACTCGTTGGGTCCTGTAACAACCACGCTTCTCGAGCCAATCTTGGCGGACACAATATCACCAGAGGCAACGGCGAACAAGTACGACGGGATGGGAACCTTTTGCTCAAACTCGTACGTCTTCTCGGTGCCCACGGCCGGAGTGTGGTCCCCAACAGGAACACCACTCGCCACGACGGGCAATGATGAAGTGAGCCTGAAAGTAAAGGTGGACTTGACGTCCGGAGTGTCCTGGCAAGGGAAGATGGACCGGGCATTGATGGCCTGGCATTGCGAGAACATGTAAGGGTGCTTCTTGTTGGACGTCTGAGCAGGGGTGAGCCATTGCAAAGCGGTGCATTTTGCCGTCGTCTCCAGATCTATCGCAACATTGATGACGTCTCCCTTGGCAGCGCCGCCGGGGACAGAAACGTGAAGAGGAGCGCCGAACGGGTCGCTGTGAGGTTTCAGCTCCCACTTGGCCTCGGCCGCGTTGACATTGACGCCCTGGACGTTGATGAATCTGGTGTCGAGAATGACCTCGTTGCTCCCCTTGTCGGTCTGGCTTTCGAGCTGCAGCGTGGCGGCGCCCTTGAGGAGCTTGCGGTCAAAGTCCAGCTTGAAGTTGACGGTGGTGTGCTTGGTGCGCCAGGCCGAGTAGTTGGACAGAGTGGTGGGATCGCGGTTGGCCATGGTGGTGACTGTTGCGAGTCCGCGACGAAGGAGGCTGGATGAAGCTGGTAGTGACGACTTGGATAGTGGAACAAGACGAGGTCTTTTGAAGAGGGAACGCCACGACATGTGTCCTACGGGAAAAACTCCTCTTGGATTTCTCATACGGTGCAGCGGCCGGCACGTTTTGCCAAAGAGCTGTTGCTGTTACCTCATATTCTTGCTTTAGGCCGTCACGTGTGGGTCACCAATAGTTGCCCCGCGAGTAGTTGGTGACGTGCATCCATCGATTGATAATTGGCCTGGACATGGGATTGTGTAGCTATAGAAGCAACATTCGCATGTCCGTTGATGAACAAAAGTTCCTGAAAAATCCCCATTGAACAGCGGCATTGGTCAATTTAATCCAGATATGATTTTCTTCTTCTTCTGGTTATTGTAGTAAAGCTCAATGTCAGTCACATCGGGTGCGTCGGCCAGAACCGAGGCCCAAATGCCCCGCACCCGAAGCTAAGCGTCGTCCTCAAAAGTCCCAATGCCTTTTAGCGGCAGAATGCAGAATAATATTATCCATCCATCTGTCTATTCATTTATTTGCCCTACAAGCTAAATAATAGATAGACAGATGGATAAGTAGATAATACGTACAGAATAATATAACAAATGCGTCGTCAATTTAACCACAAAGTATCACGGGATACTTTTTTCCCCCGCCATTAGCCATTTATAATCTCGATGCTCTTACTCTTGAATTCGCCCTGAAACGCATCAGGCTGAGAAGAAATGTTCTCCAAATCATCCCTTGAAATCTTATCCTCGGCCCTCGCAAACACACCCATCCATCTTCCTTGGAGGAACACGGTCGCCTTCTTCCCCAACTTGTCCATGGGGACTGTCGGCTCCCTGAGCACCAAGTCGTTCGTTGCGCTGGCCCCGGGTCCCAATCCCTCCAGCGAATAAGGACCTGGCGGCCAGATCCTCGACGCCCGCATGGTCCGTAATTCCAGTGGCTCTGCCGCGCCGTCGGGAGTGATGCTCATTATACCGAGGACCAAGGCGATAGAATCCAGCGGCGAGTTGTACAAGATGATGGTAACGGGACCGTCATTTTCATTGGTGACTGTGACGCGCACGGTGGGAGGGGAGGTCCTCGTCTGGTTGAGGCTGAGGGTTAATCGGTCGAGGGGATTTGCTTCTGCAGCCATTTTGAGACGCGCGTTTGCTGCCCGGGAGTAGAATGTGCGTGTTGTTGGCAACGTGACGTATACGATGGTGAACGACACGGCGAGAGTGATGGCAACGATGCCGCGAACAAATGCCATTCAGACCATTTGTTTTGTTTTGGGTGCGGATGGTGGTCTGCTTGCAAGATATACATGTTGCAACCTGTTTCACAATCTTGACGTCGTCATTCGAAGTGGGGGTTTCTTCAGAATTCATGCAAATGGACCTGCCCCTTTTGGGAGCTTTGACAGCACATCAACTTGACCAGTGTATGGATGGATAATCATGGATGGATAATCATGGATGGATAATCATGGATGGATAATCATGGATGGATAATCATGGATGAGGGAGAAATGGTGAGCGCCAGCTACGGCGGCGGCGTGTTGGATCAACATTGGTTGACGTCAAGTTTTCTTGGTTAAAAAGCGGCTGCAAATCCGCCTCCGAGTCTGGTCATGTTGCGTTGGGCGCGCGCCAACTTTTTAAAATTCTTCCCTGCTTACCCAGTTACTACTTTACTGGGAACGGCCACTCGGCATAAAGAGGAGAGAGACTCACACTTGTGTGACGGCAGTTGCTCGTCCAGCCTGGCCTTGGACTCTCGCCACAGCCTCGCCATCCAACACGCAACGAGCAGATCCAAGTCCTTTGCCTTGAGCGGCGCCTCGACGCTCAGCTGGGCCAGTCCAGTCAAGCTCCCATCGGCGCGTCTCTTGGGTCGTGCCTCGAGGGCCGCCGTCGTGCCATCCGGGCTCTTCCACACGATTTGACTGGAGCTTTTCAACCGGTCGGTGATGGGTATTCTGGCCGTGAAGTGCCCTTCGGCGGTGCAGCTCGTCCACCCGGTGGTTCCGCTGCTGAGAAGTGTTTCCTTGTAGGTTCGCTTCTGGCTAGTTTTGCCCTCAATCAAGACGTGCTTGCGGAGGTCGCGGAGCGAAAAGGTCGACTTTTCCTGGAAGCTGTAAATGTGGTCCAGGCGATTTCTCACTTGGCCTTCGCCGTCGGCTCTGGACAGCTGGTATCGGACCTTGTAAAGGTCGCAAGCCCTTGTTATTGCGTCGCATGGGGACGTGTTCAGTTCATAGAGAACATGAAACGGCTCCTGTGCCGAAATGATGGTGCGTCCATCGAGGACCAGCGTTTCCTGGCCGCTGGCTGCGTGTTGTTCGCTTAATGGGCTGCCGGTAACTTGTTGATACGTTGGCGGATGTTGCGTCGACATTGGGGAGAAAATCAAGCATCTGATTGTCCGATTCCGACTCCCTTGGCTGGCCCTTTGGCTTGACGGTAGCGGTAAACGGTGCGTTTCAACTGAAGGCCCCGTCAAAAGCACAGCGGTGCCTTTTATTCAATGCTGGCCATGTCCATGTCCATGCCCCCAGACCCCATGAGTCCATGACACAGCCACCCAGCCGTGGTATTGATGGACCAGAACCGAACCGACGCGATGCGATGCAATTTGATGCTGAGCCAGACGTGAATCCAGTCAGGTGGCGCAGTCTTGCCGGCTCCGCAACTTGACAGAGCGCGAGTCAGCCAGTACCTTGGCTTTCGTCATACCTGAACGACTGAAAGAGAAAAGAAATCCATTTCCGCTCTTACAGCTATGCCTCATGATAACTTGAGCCGACGGCTGGCGGATGATATTGTCGATTGATAGGAGGCTGTAGATGAAATGATAGTAGGCCGTACTACTCATCTGATACTAGCTCCACTGTTAGTCCTCCCATGGCTAACCCTCACCCTAACCCTTACCCTAAGCTATCTATGTGGGCTAGTATCAGGTGAGCACCTTCACCTCAATCATGTCTCAGATGCCCTCTCAACAAGGCCCGCTGGCCATCTCCTAGCTTCACACTCGGCCCTCAACACGCTCCTTGCACCGTATTGCTATGTACTTTGATCTATATTACAGCATCATGAATTAAATCAACAGCGTCACTGGCCTTCAAACCACCTACCGCCACAAATGACGATTTCTGCGGGCGGTATTTCACTCTTCAAACTTGACCACGTGAAGAAGGGACGGCAAAGTAGCTTTCCTGTTCAGCGTCCCTTTTGCGCAAAGTATAGAGGCCGAGGATAAGAACAATCTTCCAACAGAACTTTGGAAAGAGCAACCAGTGCCAGCAGAGTCTCAAAATGCGAGCCTTGTTCCTACGAGAGCCAGTTTTCTCAGCTGGCAGCCAGCATGGGATGATGAGACTAAAGTTGAAGTGAAAATACCGAGAATGAAGCTAATCCTTTCCCAGGTGAGCGTAGACGCCAGCATCATCTTGCATGCCTCCATAACAAGGAAAAAAAAGACAGGTTCGGGCACAACACTCAAAGCAGCCACAATGCACCCAAAAATGAAACTCCGCCGATACGAAACCAAGCAAAGCTCTTGGAATATAGGCATTAAACAGAGTACAGCTACATGGATATGGATTATGGTATATGCAGTAAAGAGCCAAACGACTCTAAAAATATCGCGCATGTATGGGCGGCACTTCGTATACTAGCTGCAACTGACTCCTTGACGACTTGGACCAAGGCTGGAATTTTCCTCCTTCTAGAGGACCAGCTCGTGATGGGAAACTAGAGGCATCCAAGTCTTTTGTTTTGTGATTGGGCTCAGCAAAAGATACGCAGCACTCGCTTCCGAGCGTAGCTGAGACAATGACTGCTGCCGTGGTCAAGGCGTAGAGCCCAGACAACATGTCCATGACATTGACCATCCAAAAGCTGACCTATATGAGAAGGGTTTAGGCCTTTAGCTAGTCAAATAAATAGTTGGTCATTGTTTGTGCAAAGTGGCGGCCATGGCTCTTATGAGAGAATAGAGAATATCAGCCCGCCGACCACCCGACGCTGGCGGCTGTCAAGTCATCAAATATTACCAAGATAAATGAGGGGTACGACTACGCAACTCACCGCCGTGTTCAACTTGGAGACACCGAACATCTTTACCATCTCCGTCCAATAAAATGGCATCACCACGTCTTGGACAAACCTGCAGCGACAGCTGAAACGCCGATATTGAAAATCAGTACCAGTCTTGATTGGGGCAGACGTGTCCATTTATGAACAAGTGAATAAAATGGTGAGAAAAAAAAAGAAGAAATACGAGACACCTTTTGACCTCTGATAGGTGGACATGTACCGAGAGGCTTAAGCCACCACGCAGCCCGCATAATATGGCATAGGGCTGTAGGCGAAACATTGAAGTCAAATCCCGAGCTTAGCATACCTTATATGTATGGTTATGCGTATTTGCACCAAGCATCTCCACATCGGAGGCACGTATGAGATGGCATAGTGGCGGAGAGAAATAACAACTCCTCCATGTCGCCAGCCCTCGTCAAGTGCTCCGTCCGTTCCGAGACGGCTTCCTCAATGTCTAACCACGTTCCTGGCCATTGCCTCATCGGAGGCTCGGTCGCCTTCAGGGGTTTATTGATTTCCGGTAACCTGGCTGTTGTGGCTGAAAAAGAAGCTCGGCCAACGGCATGTGCCGACTCATCATTTTTTGCTTCTTCGGCTGGGAAAGCCCATCAGCAGCCATTTCCCGATTAATACGAAGCCTATTGAGGTCGAGACGCATCTGCATTGCATCGCACAGTCATTCGATGGAAGTGGTTGGTTTAGCCCGCGCCGTGAATTTGCCCAGCTGAGGTTCAGCTTTTGCATCCAACCGCAGGAATCCGCCCGCGGCCACTTCAGGTACCAATATTTGTCGACTGCGTGATTTTAGGCATACTTGGTAAAGTTTGTATTATCGAGCCTTGTGCAAGTCACGCACGATGGTGCTGTAGAGCTCGGAAACATGGCCATGCCGGACAGGGATCCGCGCTCTGCTCTGATGGGATGGGTGCAGTAATAGCTTCGTTTTTTCGGTGTTGGGCTTTTGTGGTGAGAAACGCCTCCACGCCCGATACCAAGGCAGACATGGCGGTCAAGTTGAGGTTTGGACGAAGCGATGCCTCTGTTTCCGCTTGTGGTTGGATGTCTGTCATCAAGCCCTCTCTCGTAACCAACAAATCCACGCCCCGAACTTCTCCGTTGAGAAAAGGAGGCACCAGGCGGCTGACCGCAAAGTTGGTTCTTGTTGGCTTATTGGAGACACGATGCTTGAATTCACACGACCACCACTACGCTACGAGACCTCAGCCGCAAGGGGGGAGCCCAGGAGCCAAGATATTGTCATCCATCATTCCGAGGGAGTGGACATGGAGATGGGTATATAAAGGGGCTGATATCCTCTCGAATTACGAAAAGACTCATCATCACTCCGATACACACCATCAGAACATCTCCAGATCGAGCACTCGCTTTTCATCACACCCATCAACCATTTCGTATTTTGAATTCTGTATTTCAAAAATGCTTCTTCTCGGACTCCTCACTCCCCTCCTCGGCCTTGCTGCCGCCGCTCCCAACCCCAACAGTCCCTCCAAGGTCAAGCTCCACGGAGTGAGCCTCCTTGGAAGCGGTTGCCCTGCTGGCAGTGCCGACATCCAAGTCGATGCCACTGGGACGCTCTTCGAGGCCACCTTCTCCCAGTACGAGGTGCAGACCGGCCCTGGTACCAAGGCCGCTGACTGGCGAAAGAACTGCAAGCTCACTCTAAACATGGAGTTTGATTCCGGATTCCAGTACGTCGACTCTAACCTCTATCGAAGCCCCCCCCTTCCACGCTAACAAGTATATAGGTTCTCCATTCTTGATACCGACATGATTGGATTTGCCGAGATCCCCAAGGGTGCCAATGGCCAGTGCAGCAACGTCTTCTCCTTCACCGGAAACCCGCAGACGGTCACTTCCGCCATCAAACTCCCGGGACACTACAGCGGCAACTTTGACCTCCACTCTGGCGTTGGCATCGAGTCTTGGTCGCCGTGCGGCGGCAGCACTGCTATTCTCAACATGAACACGGCTTGCGCCATCACCCCAACCCATCTTCCTGCTCTTATTGCCGTAAGTTCAAGCCTTGCTGTGTGACAAGCCGTTCTTGTCATTACCGGGATTCAATACTAACACATCTATCAAAACAGGTCGACCACATCAGCGGCAAGCTCAGAGTCAAGTTTGCCGTCCAGTGGCGCAGATGCCACTAGTAAGTCGTTGCACTTGCTGCCTAGACTTCCCCCGGCGACAAAAGTCGCAATTTCCTGGGAAGGAATCCTTGACAAGACTTTTCGCAATCTCTGGTTCTCTGGTTCCTGGAGAAGCTTGGAGATTGGGGCCTTGGCCAACAGAGTTTTCATGTTTGCACACGGTTGATTGTTTTATCATATTACGCACGCGCTCTTGTCACTCATTAGATCCTCGGAGAGTTTACCACGGAGAAAATACAGAAAATGTTGCTTGGACTCTTGTCATCATCGTGTTTTAACTTTTGTAGCCTTGCACAGTGACCATATGTAGCTAGGCATAAGCCCATGGACCATGGCTGTACGAGACGACCACGTTTTCTGTCAGCGTCGAACGATACCCGAGTGAGACAGACAGCACGTATTCTTGCTCGGATTTGCGGCCCCCCAATGGCCCCCGTGGCCCCCAAGCTAGCTGAAAGTTAGATGGTGTTGTCATCTGACCGTCGTGTTTCGTATGTGGAGATGACCTCATTCTGTTGGTTGTCTTGAACTACAGCGAGTCCTTGCCGCTGACTTCTTTTGCAAGGGGTGCCCTACTGCAGCGCTGCCGAGATCGCTGTGAGTAAGTCCATGCATAGGTGAAAAAAAAGCATGTTTGAGATGCAAGAGAGCAGTCGAGAACAGCAGCTGATGGATATTGAAACAGTTCTGTACGTCATTCCTTGGCAGCTGAGTTCTCTATGCAGCGCTGTCGTCCCTTGTCTCGGAGAATATCTTGGCCGGCCATCTTGGCATGATCGACTGGGCTTTGTAACTTTTGGGCGATTAGAAGAGTAGACGTGATACTTGATGTAGGGGGTATTTGTTACAAATATGCCAAACTGTGCTTGACTCGTTCTGCCACTCGTTGAGCTATTAGCCCTTGGCCCGAGCAGTCTGCATATCTGTTCCGTGGTCATATTACGTGGCAGATTTCATGTTTTCAAGGAGCACACATTGAGCTTCCTGCAGATTTCACATATTTTGTAGGAATACAACCACCACTGCCGACGGGGGACGGTCAGCCCTTCGCGAAACTACTCGGCGGATCAGGCACAAAGCCCATCCAACTTTGCGGTGCTGTATGAAACTTTTTTAAAAAATCTAAAACAGTCCTAGTGCTCACAAAAATTAAAAGTGGCCTTCTCATAGTTTTGGTTCGTCTGGGTCTGCAAAGCAGATCGTTCCTGCATAAGCTCTGCCCGGATTTGCACCGCCTCTGCCCAATCTATAACATCAGTTGCCGTATCTCCTGACGACGATCCCTGTTGTGTTCCATGACCAGCCCTCCAATGAGGTTGTTGAGGGGGCACCTGCGCCGTAGAAATGATTGGGATAGCCGGGTCTACCAGGAATAAAGCCAATATCTTCCGATGACCGGGGCGTGATGGATCGGCCAGGGAAAACGGCTGGACTTGATGCTGGTAGAGATTTGGGAAGAACACGGCGCGGCCGCTTCTTGTGAGCACTGATCCGATGTCTTGCACGGTACTGTCGTGCGGCGGCGTAGGTTCTATGGCGAAGGTCCGGGCTATCGACCTGTAATCGGATTGCTGGTAGTCCAAGCCGGTATCAAGCTCTTCGCGGTTTGACCTTGTTCGAAAAGCGAGACGGGATTCCGTGATATTCTCATTATCGTAGTAGAAGAGAGCGGTGGCGCAAATGTGCTCGTTTAACTGTCCCTCGATATGCCACGAGCCGCCGTTGTAGGTGGGGTTTTTTGGCGTTAGATGAATGTTGGCCAGCTTCACAATGACCTGTATACGAGATTTTCCATTGAAGAATTTTGACGACCTGACGTCTTGCGGCGTTAGGTGAAAGAATCGATCGGGCTTCAGGTTCTGTTCGGGCACGGCATCTGGCAGGATGACCTTGTGAGTCCTGTCAAACCACTCGGAATCTAATTGATCGCGAACAGGATCGTTCTCGGAGCCCACGGTAGAAGCGGAAGGAGAAGGAAGAGAAGACTCATCATCGTCTTCGCGAGGGCGCTCGCCTTCATTGAGAGGCCTGTTCGACGGGTAGCATCCGTACTGGCATTTGTCGGGCGTCGTACAGTTCGGACCAACCATTTCTGCTTCCAATCGTTGGAAGCTGAATTCGTCTGGCCAGCGGTAGACAATATCCCACGCCGGAAGCGATTGTTCGATGAATCCGCCGATGATACTGTACAGCTCGGCATGTTCAGAGGGGTTCAGATTGTTGATGTAGCTGTCAATCGTAGCATGCCCGTCTGCATCAATTACTACATCACACGGCAACCACTGAAAGTTGAGAGACAAGGACGGAATCGACAACCCGTCCTCGTCATACGGCCACCGCTGCTTCATCACCAGTTCAGCGCTCGTTGGCTTGGATAGAACACTCCCTTGGCCGCAGGAGCTAATGCAATCCTGAACATTGCAGGTCCTGTCAGTGAGAATACGCGTGCGTCCGTACACCAAAGGCCACAGAGATGGATGAACAAGGTCCAGAACCTTGCCGTCGCTGCCAGGGTGCCAGTCTTTCTGGTCTTCGGGAACATTCTCCAGGGGCATCACAGCGTCCTTGAGCTTGCCAAACAAGTCTGCCGCAATAGTATCAGACTTGACAACACAGGCCGAGTAATCAAAGACTGGAACCAGGCCTGTCTTCTCATACAACTTGGCCTTCTTTTGCATCTCGGCGATGCACTACAGCAGTCCATGGTTAGCACAAGTACATTTGGTCCTCTATTTTCGGTACATACCGCATCCGCCGTGGCAGTTGTAAAATCACCATGTTGCCGATAGGCTGCCCAATCCATTTCCAAAGCCTCAGCCTTCCATTTAGCCGTAATATCGGGATCACGAACTTTGAGCCACCACTCGGGCTTATCAGTCAGTTGATCAATCATTTTGAGCATACAAACTTCACGAATAAGCAAGGTGGCAGCAGACCAGTCACGTTCCTCATCTCCCATAAAGATGGGAAAGTGCTTCTTCGATGGCGGCAAGTAATGCAACGGCAGGCCAGATCCCGGCCGTTTCAAGCTGGCTCGAGGGGCCGATGTAGGAGCCATGTAAGGTTCAGTGCGAATCTTGTAAGACCAGAGCATGACACGTCCAAGGTCAGAGCCTGCGGTAGCAAAAAGACACTGTGCAGGCATAGAAGTCACTGATAAGACTACGTTGCTGTGGCCATACACGGTCGCTTGGACTTTGGCAGACTCTGAGTCTGAGATCAAGAAGCTTCTGTCCTTGGAACCAGATATGATCCAGCGGCCGTTCTCTGCCCAACAAACCGATAGAGCCTCATCCTATGAAAGGAATTAGTAGTTGAGTTGGATTGGTGGGAAAAGATCAACATCACCGTACGCACCTCGTGCCCATCTATTGCATGCAACAACCTAGGCTTGCCATCAGATGGCAACATGTCCCAAATGCGCACCACCTTATCCGAACCGGCAGTGGCAAGTCGGCTGCCATCAGGAGAAAACGCAACAGAATACACCGTATTGTCATGGGCATCATCCTCTCCAACTTTCCCGACAAGGCCGCAGGTAGTCCCATCTAGCAGCACAGCTCCGTGCAGAGTTCCCGCAGCGAGAATCTTTGCATCCGGAGAAAGTGAAAGCGATAAGACGCGATGGGATAGTTCGCCTTTTGCTACCTCCTGACCAGAGTCGATATCCCAACAGCGCACCGTCTTGTCCTCAGAGCCCGAGACAAGGAACCTAGAGTCCTTGGATAATTCCAGGCAAGTCACTGTCGCCTCATGCCCGAGAAAGGTGTGGGTAATACTGCGACTATTGATATCCCACAGCCTGACTTTTCCGTCATCACCAGCAGCGGCCAAAACGTTGCCTCCTGCCAGGAAGCAGACTGCACGAACCAAGTCGGGCTGCCCCCATTGGGTCAGGCCGTGCTTCATCTCACAAAACATTTGTCGCGTATCTGTTCTGAAGATTTGAACTCCGCAATCGATGCCGACGGCAACGAGACCGCCATCTGGCGAGAATCTGACGCAAACTACCTCGGATACACTAGGCATGAGTATATGACGGAGACTCAGGTCCATGATACGCGGCACGGCTGGATTGAACTTGGCCGCCCAGCCTTGGCCCAAGACTTTGAGGTGGTCCGGCACATCCTCAAACGGATCAAAGTCGTTGTTGTCCATGCTATGAGTTAAAAACGTATTTGTGTATTGTGTCAAGAGATGGGATCTTCGAGGCCGCGTTATTAAAAGAAAAGGATGCAATGGCGACAACAAAGGTCCTAATTGATAGCGGGCCAGAACATCAACTTAACGATTGAGTCCGATGAATTCCCGAGTCTTGGGCTTGAAATTGGCAGTCGTGGAGCAAAGGGCGTAATTTTAGCTTCATCGTGATGCTCGCTTTGACCCTTGCGAGTCTGAAAGTGGGTATTGCTGCCTCGAGATTGCGAAATGAACATTGAACCAGACGCGACGGGCGCCAAACACTGACTTTCCTGACTCGCCGCCTTTAACGTCTGGTTGCCTGACAAGATACTGCAGGTCCTCCACTTCCCCGCCAATACGAGATGCACATTCAACACGGCTGCCTTTCAACCTGTCATTCCTCAGCCCCACTCGAGTCACGTCGTTCACAACCTCTGGCAGGACTCAACAAAGTTTTCACGTCCAGGGCTTTGTTAGAGTTTCAGGGGTATCCATGACAACCCCGGCGCCGGCCATTGCCTAATGAAGAAAGCTCTCAGCCTCTCACCGTGGCGTCGGGCGAGTTCCGGGACGCGTACCGGCGATTGACTGTGGAAGAAGCTGCGCCGCCGATTTCTCCATCACCAGCAACATTCAGGAATCGCTCAAGAGGGTCTAGGAAGCACTTCAGAGCCGGCGGGTTGATGATATACAAGATGCGATATTGATCCCCTTTTCACCTCCGTCCCAAGCCCTTCTTTAGGAACATTGATGACCCAAGGTGATGTGCCTCTAAAGGCTGGAAAGGTTCACCCAGAATCGTCTTGTTTCTTCAATCATCTTTTCCCATTATTTTTTGCCTCCTCAAGGACAGCAACCACTATTTTTGCAATGGCCAAAATCTTTTCCTCTTCAAACTTTCGAGCAACTAGCTGGACCCCGACCGGGGCTCCATCGTAGACTTCAGGATCGTCTGCGAACAGAGTCAGTGTGCTTCGCAGAGGCAGAGCAGAAGAAGTACACCTACATGCATCCCAGTTGCGTTGGTCTGTCCCATTTTGGGGGCAATAACTACCGTCTATAGCGTCAATACTTTTATCGGCCTTTGTCACGGGAATTACAACTGCGCTGTAGTTCAACAGGTTGATAACCTTAGTATATCCTAGATGCATGATTAGCCTCCCATTCTCAGAGTGACAGATATGAGACGCGATCCCACCTGTGTGGTAATACTTTCCAGGGATTACTGCCGCGTGGGGAGCAACAGGCATGATGACAGCATCCACAATTTGACCTAGGCCCGGACAAATCAACTTTACAATCCCATTGCATCTTGGTTAACAGGTTAATAAAGCTTACCGTCATCACTCGCGGTCTGGTTCCAGTAGTCTGAATACTTGGCCTCATAAGAGAGCCCCTCCAGAGTACTTTCCTGGTATTGGAGCAGTCCAATGGGTGGTTTCAGCTGGAATTCCTCCTGAAGATCCGCTATGAGTGGTTCCCCAGAGAGGTTGAGGTGCCCGTGGATGCCGTGTGCGCCGTCGGCTGTTAGAAACGATTGCTATTCACCGATGATCAGTGAACCCGCGCTCAGGGTTGTGTTGCGAACCAGCCATTGTTCTTACATGCACCCTTCCGCCTGTCTTTTGCGAGGGTGGATTCCAATCGACTACCTGAAGTTGGAGTATGGTCAGCCTCATAGAAGTTCATGGCAAAATATAGTTCAGTCTACAACGGCGTACCAAATGGCCTGCTCCCTTGAGTGCAGCTACCAGAGTGTTCAGGCCACGGGTGACTGGAGGGTGAGGCTGGACAAGGCCATCTGTCCACAGAACACCAAGTTTTAGCGGCTGCTTGGATTTTTTGACCGATCCGTTGCGTTCCACGCGGCAGGTGTAGTCATCAACAAAATCCTGGCGAAAAGGCATTGGCACAACAGCAGGATCATTCAGCCACGGTTTCGTGGACAGAATTCCTCGGAGAATGAGCTCGAGGCCATCCAACGACGTGCTGAGAAAGCCAACAGTAGAGCGGTAGGTGTTCTGTCCCGGATTTGTGTTGGCGACATCACGATACGACACCCTCTCAGGTGTTGGCTTCAAAGAGAATATTCCATTGAAGGCGGCGGGAATGCGGACCGAGCCACCAATATCGGTGCCAACTCCAAGCGTGCTGCCTCTCAGAGCCTGCAGCGCTCCCTCACCACCAGACGATCCGCCGCATGATAAGTTTTGGTTGCGTGGATTCAGAGTCTGGCCGATGATGTTGTTCTTGGTCTCGCCAAACAGAAGAGTTTGCGGCACGCTTGTCTTACAGTACAACACAGCACCTAGGGATAACAGCTCGCTGACAACTTGGCTTTCGAGTTTATGTATCTGGCTTGGGTGAGTGACACCCAAATTACTGCCGATCCATCCCACATAGCCCATGGTCGTGTCGACACCTTTGACGTGAAATTGGTCCTTTAGGCTGATTGGGAGGCCATGCAAGGGCCCTACCACGGTTTTGTGCTGAGCAAAGTGTGCATCAAGATGGGCTGCGCGCTCAATGGCCTCGTCGAAGAATATCTCGTGAAGGCAGTTGTTCTACTTGGCCCAGCCCCGTCAGACCTCTACTTGCTGGTGAATAATACGGGAATTGCTTTGAAGTTTGAACCCACAATCTGGTGTGCAACAGCAGCCGTCTTGCAGAAGGCCGTCGTGACCTCGACGGCGGTCAGGTCTCCTCGCCTCAGAGACTCGACCAGCTCCAGGCTATCCTTGGAGGTGATGATATTGACATTCTCTGGCAGAAACTGGCGAATAAAGGGTCCTGTGAGATCCCGCTGATTCTTGGCCCTTTGAAGATCGCCTGCGCTCAGCCTCCACGAAAGTGGAATTTTGGCCCAAGTGCCCGCCCGCTTGGCCGCAGCCTTGACCTCCCACGATGTCGCCTCGATTCTCATCCTGCATGTGCAACTTGTGGAACACCAAACGTAATGCGTCACGACTGTTGGCTGTCGGGGCTGATGAAAACAATGTTCTGGTTTGGAGGGAGGGCGATTTCAGCCTGTGCCGCCCAACATGAGGGGGGTTTTACAAGGCAGGCATGAGGAGGGGGTTTCCTTCCTGGTGGGTGACATCTGCTCCGAAACGCATCGGAATTTTTGAGCCAATGAAATTGACAATCTGATGCGACCAGACGGCTCAATGCCCCGGGTTTTCAATATTTGGCGTCGTCCCGTCCTGGCCTAGTTTTGGTTACGCTCATCAATTCTCTGTACCACCAAGTGAGTGACCAGGCAAGCCAACCGACTACAAAAACCCGACACAGAGCGTCCGTCGCTGGCAGAGTCGACCGTTTGAGTTTGTCCAAGATGAAACAACCGCCGTGGCTGCTTTGATGGCAACTCTGAGCGTCGACAATATTTACAAAATGTGCCGAGTCTTGGGATACCAGCCCAGTGGTCCGATGCACACCATCCGAGAAGAGAGGCAATGACAAATCTGCCGCGGCTTTGTGTCCGGATTAACTTGCGTCCTCGAACTATGACACCGGTACAACGAATGGGGAGTCGAGGCCACTTACGAGAGCTTACAGCTTGATTGTCCTGCCTGCGACCTAGACGCAATCCTTCTTTGGGAGGCTTCTCCGAATGATCATTTCTCCATCAAAAAGCTTCGTCAACGGACCCATCCTTCTGTTACCGAGTCCTTCAAACGGAGTATGCTGAATCAGTACTTCTCATCTATCACACGGTTACACGAGGGCTACGATCACGGGACCTAGGGCAAAGTCCCTCACCGATTTGTATTTCAAGACGTCTTTGGTCAACGAGGCCTTGAGTAAAACCAAGGACCTTTGATACCCAAGACTGTTATTAGATGAATTGAGCGATTGACTCCGAGCCTACTATCGTACCCTTGTCACATAACCAGTGGCTCATGGTTACCTTGACTTATTTATGACAACACGTGGAATCACTGAGATAGCTAGCCCGAAGAATGCGTCTCCCACAAGAATGATAAGTTGGAAATCCATAGCTGGCCTTCAAGCTCTCCAAAAAAATGACTGACGGTGCATGGTACATGACTCTCAGTCATGCCTGCGTGCCGTTTAGAGAATGCGTTCCGAGACAGAAGCCCTCGTTAGCTCGGCGCGGGGACATTGTCTCACAGTCTTCCTTTTTCGTCTAGGCCTCAGAAGTTGAGGTGGTTATCGCCGGATGCATAATGCTGCGGCTTTCGGATTCGGTAGCTACGCTGACCCTCCGTCAGAGAATTGCGACCGAAAGCTTGATACATGCACTTAGCATTGGCGACTCAACATAGGCCACATAGTCGACAGGATGGCTGCAGATCATAGACAAAGCATTGGGCAATTGGGTATACATATAACCTACTTGGATTCAATAAAAACTGATCGACATGTTGTACGGAGTATATCGCACGCATTTCACCAGGGTCTGGAAACACGGCCATGAAACCAGCGACAAATGAGCCCTGAAAAGACAAACAGAGCGAAACCGGAACCGGGAGCAATAAGCTGAAGCCGCGCAGCGTAGCACTTCCACCGAGATATTCAAGACATCAGCTTGGTTCGGGTCGCCTTCGGGCAGCCACAGTCTAGTTTTGGCAAGGATCTCTACCTTTGTCTTAAATGGACAAGGCTGTGCTTTTTCCGTCAGCCCGAGCTCGGATTTTTCCGAGACATGATAATATGTATTTAAAGAAACAGTCGCAGAGTTGTGCCAGTGTTTAGGTTGAATTTCCGATTTACCCGTACGTCTTACAACACGTTGGCAAAATGCGTCCCTTTTACATTATTCCTTTAGTCTTCCCTGCTTTGGGATTGGCAAACAAGGCAGAAGACAATTCCGCGGTAAATATGCACATTCACTACACTCATATTGGCTCCTATGTTAACAGCTGGTGTTCAAGGCTGTGCTTTTCGGTAATGATTACGAATTCAGTGTTGCAAGAGGACCATGTGTCAACCTGAAGAAAGGCCAGTACGTGATTCCGAACAGCCCCTCGAGAATGCAACAAAACGAAATAACGTCGCTGATACTGTAAACCCCAGGCCGACTTTTCACGAGATTAAGGTCACCGGGCACGACGTATGCACCGTTTATGCGTGCGTATACATCTTTCATCTTGGTCGATATGCTTCAATGCTAATAAAAAACCACTTCAGAAATCTCAAATGCGATACTGAAGTTAGAGAGTTTCGAGCGGGTGTTCACGAGATTACGAATGTCGTGTTCAAGTCTATCAAATGTTCCACGTCAGAAGAGCTATAAATGGAGCACCCAATGCCAAATGGAGAAGTCCAGGATAGTTCAAGGAAAAGAACTGACCAATGTTTACACTCTAGAACATACAAAGGCGAGGAAGATACAACGGGATATCATCTTCGGCTGACTGGCCTGGGATCTTTAGCGAGTGCTGTGGCATGAGGCTTCGGGACGGGATCCGCTCCCGTCCGGGCGAATTTGCTTAACTAGTAACTGGATATAGCTTTTATCTCTTTTACTTTGAGTTCAGATTATCCGTGAGCTATGAGATTGATACCACGCTGTATCCTGCAGATTCTGTGAGTCCCATTGGCGGCAATTTCAGGGCTACAGATAGCGAGATAAGAGCCAAAAAGAGCACACCTAGAAGCTGGTTATCGCTCGGCTGAGGCGTCTATCGCTGGACATGTTTGCCCCGCGACTCGTCGTCGTACCTGCTAGCCTCTATGACAGACATTCACAATGCCGTCGTTGACGATAAACACATTGAATGTGTGACAAGGGCTTGGGCTTGGAGCAATAACTCAATTCATCTAATAACAGTCTTTGGTATCAAAGGTCCTTGGTTTTCCTCGAGGCCTCGTTGACCAAAGGGGTCTTTAAATACAAGAAGTCAGTGAGGGACTTTGCCCTAGGTCTCATGACCGTAGCCATCGTGTAACCGGCTATTTCCGTGTGACAGAATGGCTGTTTTACCTGCTCTACACCATGAAGAGAGTCAAGGCAAGGAAATTGAGCAGAAAATACCCCTCTCAAAATCTTATCATTCGACCAAGTTGGTACGGTATGTGCTGGCAACTTCAAGTACACCGCATGGACGAACCACAACTACGGCCGTGTTCACCGTTGACCTCGTTGTAACTTGACTGATCATATTATTACTTGACACAAACATTAAGAAGTGCATGGGAGTCCCCACTCCCGTCCATGTATTGCAATAGCACAGTGGTAAGTTGTAACTGCGCAACCCACACACAACAATGTTGCGGGCACGGAGTAGTATAAGACATGCTCCAAGTCTGGTCGAAAAACAGAGTCGAAGCTTCTAGAGCATATTACGGAGTAATGGCTGCCCGAATTCATCGTATGTCTCGGGAGGCACATTCTTAGCGAAAATTTGCCTCGACAGCTGCATCTCATGGTAGTACAACATGCTGAACTTGGGGATACGGAGTACAACACTCCACATCGCACATAACTTCTGTCGGGTCAATGAGCCGAGCCGTAATTTACATTTGATAAAGAAGCGTTTGAGGTGAGAAGAGGCCTGAAGCATCAATTGTATGCTACCAGGAAAAGACGAGCGGGTGTAACCACTTCTAAATCCGTAACGGAGCACGCCCCATAAACTGACTTACCGGTCGACGGAAATCAACTGACCACTCCGTAATTGCTCAGATATTCACTTACCCAACTCACACTTGTTGTAGTACGAATCCAAACGGTCCTTCCCGCAGCCCAAGGCATTCACACAAGGCTTTGGGTTACCTCAAAATACCTCTCCATATCTTCCACGTTATCATGAGCCTTTCACCGAAGTAGCACAACATGGATAAGCCATGCCGGCCTAGTTGTCAACCAAAATTTTGCCGACATGAACCCCACTGGGCGTAGATACAACCAACGATAGCTCGAAGCAGGAAATGAATACCGGGGTTCATTGTTGCACCGCATACCAGTAACTGTAAGACGAATCATCCAAAATTAGAAATATGAGAGCTGTCACGTCACATCACATCTCGCGGTCTCGACTTGATTCTCATGCACCGGTCAAGAGCCTCCTTGGTGGGAGCATCGCCGCGTGAGCTGAGGGGAAGACCACAAGAAGAGCATGATAGCCGCAACTAGTCAGAGCACCCATAGCTTCATACTTGTTTGACCATTATCTTACCAAATTTAATTTTGTAGAGAACACACCGAATAGCTGTCGAGAGTGAACAAGCGAGGAGTTGTATCACTCACTATCCTGCTATCTAAGGAAGAATTTCACGCTATTGCTAGGAGAATCTCATCTATCCGAAACATGGATCAAGAGGAGCCTGAGATCTGTGACGTTCTCACTCCAAAGAAGACAGAATCGACGCATTTCATGATACAAGAAGATGATTACAAGAAGAGTCGTCCAAAAAGGCGGGCTAAACAGTGTTTTTACCCTTGGGCCTCTGAGGCCTCGTGGTGTCTTGTCGCTTCCCTTCTTCTGGGCGTGCTTGTTTTCGCCCTGAAGCAGTATGATGGCAAAGCACAACCAAAGTGGCCCCTTGGTCTGTCGTTGAACACAGTGATGGCCTTTCTGTCAACCAACTGCCGATGTATCATGGCCCACCCCATAGCTGAAGGTCTTTTGCAGTTGAAATGGAATTGGTTTGCTGGTAAAGGACGCCCTCTTCGAGATATCCGTCTATTCGACAAGGCAAGCCGTTCATCCTGGGCAAGCATTAAATTGGTCAGAAGACTGCGAGGGAGGTGCGTGATGACGAAGAAACTCAACGCGAGTTGAAATGCTAACCTGACTAGGTTTATACCTATGGGAGTATTGGCTTCACTTGTCCTTGTAGCCAATTTCGGGACATCATTCGTTACACAGTCTACCATCTCCTACTCAACGCGGACAGTTGTGGCACATAACAAAAGTGCTGTAACGTTTGCTTCCTTGCAATTTCCACTAGGAGTAGATCCACAACAAGAAAAGCCCAGTAGGTTCACGATTGCAGTTTATTAAGTCTCTACACTTTCTTCTACCCCCTCGGGGTGTCGGAAGCCCTTTAAAGATGTACAAGGAGAGAGGTGGAGGAATGAGAATGAAAGCAGAGACTAATCAGATCTCTCAAGTCATTTACGCCGAAGATGGCATGCTTCGCGCCGCGGAGCGGTCTCTTATCTACAGGGTGGATGAAGATGAAGGCTTGTCTGCACTCCAGCCGCACTGTCCTACTGCAAACTGTCGGTGGCCGATATTCAGCTCCTTGGCTGTGTGTGTGAGCATGGGCAATGTCACAGAATATCTGACCCCAGTCGACTATTATGTGATTCTACCAGGAGAGTTCGGACGAGACCACGGCGGCATTAATATTACATCTCCCGATACCACTGAGCCCTTATACAAGTGGAACAACTCGGACATCATGCCACTATCACTTGCCCGGGCTTTCTTCCTATACGCATTCCCCACAAATGAAACCGATTCCATGGCGTTTGAGGCCGTAGAAGTAGTATGGCACTACTGCGTCCACACTTACAACATCTCTGTTACGAATAATGTCGCAAAAACAGAATTGTTGGCGTCTGAGCTGACAGTAAGCCAGAGGGGTGAAAAAAATACATCCTTCACGCTACTTGCCAAAAACGGGCACCACGAATTCAACCTATCTAATTTCAAGATGATTTATGGTTTTGGGCGCAGACTTCAAACTACAATCAGAGGATACTGGAGCATCTCGTCCCCCGAGCTGCGTACTGTCAATGAATTCACGTATCAAATAGGGCAAAACATATATAATGGCTGCATATTTCCGTGGCCTGACAAACCCGCGCCACCATGCAGACAAGTGATGTGGAGCAACCTCAAGAACGTAACAGAGACTATGGCTCTGGCTATGACAAATTAGTGCGTTGGTTTGGCAATCTACTGCGCTTATAAACAGAAGACTAACCGAGATATACTAGCATGCGAGCTAATCAGGTCAACGGTACTGTCGAAGGAGACGCTCTGGAGCCGGAAATCTTCATCACTGTACGATGGCCATGGATTTCATTTCTAGCGGCCCAGATTGTCTTGACTATCGTATTCATATGGGCAGTTGCAGCATCTACCTCCAACCTGGAAGTTCCTGTGATCAAGGGTTCGAATGCGGCGGAACTTTTTGCGATTCGCAAGTCGGATATGGAAACGACAACAATCGGCACAGTGGACGGAAAGCAAGCGGGCATTGACCAAAAGATTGACAAGAAGACATTGGGAATCCTGGTTCGAGATTATGATACCTGGCACCTGGAAATTCACTCCAAGGAGTAGGCACCAGAGAGTGTCATTACATGCAGTATGTGCCATGGGGTTTGGCTGTTTGCAATTGTCGAGTTTTCAACAGCAATTTACGCGGTGGAATGAGGCATGTCGATTGAGCAAAATGACGATATTGGTGACGTCTTGAGGACTAGAATGAAAGAATTAAACCTGGGAAATTGACCCTTTTTATACCCTGTTGGAGCCCCTGAAGACCCCTGTGATGATGCTCCTCCTAGCCCTTATTATGAACCCTAGAAAAAGCAAATATCATGACATCTGGACCCTTGCACCTTCAATTTCGCCTGTTTGATTTGACAGCAATACCCCAACTCCAGCGTCCAGGCAGAACAACACAACACAGTGACTGGCATACCTATTTTTTATGATGGAAGATTGAGCGCTGTTCTGACCATGGTTTTGTCTGTTATCGTTGTTTTCTATAGTATGTAATTAGTACGTACCTTGCTCTTCACATTGAATATCTATACACTACTGCATAAAGACGTCCCATTTATTTTCATTCAGGAACTTTCATAAACTTCCGGTAATGCCCACTTTACCATCTCTTTGAACTTTAAGACGTCTCCTATCGTCGACGGAAACAAAGCATTCGGCGCAGCGAGTCTAAGAATGTGACAAGGGCTAAAGGCTTGGAGTATCATGCCTCAATTCATCTAATAACAAGCAGCCTTTAGTATCCCTTTGGACGTTCGAAGGTGCCCATTTTGTACCGAACAAGGATGTCAACCAATTGAAAATCTTGATATAAGAGATACATTAATATACCAGGAGGGTATATAGAGATATAAGTACCGCATATCTCCGTGTATACAAAAAGATACATATATAGTAATTTAACGCACAATAAAGGTACCAGCAAGTATCTACCAGGTATCTCAGACAAAATGGGTGCGGTACAAAATCGGCACCTTCGAACACCCAAATGAATAACTGCATGTGGTTTTAAAGCTGGCAAAGCAGCGCAACGCAAATTGCAAACGCCACCGTCGAAACCGCTCTTTAAGTTCTATGATGACGTCCTACCCCGGATATCCAAGAGGCAATGATCATCTGCGGAGACGCCCACAAGCCCCGTTTAGGTGTGTTACGCATGCATTAGCCGTCGCTTTCGCGTTATCATGCGAATGGCCTTCCCCGGATTGCAACATTGCACGACCAGGCCGGCAAAGGTGATTTGCGCACGACAAGAGCAAGTGGAGATGAAGGACGCGCTAGCTTATCTTCTTATCTGGGGGAAGGATCGATTCCTTATCTTCAAACAAGAGCTATCTGTGGCATGTGCTCTCAATATACATCAGTGTCGCTACATAATGTTCGTGGGCACAAGTACCGAGCAGCCGATGGCGGCAAGCCACTCCCCGAGATCCGAGATTGAAGGCACCCGGCGACAGGTTCGCTATAAAGTACCCCCGGCAAGTCTCAATACCGAGATGAGCACTTTTGAGAAGCAGTCGAGATTTTCGTCCGATCAATTCTAGGGTTCGGCTGGCTCAAGCGTTTGCCGCATCGTTGGTTATGGCTCATTGAAGAGGACTCTGACAACCAGCAGACATCCCACGAGAACCACTCAACACTGTATGACAGGCAAAAGATCTCGGCAAGGCTGCGAAGAGTGTCGCCGGCGACGGAGAAAGTGCAATGAGCAGAAACCGCGCTGTGGGCAATGCTCGGCTTTCAACAGGACCTGCAAGTACTCGCTGAGACTCGTCTGGGGCAACGCGAAGAAATACAACAAGGCATGTGGCGACCAGCCTTTGCAGAATAGGAACCAACTCATCCCGAGTAAAGGTAGTGTCAACTCTGTGCCTTTAACCTACTTTGTATTAACCGCCAGCAGAGGATAGCCATGGTCCACGGGCAAATGAGACGAAGCAACTCGCTCGGGAACCCCCTGAGCTCTCGAGGGTTTTGCCTCGATCCCTGCCCAATGGTATCCAACTGCCGCCTAAATATCGGAGGCTCCTAAGCTACTTTGTCGACAATGTCCTTGCCTCTCTCTCTTGTCACCCCTTGATACACGAGGATCTTCGTACAGGCCTGGTCCCCATAATGCTCGAGTCACCTCAGCTCATGTCAGCCTGCCTCGCCCTATCTGCCGCAGGCCTCCTATCCCGAGGAACTCTAGAAATGGATGGCGTCCAAGTCTTGTCGATTCTAAGCCACTTGCAAACCTCGGGTCTTGCGTTATTGCGAAATGCCCTCGGGACGGGACAGATGGTTGAGACGTTGCTAGCCACGTGCCTTGTTTGGTGCCTCACAGATGTCTTTACACATCGTGAGGGCATGTCGTCCTGGCGAGTCCATTTGCAGGGCATCAACGCTCTTTTAAACACAACAGAAGCCCATGACGATATCGCCCCCGCACCCGGTTCCATCCAGTCGGCCATGAGGCATCTATACCAACTATACCTGTCGCTTCAGACACTTCCGTACATTCCGAACTTGGAATCTACAGACACACCAGCGCGATTGGGCGCGCAGCCCTCTCCAATGTTTCAATGGGCAGCCATAGCCAGCCCCGAAATAGACGGCTTCCTCGGCTACAGCAACGAGCTACTAGATGTCTTGCAACAAATCGACCGGCTGTCACAGCTCGGCACTCACGGAGAGGCACAAAGATTCGAGACGGACATGCTTCTCGGCAAGCTCAAAGGCATGATGCTGCGCGACGCCAAAACCCCGCCGCACATCTCCATCGGCATCCCCTTGTCGGCGGAACACGGTCGCGATTTCGCCCTCTGCCACCAAACCTTTCAGCAAGCAACCCTGATCCACCTGTACAGAAGATTATACCACCTCCCGTCGGGGTCTCTGCCGATCCAAGCTGCCGTGCGCTCCATGGAGGAAATGGTCAGCAGCATGATTCAGGGACAACCGTGCCACACCTGGGTCGCCATGGCCATGCCGCTGTTCACTCTTGGCTGTGAGGCGTACACCAAGGAGAGGCAGCTCTTTGTATTGGACAAGATCAACAAGCTCGAGGAGTGTATTGGCTCGCTGCACGTCAAGCTCATCCGGCAAGCGTCAAGGGATGTGTGGAAAGTCCGGGAGCGGCTGGGAGATGGTCGAGGCGACTTGTGCGCGCATCAACTCTTGAGTAAGTACGCGTGTGGCAGTTTCAGACTCCGGCTGACATGGCAATTTAGATGAATTACAGTACAACATTATTCTTTTCTGAAAGCTAAAAATCTGAAACCTTTCAATATTGCTTGAATAGAGGTGTCATGCTATATTTGCCCTCCGGGGTGTCGATTCCAGGTGACTCGGGAACAGTGCTTACGACTCAAATCCAACTCACAAGTCAGTCGTCACCAATTGTTAGCACACGGCTCACAGCTCGTAGCTTTCTCCGGCACTCATCATGTTGCTCAACGGCCCCCTTTTCACCATGATGCTCATCACCTCATAGAGCACGTCGGCCGCAGCCATGGTAGTATGCTCGGCATTGGTATCATACGCAGGCTGTTTTCCGCGGCGGTTAGTTACAATATCTGCTCCGTTTCTCAAGCACGTCGACTACATACCGCCACTTCCACAATATCAGCCGCAATGAGATTGAGATTCTCAAGACCGCGGAGGATGGTCCTGAGCTCCCTGGTTGACCAGCCCCCTGTCTCGGGGGTGCCAGTGGCGGGGGCAAAAGCAGGGTCAAGCGTGTCAATGTCGATAGACAAGTAGACGGGTCTCTGGGTGCCGATGCGACTGACGATCTTGTCAATGATGCCCTGTGTTCCGATGGTGTCAATCTCGCGCGCTTCTACAATCTCGAAGCCGCAGTATCCGTCGTTGTCGTAGTCGCTGGGCCCGCTTAGCGTTGTGCGAATGCCGGCGTGGATGTTGCTGTCGTTGGCGAGCAAGCCCTCTTGGGATGCGTGGTAGAAGTAGGTGCCGTGATTGATGGAGGCGACCTCGGACGGCGATCCGCCAAAGACCTTTGGCTTCCCTGTGCTTATCGTCAGTATGAGCCTCAGACTGGCTGGTGAAGCACCGAGTGGCTTACACGTGTCCAGATGGCTGTCGAAGTGAATCACCGAGACGGGCCCATAGGCGCGGTTGATGGACCGCAGAAGAGGCAAGGTGATGGTATGGTCTCCGCCAAGGGTGATGACACGGGGCAGAGTCCTCCCCTTGATTGCCGGGCCTCGTTTATCAGCGTCTGTGGTGGGCGATCGGGACAGGATCTCGAAATGGCCTTCCTCAATCTGCTTGAGGGCCCATGTGTTGTCGTACCTTGGTCCTGGTCAGCGGCATTCCTACATGGATGGCTGGGGACTCACGATGTGACTGGAATATCACCGCAGTCGAGGACGGTGGCCCAGCTGTTGAAGGGATTGGTTTTGAGTGGGACGTTGTAGCCGCCGCTGACATGCTTGTGAGAAGTTTCTCCGTGAAGCCATGGCAGGGGTATAACATACTATAGGTTCAGTCTGCGGGAGCCTTGTCGAATACCAGAAGGCCCAAAGCGCGCACCGGGACGATATGAAGTTCCGGTATCAAATGGGGCCCCTGTCGAATGTCAGTCATAATATAGTGAAGCCAGGTGCTAGTTCCATACCGATGAAAGCAATGTCGTATTTTGCATCACGATTTTTTAGACAAGGTTCGTAGGGAAGCCGCCCAAAAGTTGAGATGCCGGAGAAGACCGAGTCTGCCTACAGTCGGGTTAGTAGTTTGATTTTGGCAGATGGCCATGGGCATAGAATCTGCATCACCTGTGTGCCGCCGTCCCCAGGCAGCATGTTGTACCATAAGGACTGATGAGGTCCGGCAAGGCTTTTCTGCTCATGTCCCGCATGGGCGGCGGCAAAAGTCACCCAGCCAAAGACCAAGATTGCCGAAGAGACCATTTTGCTTGTTGATTGTATCTTGCGTTTTGGGTTGAGGAAATCCTAGAGCGTTGGGTTTTCTGCAGCGATGCAATTCTTATCCAAGTGATCAAAATGTAGCCCGGAAGCCAGTGAGCGCTGTTATATAGGACCTTGTAGTCAAACTCGTTCTTCCAAACATTGCCACGTCGGTTCAAGCTTCGGATATAATTCATCTTATCAACCTCGTGCCATGTTTATAAGCGGCTATTTCACCAGACACGGTTTAGCGGCCCCGCCTCCACACTTGTTGGCCCCATAATTAAAGCCTCCGGTCCGGAAATCTTTATCGTGGCTATATTGCCAAATCGGGCGAATACTCCTTGGATTCCGATTCTGATAAAAGGTTAAACGTTGTGTAATCGTGCTTCACTATACGCCACAATTAAACCCTTATCGCAACGCGTTTCGCTGCTTGTACATTCCATAGTAAGCGGGACACATGCCTTTCAAAAATCGACTTGTTCAATGTACAATGATACTACAATCTACACAAATATACAGCAAAATCTTGCCAAGTGCCACAGTTGTAATGTAGTATACAACAGCAAAACTCAAAGCCGCCCCGATCGAAACCGCCGTCACCATAAACACTTTCACAAAAAGCAAAAGCTACAATGGAGACACCTCAAGCTCGCGTTACTGCGTTGCCGCCGGTGCCCGAGCCATATACCAACGAAACGACGCCTTTACTCCCCGAAACCCGGTATACAGCCGTACCTCCTCGACCAGAATACGCCAAATGGCTAGGCGAAACGTGGTTTCTAACAAAGGCATCGATACCCATTATTCTCGCCTACATGCTCCAAAACAGTCTGCAGACAACATCCATTCTGGTAGCAGGCCGCCTCTCCTCCGAAGCCCTAGCCGTCTCTGCCTTCTCCTACATGTTCGCCATGGCGACGGCGTGGCTCGTCGCCCTCGGCGGCACCAGCGCCCTGGACACGCTGGCCGCAAGCAGCTTCACAGCCTCCAAGGACAAGCGCAATCTCGGGATTCTCCTGCAAAGAGGGCTGTTGGTCTTGACCGCCTTCTACGCCGTCATCGTCCTCTTGTGGTGCTTTTCCGAGCCTCTTTTCAGGATGCTGGGGCAGCCGGAGCACATTTGCACGCAGAGTTCGCGCTTCCTCCGGCTGCTCGCTCCAGGAGGCCTCGGGTACGTCTGGTTCGAGGCCACCAAGAAATTCCTCCAGGCGCAGGGAATATATCGTCCTGGAACGTACGCCCTGCTCATTGCGTCTCCGGTAAATCTCGTCCTTAATTACCTCTTGATTCACAAATTTGTCTTTGGCCTGTACGGCGCCCCTATAGCCACCGGCATATCATACTGGCTTTCTTTTTGCCTCTTGGTAGCCTATGCGGCGTTTGTCAAGGGCAGCGAGTGCTGGGGTGGGATTCAACTCAAGAGGGCTATGGCCAACTCGCTGCCCTTTGCTAAGCTTGCCCTTCTGGGTTTCGTCCATGTCGGAACCGAGTGGTGGGCGTTTGAGATTGTCGCTCTGGCCGCGGGCCGCCTTGGCACGACTTCGCTTGCCGCCCAGTCTGTCGTCATGACTGCCGACCAGATTATCAACACGATCCCGTTTGGCCTCGGCGTGGCAGAGTCGGCGCGCTTGGCGAATCTTCTGGGGGCCCGAGACCCCGTGGCGGCCAGGCGGTCTGCCCATTGTGCCGCTTGCCTCTCCGTCTTGTTTGGCTCCGTCATTCTCAGTATTCTATTGGCAACAAGATATTCGATCGGGGGGCTGTTCAACAGTGACGAGCGCGTCATTGGCCTTGTTGCGGACATTATTCCCTACGTGGCCTTGTTCCAGATCGCGGATGGGTTGAACGGCAGTTGCGGCGGAGCGCTGAGAGGCATGGGACGTCAATGGGTTGGAGCTCTTGTCAACTGCGTAAGCTACTATGGGGGCGCCCTTCCCGCTGGCATCTATCTCGCCTTTCATGGATGGGGGTTGGCCGGTCTCTGGGTAGGACAATGTGTGGCCTTGTCTCTCGTGGGCATCTTGGAGTGGATTATCGTGGGCTTGAGCAACTGGGACCACGAGGTGCAAAAGGCCGCTGGTCGATTGGGCGAGGATAGCCAGGAGCACAACTTGCCTAGATAGTAGCCATAGATCTGGGAGAAAGTAAAATTTACACGTCAAGTTTCCGCTCTGTACTTGAACTCGTCTTGCCCATAGCCAGGAGCTTCCCTATTCCAAATCAACCAATACCTTTCTTGAAACCAAGGTAGCGATTACAGACAAATCCAAATTGTGAATCAAGTCTTCAAGTATCTATTTTTCTTGCTGCTGATAACTCGTAGTCAAACTGGCCAATCAGAGTACATGGCTTGAACGAGATAAGGTTTAGACACCAGGCAAGTGTCTCGCTGATAAGGCGCGTAAATTTCCGTTCATGGTAATTTTATGGCCCTCACGCCAAGCCGCCCGAGCCGGGAGTTGTGTGACGCTATTTGTGCGGCTGAAGATCGACAATTCTGCGGCTCTAGACCCAATTTCCACCGATTGGATTTTCGAAATGTGCGCGCGATCATCGGAGCTGTGACAGCACAAATCAGCCGACTCGCCATGGCTGGCCAGAGGAGAGACTGGACGTGATAAGAAGTTGGCGTTTCAGGCCACCACCATAACCGCCGGAAAACGCTTCGATGATAAGGCAAACACTATCATCACACAGTGCTGTATATAACATCAAATACGAGTGTCAGTTTTAATACACCCAGCCATGGTTCTTTATAGTCATGAAAATCTTTTCGTTGAATCAGTCTATAATTGATGAGTCAATTCCGTGAACTTGTTAAATCCTTGGCAACATGGTCATCTCCAAGACGATACAACACGGCAGCAACCACGAAAAGCCCGCCGTTGTTACTGATTCAGTAGGTTCGAATGCAGATGCATCACCGAGTCATGAAACAACCGAATTTGTCTTGAGCAAAGATGGCTTCAAGCTGTTTCCTCAGCCTATCCTTGGCGACCATCTCGACCCTTTAAACTGGTCATTCGCCCAGAAACACATCATCTTGGCCATCATCATGTCCATGTGCGTCGAATACACGGAGCTCTGGGCTTCCATCTTGTAATACACCTCGTGCTAACGTGTCCCGCATTGTCAGCTACTTCATGTTTACGTTTATAACGACCACAACGGTGCCCTCCTTCCCGGAGCTCGAGGAAAACTACGCAGCCAGCCTGGAGCAGATGAATTGGACGGTTGCCATTCCTGCTCTCGGCCTCGCTGTCGGGCCTTTGCTGTGGGCTTCCCCAGCAGACATCATCGGACGTCGTCCCATCATCATCTTGGGCACCGCCATGGCCCTGGCTGCTACGGTAGGCGCTGCGCTTGCCCCAAACTACTCGGGCTACATGGCGGCGCGTTTTTTCCAGGGTCTCGGCGTCAGTCCTGCCTCCAACGTCGGTCTGGCCGTTATAAACGATTTATTCTTCGAGCATGAGCGCGGCCAAAAGGTGGGACTCTGGGTTTTGGCCATCGATTTGGGTCTCTTGTTTGGCCCTCTTATAGGCGGAGCGGTAGATCTCGCCGGCTACGTTTGGATTCAGTGGTTGTCTGCCATACTGTTTGGCGTGATGCTGCTTGCCGAGGTGCTTCTACTGCCCGAGACCTTGTACCCGCGGCACCTCATGTTATCCGAGCAACACCGTAGACGGCACCCATGTACCGATGCCGACAAGGCCGCACCCAGTTACCATGATGCTGAGCGCTCCAAGATACCAAGAACGAAGAAATTGGCATTTATGAATGTTGCTCCGGTGCCGGGTGTCCGGCATCCGAAACTATTCGACACCATTTATAGGTTTATCAAGACTTTCAAGTATGCTGTAGTTCCTATTTCCATCATGACATACTGCTTTGGCTGGTACTGGTGGGTGTTGTCGGTGGTCACACTTGTTCCTACCGCATATGCGCAATATTCTCCGCAAATTCAAGGGTGAGCCTCACAAAGAATGTTCCGGCGTTAATTACAAAGCGCTCGCTAACTAGTTTAAAGTGTCCTTTATCTTGGACTCATCATCGGTACTCTAGTCTCTGAAGTCTGTTGCTCCGGCAGCCTGAGCGACTATATCGTTCTTCACCTAAGCAAGCGCAACAACAACCAAAAGACTCCGGAAATGCGCATCTGGCTCGCCTATCCCGCCGCTACTCTTACGGCAGTGGGATTGATTGTGTGGGGAGTCAGTGTTGACCGCGGTTACCACTGGATAGTCGGTCAAGTTGCTTTTGCCATCTGTAAGTCTTCCCTAGCACCACCCATCTTGGGCTTCGGCTAATCGTGGCCTGAAAGTTGGCGCCGGAATCCAGATGGGCAACACAGCCGTATGCTCATATGTAGTGGATGCCTATCCTATGCAAAGCATGGCCATGATGACTTTCTATGCCGTTATGCTCAATTTATCTGCATTTATTGACCCCTTTTTCGTCGTTCCGTGGGTCGAAAATGTGGGTTTTACTTGGACTATGGCAGGTCATGCCATTATCACTATTTTCTTTTGTATACCTGTCCTCGCATTGCTTCACAGATTCGGAAGAAGCTTGCGTGACAAATCGGGTCAGCCGACATGGGTGAATCCTGAGTTTGAGCGATGTGAAGGTGATGGTGCAAGTTGGTGTTAGTAGCCGAGCGTGAATCCCAGCATGATGCTTGCAATAGGGGTACAGAAATCAAGACTTCCTACAGTATATACGTATATTGTCTCTTAGTCTGCTTAGTATTGTCGCGTCAAACATTCTGGGCTACGAGGCATGTCTTATTAGTTATCCGAATAGGGTTTCACATGTTTTACATGGACATTTCGCGTTCCGGTCGATATGCTAGGCTTGCTTTCATTGGAAATCTCCTGAGCCTCTCCTTGTCGGGATCTGCTAGCTATGGGAGCAAGGACGTCTGACAAGCGCGAAGCTTCTTGCTATATGCCTTGTAAACTTTGCGTGGGCACGCTCCTGACAAAGACGAGCGCCGTCCATGTCGCTTTTCTTGGAGATGCCAGTATTTATTGCTGCTCAAATCTCTAATGGGCACACGAGCAGCGTCGAAGCCTCTTGTTCTAGCTTGTCGCCTTCTTCGAGGGTCAAAATAGCCCGTTTGGATGCCTGCTCGTCGGGTTTGATTGCTTCAAGGGTGGCGATGAGGTCATTTGACTTCCTACAGAGTCCAAGGCCGCTCGTGGTGCGGTTATCCTATTCATCCAGATGCAAGTGTGCACGCAACTAATCTTGGCCTAGATTTACGTAACCGCTGGGGCAGAAGAAAAGGTTCAGTTTTTTGTGAAAAAGCATCAAATTCCCCGCGGGCACATTTTGCACTCGCGAAACGACGCTTTTCTCGACAACGTCATGGCAGAAACCGGGAGAAGAGGCGTCGGCCTTCCACTAACAGAGGATGAAATGAATATACATGCAGCATTTGAATCTATTGGCCTAGACTCGCTCGTGAGTATTGAGATCCCAGTGCCGTAACTGGTGGCTGAGGACGCTCGGACTGGAGACAACAGCGTTGGCGATTGTGAAGGGGCTGCGGATCGGAAGAAAAACTACGACGAGGGGCCAGATCTTTCATCGGATGTCGCGAACAATGCGTCTTTGGTGAACCACATGAGATAATGCTAGTAATTATCTACCAGAGTTGTCTTGATTACAGTTCAAGTTGTGCTCTTAATGATGGACTTGAGTTATTTCATCCTTAGTTGCTTCTACTAGCCTTGGTCTTGTAACCAGGTGTCACGGTGTTATCCGGGCAAACTCAACAATAATTGCTACCCAGGTGCCGCTTTTAGCC
Organism: Metarhizium brunneum; assembly: GCF_013426205.1. Classification (NCBI taxonomy): domain Eukaryota; kingdom Fungi; phylum Ascomycota; class Sordariomycetes; order Hypocreales; family Clavicipitaceae; genus Metarhizium; species Metarhizium brunneum. The sequence continues at coordinate 2,693,042 of NC_089425.1, read as the reverse complement.
GCCAAGACTTGTGGGGCATTAATGCTGCACATCCCATAAACGGCCTAGTGTGGTTCGGTTCGGCCCGAAACACCAAGCCGTTTATAACCCTAGGGTTAACCTTGAGTTCGGAGCCACATTGCAGAACAACTATGCCAATGCCAGGATCACGCCAGTCCATGATTCTTACCTTCATGAATGGAGTGGGTCAACACCGAGATTGCCTGCTTCTCTATTGTCATGTCGCCATGGTTCTGCACAGGTTGGACGTCTCTCGAACTGGCCAAGTCCCAGAAGGTCAAGATCACGTTCAAGTCGAGAAACGGCGGGCATGTGATTAAGAACCTTAACATCGATATACTCGGACACCTCTTCTATAAGTCGGCGACTATGGAATCGCAGAGCTTCAACTGGTGCCCTACCAACATGCTGGACATGCCCCCCAGCTGAGAATGGGCAAGAGGTTGTTGTCAGGCTACTGCTTCACGATATTAGCTTTTGCTACTAACTCTAAATATATTACTAAAAAAGCTAGTATATAAATTTATAGCTAGATATATAATAAATAGAAAACAAGCATAGGCGTTAAGGATAAAGATAAAGATATATAGTATACTTCTACGTAGGGTTTACTTAAGTAATAAGGTGATTTAGGTTTAAGGATTTAATTCTAGAAAATTCCTTAAATGCTCAATGTGATAGCACAGCCTGAGATAATGATGAGCCGCGGGGTCACAGCTCCTGTACTCCGCACCGACGCCCCCCTTGGTTTCAATGTTTCCAATGTTCTTGAACCAGGGAGAGCCCTGGCCTCTCTGGCATAAAAATACAATAGTTCGAAACGTCGACGGGTACGTACAAACGAGTCCGGCCCTACAGGACTGAGCTGGGAGCTGATTACCTCGATAGGTATTTCTGATCGATATCTGTGTGTAAGTTGGCCAAGACGCAGTGCCAGACGGTTTTTACTTGGTCAAATTTCACTTTCAGCCAGGACCAACAACTTTCGGCCGTGGGCCTTTCCACATTGCGTTGATCATGTGCATATTTGTGGGCTAGTGTTCGAAGTCCTTGGTCGTCGGCAGTTCCAGAAATCTCGCCACAGCATGATGCCCATCGCCGCTCTCCGGTACTGTTCATCTCTGCGTACGTTCCTTTCGACGCCTGCATCAAGGAGCAGCTGCAATATGTCTAAACGACCGCGCTCTGCGGCACCTTCCAGAGCCGTCCTGCCATGAATACTAGCAGCTGGCGCATTGACGTCGGCACCATTGTCAAGAAGGAGCGGAACAAGTTCTGCATTTTGTTTCCCCACTGCATAAGGAGGGGCGAATCCTAGAATGGCGTGTTTGTTCTGTCTGGAGTAGCACCCATGTTTAAAAGCAATGTAACAACCCCACAATCCTCCGCATACACTGCTTCGATGAACATCTTTCCGGCAAAAGCTGCAACTGTCGGTTCCGTGATGAACAAGAAAATTTGGAGGAGCTTATCACTTATGCCGCATCACTTGTGCCCTGTCACTTATGCCCAGTCACTTATGCCCTGTTACTGCAGAGGGCACAACTTCGTAAGCACCAACGCATCATAGTGAATCCGCAGTGCCAGACTTGGCGCCGGGGAGATGTTGTTGGATGCGGATCGGGTTTCGCAAGCATCGAGTTGTCGATTGATAGCCGGCGCCATTGGCAGGCATCGTTGCTAATACTGACCTGCGTGCATCGTCAGACTTCAAATATTGTGACTGGCGGCTGCCCACTGGACCACTACTACATGTATGCAACTGGCCTCATTCTCGTCACTTGGAAATACTACCATAATATGCCGGCAAGTGAACAAGCCCACCTCAACCTCAGTCTAGTCAGTACCATTGGCTATTCCTGGCAGCATGGTTACCTTAGGCGTCGTGAGGTATCAATAATGCTGGCTTGCACATACAAGCAGCGTCAGTCCTCAGTCTCACGGCTATAAAGCTTCCCCGGGGCCCAGCGACATGCCATTGCGAATCTCAAACTCATCCTTATACCAGGACCCCGACTTCGTTTACTATTACTATCACCAAGCAACCACGTTAATTCCTGTCCGGCGCAATCGCTCAGTTGATCATGATTTCCAACAAGATTCCCGCCTATCTTGTCTTTGCTGCCCTCATAGCAGCCTTGGTTTGATGGACAGCTGGTTCAGTTTTGGTCTTGTGTCAGACACGCCCGGAGAGGGTTGTAGGCTTAAGCCGCACTACTCGAGGCAATACGCAGCAATCAACTTCACAGTTGGTATTTCGTATGCCAGAGACGGTGACTAGCCCGAAACCCAGGAGTCAAGACCATGTCGCTCATTCACATAGAACATCAAAGCTGTGGAGACCTTCTGTCGACAAACGGCAGTCACTCACTTCCTATGCAAGAAAGTAGCCATTCACTCTCTTAAATAGGAAGTAAAGAGCCTCTTAGATTGTCCAAAGAATCATGGTATCACATTGTATAAAAGTTCAAGAATCTTCACGATAAGCTCCGCATATGTATAGTTACAAGTCGCAATGTTTAGCTGCGATTCGCCGACTTGAAAGTCATTTGCGAGAACGTGAGACTACCAAACGACATCCTAGCCGGCTCTAGCTGACTTGAACTGCCGAATGTGAGGTTCCAGCCTCTATTGTATTACTGCCAGCAGGTACATAACATGGCTTGTTCTGTCAGATTCTGATTCCACCATCCTTTACGCACCAGGACTGCCAGGGAATCTTCCCAATGTCAAAGGGTCCTATTTGGGTACCAAGGCATATTTTCCGGGCCTGTGAAAGTTGTGCCGAGTTGGGTGCTCAGTTTTGCTGCCCCTACACAGAGGACTTGTTTCGGCATCACACTGATACCAACCAATGTCTCAGCCATGAGTTGACAGCAGTCTCTCTCCAAATGACATGTCGGGAAGCGGCGCTCAATGAATCTGCACCAAGGACTCAATCCCGGAGGGCAAAACAGTTAACTCAGGCGCGTGGTATTATCTGAGGTCGGGACATGTCACATAGCAAGATTTTTTAGGATAGCTTAGACAAAGTGAGAGGCTCTAGATTCCTGATTTAAAAAGCAGAAATCTTTTATTATATTTTATTATATTTTATTATATTTTATTATATTTTATTATATTTTATTATATTTTATTATATTTTATTATATTTTATTATATTTTATTATATTTTATTATATTTTATTATATTTTATTATATTTTATTATATTTTATTATATTTTATTATATTTTATTATATTTTATTATATTTTATTATATTTTATTATATTTTATTATATTTTATTATATTTTATTATATTTTATTATATTTTATTATATTTTATTATATTTTATTATATTTTATTATATTGTGACGGACTAGCCCGATTAGGCCATCGCGGGTGCTAGCCGCAGTCGTCCCGGGGGTTGCCCGGAGCCCTATAATTGACCGTGGAGCCAAAAGGGTACGTATTGAACAAGTCCCTTATGACTGTTCAATCTAGCACTATACAGACTCGCTACCATCGCTAGGTCTAGGCTCTAGCCTGAGACCATAACATATATTTTATTATATTTTATTATATTAATTTAGTAAGTAGAAATTTATAATAAGATAATAATAAATAAAATAATATATTCTATTAAATTATTAAATTATATAAAAAAAAAAAAGGCTAGCGAATCACCAGGACCCACTAGTAACACAATTAATAGCCGTACCTAGCTAATTCGACAGTAACACACAATTCAAAAAACAGTACAATAATATATTCTATAAGCTCTAAATAAACCTCGTATTAGAATACCCAGGAGAGAATCGGCGCCGTTTTTAGTAGAAGAGAGTGGGCGGAAGTAGATGTCCACGCTGGGACGGACGACTTCTTCGCGTTGCTAGGGACTTCTCACGGCATCGGCCCGACCAGAATGTTGTCGACCTATCCAGAATTATTCTGCCGCCGGGCTATATCGAGGGTGCGAGTATTCTCCCGCGAGCTGAACGGAATGCCGCATCTTTGCTGGTTTTTGGAGGAAGTCCCTCGGACGACGCCGCCGGCGACTGCCCCCGACAGGCCGATGTCGAGAAAAGAGCAACGGAAGCACCGCAAAGCTGCCTCAAAATCCTCTAACTAGGCCGTTCTATTTCGAGGAACTTGGGAATTCCCTTAAAAGTCGATCGTCTCTGATTCAGGTCACAGGGTCAGGAGTCTTTTGACTTGGGGAAGAAAAATTCCTTGGCCGGTAGGGGCATTACACACCCGAGTGTATTTGCTATTCATGGCTGGCCACAGTCATGTAACCTGTGTAGCCCGTCATATCAACTGTGGTGTCGTTACTCATTTCATGGAAGTCGAATGCGAGGGGCCAAAGCTCGACAGACGCAACTGATGAGAATAGACGCAGCCCGCGGCTGATCTGGAGCCCGATGACGGATATGTCATCTGGCACTATCCTAGGGTATAAAATGCGCGGAATCCCCTGTCGATCCTAAGAATCTTGATTCTGTTGATGTGAGGAACCTGCTCGCCTCTCTGAGGGACACCTATATGAGTCTGCGCGTCTGAACCCCTTGTTGGTTGGGGTGCCGCGATAGGTGACCAGTAACCTCAGCAGTACCGCCCAGCTATTTGCCAGAGCGCATATGGGAGCCAACCAATGGACTTGAACTGCCAGGTGAAGCCAATTCGAATTCGCAGACTCCGTAGATGACTATAAACCTTTCGACTCCTCCAAGCGAGCTGCGTCTCTCGCCTCACGTCTTTCGTAATTCCTGAACTCCCGTTTCTCATATTGGTCCATGATCCACCTGTCGCTCTGCTCTCCAGTCCCTTGCCACGATATCCACTTCTTTACATCCATGTACCGAGAGCTAGGCCCAAATAATGGTTGGTCTCCTTCGAGCTTCTCCCACATCTCGATAACATTGGGGTGTGCCCGCCAAACTAATACTGGATCAGGTTGGAGGCCAAGCACTTCAGCTTCTCTAGCCTCTAGGCCCATAACAAAATCAACAGCTACCTCCAGTGTAGTTTTCACGGCCTTTCTATTCATCCCTTCCACATAGCCACGAATTTTGTCCTTGATAGAGTCAAATTTAATAGGCGCGCTAAGGCCATCTTCTATCCCCGTAGATACCAAGATGACGGGAAGTGGGCCTATATGCTTAGAATCCTCTTTATTATACGCCTTTGAACAGATGATGACGAGCAGTGCGCGGAACAGTGGCTGCAGAATATGATTTATAGTCGACGCCGTCCCATCTCGCTCTATGGCGTATTAGCCTATAGACATGGCGTCGCCTTTCTGTTTTATCGCATATAGCTTTATTCAGAGAAATAAGGGTGGTGATAGTAGATCGAGAAGGCACACTTTCCTCAGGGACGTCGCGTGGCTCTATAGGCTTGCAAATAAATCGCATATGATCGATCTCGCTCTGGTATGGACGAAACCATCGGCGGTAAACGTAATTGTGGAGCACCATCTTTAATAGCGCCGTTTTCGGATCCGGCAGAATGTAAAAAGGCACCGACTTGTTGCATGTATCACAAAAGTCTCGGCCTGACATCCGGGGCAAACAGTCCATGTGTAAAACTGACGGATAATAGATATTGCCGGTCGCATAAAGATACATGAAGTGTCGATGAGCTCCTTCTTCCTCGGAGCGTTCTAGAAAAAACCAGTGTTCTCGAGTAGATGGCGGCCCGTGTAGTGGCAAAAAAGGGGGTGCGATTGGTGCAGCCATAGATGATGACGACTAGAAAGATGAAATGATTAAACTTTGAGATGAAGCCTGGGCAGTGAAGATTAGGAAGATCGATTGACTTATTTTGCAGAATAATTGAAGAGAGACAGGAGGAATTACAGGTTACTTACGAGCGCAGACCTTCTTAACATATGTTATGTGTGGCCATTTTAGGTTTCTCGAGTGAGTCACTCGCACAAACTAAATTTTACTTCTAATCACATAATAGCTCGGGCTATCTGGTAATAGCCTTTATTGGCACGTCGCTATACAAAACTAGTCTACTAATATGTTACAAGACCGTGATGCCAACCATCAAGTTGTCCTCGGGGTAGGCAAAACGGGCGAGACCACTGGCCTTTCAATTATCCTCTGTCGGGGACCGCCTGCGGCTCGCTCTGGCCTGTGGTCATGCTTCGCCTGTCAGCGACCAAAGATTCAAGCAGGCAAGAAGTGCTTGCAAATCTAACAAGACGGAAATTCTGTGTTGCATTTCACTGTGCCACCGTGTGACAAGGGCCTAGTGAGGGCTTAAGGTGATAGCTTAATTCAGCTAATAACAAGTCTTGGTCATTAAAGGTCTTTGGTTTCCTTCAAGGCCTGGATGATTAAAGAGCTCTATTTACAAAAGAAGTCGGTGAGAGCCTTATGCCCTAGGTCTCGTGAAGATATCCCTCGTCTAGGCGTGTTCAAATATTTGTGTAGTATGTAAACTTTTCATTGCTTCTCTGGAGCCGACGGCGTAGGGCTTAATATATCATCTTGGAGGCGTCTCTAGTGAGCGATTCGAGCTGTCGGAGCATCCTTGTTGTGTCGCATGGCTGTGCATACCCCTGCAGTCACACGACTTGAGGTGATTCCGTACAGCGCCCATTACACTTTCAAGTTCGAACCCAGACATGTAATAAGGGGCTTTTGTGTGGGGAAGTGCTTGACTCGTATCCCGTAGCAACTGAGCATTCAAGCTGCCAAGCAACGTATGAGTTAGGGATGAGACATGAGCATTCGGTAGATGGCGCTAGATGGACCAATCTAGTTTGTGTCAACTGCTTCTGGCTCTGGCATTGAGCGGCTCTTGTATTCGGGCAGGCCTTGAAACGTCACAGATGCATGTCGGACATGTTTTCGAGCACACAGGCGGATAACTGTGTTGAGGGTCTCACGTGATCGCGTATAGGCAAACAGCCTCGCTTGCGGATGAACAGCCATGCGCACTGTCGCACTTTCTTCTTCCTCCAGCCCTTTGCTTAGACCTTGGACGATTATCATTATCAGAATAGAGCATGATTTTGCCATCCTTGCCTTTGCATCTAGCCTTTTCATAGACTAATCTGTTGTCAAACGTGGTGCATTCTTTCTGACAATGTAGTTGAGACTGAGACTCGGTGTTTACGTCTGGTATTAATTACGGCGGAGCTCTGCCTATGCATTATCAATTAGAAACACCTGATCGACAGAATAGCGTCGGGTCAAGCCAAACGCGCCAGATTGGGACCGACGACGTCACATGTGCCAGTCATGTGCACAAAAACCACCAGACCTCACGTGCAAGTCCAAAAATGGAGCTCCACACTCGAGGCTGCATCATCTTGGTACCAGACCTTACGTGCGACAAGACGGAACGAATCGCGGCTTGACTCAGGCTGCCATGTGGGCAGGATTGGATGAGTTCGGGCGGCAATGGACAGCATGGATACAGGGCGCGAGTAAGAAGGATTCGAAACATTCGGCCAGGCGACGACGGTATCAGGCCATGTGTATCACAGACTGTTTCATCTCGCCGCGACACGAGCTCTCATCCTACGGCTCCCTTCCTCAGAGCGCCATTGCCATGGTGCCATGATGCTCCCGTCGCCACGACGATCCGATCAGCTCTGGCATTCAACAGATCCTTCCCGAAAATCTGTTTTCACTAGACGTTTTCTACGTCGCCATCTCGCATCGAGCAAGCGCAGTAGGCTCCACGTCGTTGAGAAGTGACGGCAACATTGGCCGCGCAACTACAGGAACTTCTTGAGCTCCATGTCAGCCAAACTATTTTCTGCTTCGAAAATAAGCTTGATACTGTCCCTCTACGAGTTCGGAATGGACTGCCCGCTGGGCCTTGTCAAATCATTTCTCTCTACCACCATCCTGGTTGTTCCGGTTAGAAACGTCAGAAATCGGCCCCTGTCATGCGTTATTGCCGCAGTGCCATTATTCAGCTTACTCTCGTCTGTTTCTTCTCGGCGCGCACCTCCTCTTCTGGCAACGCCCCCGCCTTGCCGAGTATTGAATCGAGGTAGTGACATCTCTTGGACCGGCTGCATCGTGGGGACATGATGTAGCCCTGCGCTGGAGAGGAAGCAGAGTTGCAAAGGGGCAAGAGATTGTCCAGGGAAAACGCAATCTACGCCATCTATTTAGGGCACAGCAGTCAATCGCTACGCTAAAAATAACAACTACAAGCCTGCTAGACTAAAACGATGATGCGATTTCCATCGCTGGCTTTCATCCAAGGTTGCATCGGGGTGAGGCACCGCAAATCTGCTACCCAAGGTGGAATGAGATGACGATGCCGCTTCATAACATCTCTTGTCTTTCTGCCCCGGTTGATCTTGGATGCGCCCCTTTGAATGCCAATTCTTCCCCGCCTTTCTGCCTTGGTCAAGACGGATTTCGAGCCCAACTCAGCAAGCATAGCTCGTGGCCTTTCCAAAACCCCCAATGTCTCAAGAAATATCCCACAATTTTTGGTGTTCCGAATTTGCTCACTTTCCGAGTACGCGCCTGGCCCAAAGACACAAAGGCAAAGTGATACACTGCGAGTCAGAATCCCCTCCTTTGGTATGTTCCCGCTTGACAACGCAACGAGTGCCCTGAAAGCCGAAACACATCAATTTGCATGAATTGCGAGTGCAGACGAAACCGTTTGTCTGCGTTGGCCAAGTTTGACCCGGATTTTTGTGCTTCACACAAGGGATGACCACGAGATTCAACGCCGAGTCTATATAATAACTCGCATGAGCCCCAATGTAGTCAAGCAGCTTTCTGCAGCTTCCTACAACTAATCGTCGCATTTGTATCTTTACATTCTCTCATTAACATTCTTCGGAGCTGGGCTCCTCTGCACCCCCGACATTCTGACCATCACCCTCTTTCCCTTTTTTTCGCCGCACGTGCTTTGGCCAGCTTCTCTTCTGTAGCTCACAGCAGATATGGCCTATCATTTAAGTCTCCGGCGCCTTCTCGCCTTGAGCGCGCTATGCTCTCTGGGCAGCGCTCATTCCAAGATCCAAAAGGCGTCTTGTGATGGAGGAAAGACTTCGAGTATTGGAATGGGCAGTAAGTCGCGAGCCCTGCCAGCTATCCCTTTCAGCCATTGCCTTTTATGCTAAAACACTTATCCAGCGAACCCAAATATTCCCATCGACGGCGAGGACCCCACCCCGTTCCAACTGGATAGTCCTATTATCCGAACGAAAGAAAAGGACAATCTCCTAGTCAATGGATGTGGGCGGACCAAGCTGCAAACGAATATTGACGTGGCAAATGAAACGGAGATTGCGATTCAAAACAACCAAATCGCAAATTGTAAGCCGGGAGATACCCTGACTATGACGGTTTTCGTCGTCAACACAGACGGCTCCGGTCCCTACTTTGCCGACATTGACGAGAAGAGCAATGTGGGAATCTTCCGAGTGAGTGCTCTTCTATCTTGCAGCGTGAAGCTATCTCCCAAACTAATGGATCGACTAGGAACTTGGCAAAGTTGATGGCATCGACGGAAAGAATGGTATTCAACGAAACGCATTTACAGCTTTCGATGTCCAGATCCCACTGCCTACTGATATGAAATGCGAGGGCGGTAAGTACCCCAATCCAGACTCCGGGACTGCAAATGTATGCTGACTTTGGGAACAGGCAAGGACCTCAATGCATGCACTCTCCGCATTCGTAACCTGGCTGACGCTGGGCCGTTTGGCGGCTGCGTGGCGTTACAAGATGTCACGAAAGGCGGTGCAGGAAACGGAGGTGCAGGAAACGGAGGTGCAGGAAACGGAGGTGCAGGAAACGGAGGTGCAGGAAACGGTGGTGTAGGAAATGGTGGAAATGGTGGAAATGGTGGTCTAGGCAACGGCGACCAAGGAAACAATGATCTAGGAGATGGCGGCCTAGGAGGAAATGGAGGTCAGGGAAATAAGGGTCAAGGAAATAAGGGCCAAGGAAATAAGGGTCAAGGAAACAAAGGCCAAGGAAACGGTGGTCTAGGCAACGGCGACCAAGGAAACAATGATCTAGGAGATGGCGGCCTAGGAGGAAATGGAGGTCAGGGAAATAAGGGTCAAGGAAACAAAGGCCAAGGAAACAAAGGTCAAGGAAACGCGAAGAATCCTATCAACAGACGAGGGATGAGAATCAAGCGGGCTGAAAACGCCAAGCAGGGTGGGAAAGGCGGCGACGGTTCGAAGAATACCGGTACTGGCAACAGGAAACCGGGCAACGGTAACCAGAATACTGGAGCTGGCGGTAACCAGAATACCGGAGCTGGCGGTAACCAGAATACTGGAGCTGGCGGTAACCAGAATACCGGAGCTGGCGGTAACCAGAATACCGGAGCTGGTGGTAACCAGAATACCGGAGCTGGTGGTAATCAGAATACCGGAACTGGCGGTAACCAGAACAGCAACAACGGAGGCGTTCGATCGCCGGATGATATTACCACAGCCGACACTCTCGATATTATCCTGAAAGAACAGCAGATTAGCCTCAAGAGCTTGGAAGATTTTCTCAAAAACGGCGGAAAGAACCAAGGTGGAAACCCACAGAATGGCCAGAATAACGCCGGGAATGGTCAAACTGGTGGCAACCAAACTGGTGGCAACCAAACTGGCGGCACCCAAACTGGCGGCACCCAAACTGGCGGCACCCAAACTGGCGGCAACCAAATTGGCGGCAATCAAAAGGGCGGCAAGCAAAAGGGTGGCAATTAAATTGGTGGCAGTCAAATCAGGGCAAGTAAGGCTAAGTAGTAACATTAAGAGCCAGGCCTGGGGTGCGGAGAAAGCAAAGCAGTGTAATCATTGTGACTAGTCTAGCAGGTTCTAGTTCTTAGTAAAGGCCTTTTCTTTTGGTTGACATGGAGTACTCGTTGGCAACTAAGTAGGCAAGAGTCGCAGGCGGGTAATTGGAATTGGTGAGAGAGATGTGTCAATATTATTTGGCGAATAAAGAGCATTTTGCTCCTGTTTTGATGGTATAGATTTGTCACGGTATGAGGCTGATTGTTCACTAAGCTTCTAATTTGAATTCGTTTATGTTATTGTTTTCTTTCTCGTTGGAAACGTTTATATTATCTGTCACTGTTCTAGAGGGCTTCCCAGTTGTTGAAGTGTGTGATATCTACTCCGAATATTTATGATGTCCCGAAATGACTTCAAACCTACTTGTTCAATTTACCAGAGGTATTTTTTTTCGACTCCCAGAGATGGCGCAGAGCAAGTATACTCAGTTTGGACAGTTACATGAAGAACTTCCATTAGGGGCGAAACATGACCTTTGTTTAGGTGTGAAACTTAGGGGTATTATGACATAACCTTTCCAAAGGAGTACGAGAATGCTCTGTCTATAAAGATTGTCTCAAGGAGAAGAAGAACCCACATTCGCCCTGGAAAACCATGACTCACTAGATGCCTAGACCTAGCTGCGTCCTTCTCCTGTGTTGATGGAGAAGGCAGGCCGGCTATTGTAAGTTCTTATTTTGAAAATGTTAACGACAGTAGCTTACTCTTTTTACTCGCATGTCACGCGATAAGCCAACCCACTTTCGTTTGTACTGGAACGATACTACAGCAATATCCAGTCCCAGCTCTCTCCGCTTTTTGGTCTAGACTCATAGCTCAATCTTTTACTTTGAAAAGTATCTATGATTGTAGTCAAGGTCCGAATTGAACCGCCATCATATATCCAACATTCTTCCAAATCTTTGTCCACGTCAAATTCTTATCACTCCAGAACTGCCTCCTCTAACTTGACAATATAGTGCTAATATGGAGTTGTATAGAGGCTAGCACTGAACGCCAGGATCATATATTATATCACCAAACTGTCGAATCATCATACCGTGGAGCGCGTAGTCAAGGTAACCCCAATAATAGATGGCACACATGTAGAAAGCATTGAGCTAAGATTCAACAATAAAGAACCCCTGAGTGCAGGGTATGGTGTCGCTCAAGCTTGTTCAAAAAACCTTGTCTGAACATTCTTTGACAGTTTACCCTATGTTTTGATACACTTCGGGACCAATTCCCCCCTTCGTTTGAGCTTCTTGTGCATTCCGCTCGACCGAGTCGCCCTTCGGTTCACAATACCACGGCTAGCCGAGCGTATAAATGGCGTTGAAATAAAATGCAATCACAGGCGAGTCATGACATTGTTATTACCATGTCTAGGGCGTCTCGCCTCGATTACAGGCCAACTGGTCTAGAATCCTGCTCTCTTCGCCACCTCGGGCCATAACATGTGGTCTTCCGCCGTCAAAGCAGATGCAGTGACTAACGGTAACCCGCTTCCCCGGAAAAGGAGGTGGAACCGATATGACAATGCCGGCTTGTGAGATCGGTACTATGGATGTAGTATATGCCCACTTGGGCTGTGGGTAGTGAATACCGGTGGCAAGAGGAGCCATGGAGGAAGAAATAACAAGGCGAATTGAATTCATATTACGTATTGAATAGGTACTGCAGGGACACTGTGGCTTCCAGAATATTTCCTGGCCGGCAGGGGGGCATCACGGGCAGCTGCAGAAGAAGTCAGAGACTAGGCTTATGCCTATGCCAGCCGATAGCCGACTCTGTCGTGGCGGGTTCTTTCCAGCCAGAGGCTGAAAAACGCCGAATGTTCCGTTTTGCCTGATTTATCAACATGCTGAAACGCAACAGATTGCGCCCCCCCGAGCTGGCAAGAGCCGTACGAATGATGCTTTCAGGTTTCAATTAAGCCACGAAAGCGGAACTAGACACATTAGATAGCGCGCGGCGGTAAATACCCCGCATAGAGAGGCGTTCCCGCCTGCCTGCATGACTTGATTCTGATTAAAACGGGTGGAGAAGCGAACAGCCAACTGATGAAGTCGATGCCAACCATGAAAACCGCGGGGTGGGTGAGTAAGTGAGTGAGAGAGTGAGTGAGTTGAGACTGATGAGAGTCGAATGACGATGGTGGGGGCAGAATGGGGTTTGAATTATGGGGCGCAGATTGGCTCTAGCGAATGAGAGGGGGCGATTTGTGGCTGGGTGGTGAGAAAATACTACGCCAACACGCGAATGTGACACCCACGATGACATGTAGCAATCCTTGGTCCGAAGCAAAAGGTCTTGGAACGTGGAAACGTGGAAACGTGGGCGCGTAGCAGCGAGCGTGAACGCTTATATTAAGCATCAAACGGGTCTCAGAAACAGCATCTAAAAAGCGCAGCAAGACTCATACCAGGTGGCAGCTCATCGTGTCATGGAGGCCAAAGTCAATTGTGCAAAGGGGACATGTCACATGAGGCATTTGATTGTGATGCGCCCCGGGCGGACCAAAAGCCGGATTGGGGGCAACTTCCTGGTTCCCCGGCCGTGCTCTGAGGAACGCCGTCGCTATCAAATGCTTCTCGAAGGGTTCAAATGTTGGCAGAACGGGCAATCTTGGCGCCACGGCTCCTCGCCGTATCGCGGCAGCATCGTGAGTTTTGGCGACGGATGTTTGCCACGGAGGTTGATTGTGTCTCAGACTGCGTCTTGGAGCGTCATGATTGCGCGAGATGGCGCCCAACTCTGGCCAACTCCAAGCCAACCCGGTGCCATGAAGCGAGCTTATCACCAATCTAAATCCTTTGACTGTGCGAAGGTGCAGCTTTTGTAGCGGACCCACTTCTTCTGCGATATACCAGATACGGAGTGCTCCGTACCTTTCTTCCCTCACATCAACCAGACTCTACCGTCATACGCACAAAGCTGTTGGCTGTCACTGGCCGCCTCGATGTCGATCTTGGCCTTCAATGTTGGTTATCAGCCCCCCCGGCTGACATGCACACGCCTCGCAGGCTCACGCAGTACGGAGTAAACACGCAGACACACACGCAGACGGGACTTGAAATGGGACCAACATTCAAGGCCGCAGACGTATCCCCGCAGATTGCAACCAAAACTCGGAACAAAGTTGCCGGCCTGAGAGCGCCACGACCTGGGATCTGACACACCTGGGCTAGCGCCACGTCTTCGAGCTGCCCAAAAGATCCTCCTCGTCGTGCAAGGCCCCTTTGCTGGCCAATATCCTCGTATGCAGGGAAATTGAGTCTCGATCGTTTTGAACGACGAAGCTAGCGCGCATGACCGGGGTTCTGCGGCCGTTTGTTGCTGCGATGCCCTCATGCTTGGCGGCATCGAGCTGCGGCCGAGTCTTGACGACGACGTGTCCAAGAAGACTCCAAGCACCCCACGACGACTCGACTTCAGATTGCCGTCTTGGCGTGCCGTGACAATCTACGCCGGGCAAGCCAGGCCGCGGATGCGCCCACGCCACGCCCATTATGCCACTGAGGCCATCCCGACGTCCTGCTTCCACGCCGTGGTGCTGCTGATCGTCTAGAAAAACGCCATGTGTCGCCACTGGCTGCGAGCTAACCACCCCTGCCACGGGAGCACGACATGAAATTCGACATCTGCCAACCATCCTCCACCAAGAGCAGGCGGCCAATTGTGCGCGAGGGCAGAGCTATCAACGCCCGGAGCGTTGGTTGGAAGAGCGCGCGAGAGAAGGCCGCTGACCATGCGGCGGCCGTAAGCCACCCTTTTGGTGCATGAGGAAAGTTTCCAGAAGAAAGCTTCATATGTCGGGGCTTCCCACCCTTGGAGGGAGAGTTCCTGTTGTCTGCTCGGCGTAGCTCAAGTCGCGTCTCGGGGAGCATTGCTTCATATAAGCGTCCTGCCGCACTTCTGGTCTCCCCCCCATCACGACGCAAGCAACACTGCTTTGCGCTTCCACCATGTCGGATAAACACAAGGAAATGGACGCTGTGCCCTTCTCCGACGCGGAGAAGGGTCCCGCGCACGCTCCCATCGAGGGCACCTCGCAAATCGTGTCCAAGGACGCCATCATCTGCGAGCCGCACCCCGACTTCATGACGCGCAACGGCCTCAACGCCGAGTCGTTCAAGAAGCAGCACTATGGCTGGGGCATTGTCGAGCTGGAGCGCCCGATGAAGGCGCGCCATTTGAACATGATTGCCATTGGCGGCTCCATTGGCGCCGGCTTCTTTGTCGGTTCTGGCGGCGCGCTGGCAAATGGCGTAAGTACATGCCCGTCGATATGTACAATGTCTCTGGTGGGAAAGGAGGATTGACCAATTCAACAGGGACCGGGATCGCTCTTTATCGACTTTTTAATCATCGGTGTCATGATGTTTAATGTCGGTACGTATTTGTGACGCAGCACCGCAACGTCTCACATGCTCATCAACTCGTCTCTAGTCCACGCGCTCGGAGAGCTCGCCATCATGTACCCCGTGTCCGGTAGTTTCTACACCTATTCAGCCCGTTTCATCGACCCCTCGTGGGGCTTCGCCATGGGATGGAACTATGTCCTGCAGTGGGCGTCGGTGCTACCGCTCGAGCTGACAGTGTGTGGTATTTCAATCCAGTACTGGAATGCCGATATATCTGTCGGCGTGTGGATTGCCGTGTTCCTCGTCGTCATCGTCATCATTAATGTCTTTGGCGCCCTGGGCTACGCTGAAGAAGAATTCTGGGCATCCCTATTTAAGCTATGTGCCATTATCATCTTCATGATCATCGCGCTCGTCTTGGTCTGCGGCGGCGGCCCCTCGGACGGTCGATACAATGAGTACTGGGGCGCGCGCTACTGGTATAACCCGGGCGCCTTTAAAAACGGCTTCAAGGGATTCTGCTCCGTTTTCGTGACGGCAGCCTTCTCATTTTCCGGTACGGAATTGGTCGGCCTGGCTGCCGCAGA
This sequence comes from Metarhizium brunneum, assembly GCF_013426205.1. Classification (NCBI taxonomy): domain Eukaryota; kingdom Fungi; phylum Ascomycota; class Sordariomycetes; order Hypocreales; family Clavicipitaceae; genus Metarhizium; species Metarhizium brunneum. Next base: position 2,677,323 of record NC_089425.1, on the reverse strand, counting down.
GTCTCACAACCCCGTCAAGACCATGCCCACCGCTATCAAGCAGGTGTTCTGGCGAATCACCCTCTTCTACATTCTAGGTCTTTTCTTCGTCGGGCTCCTCATCGAGGACACGGATCCGGCCCTGCTGAATGCGGGCGCTTACAATGACCCCAAGGCATCGCCGTTTGTCCTCGTCGGTAAATACGCAGGCCTTACCGGATTTGACCACTTCATGAATCTCGTCATCCTTGTTTCTGTTATGTCTATTAGTGTCTCGGCTGTTTATGGAGGTTCGCGAACGCTCACGGCCCTCGCGCAGCAAAAGTACGCCCCTAAAATCTTTACATACATTGATAAATCTGGCCGACCTCTGTTCTCAGTCATCCTCATCATCCTCTTTGGCTTTATTGCCTTTGTCAGTCTTAGTGCTACCGGACCCGTTGTCTTCACGTGGTTGCTCTCCATCTCCGGTCTCGCCACACTCTTTACCTGGGGTTCAGTCTGTGTGGCTCACATTCGGTTCCGCAAGGCGTGGGCATACCATGGTCACACCGTCGATGAAATTCCCTTCAGAGCTGCAGGAGGAGTTTACGGTTCCTGGCTGGGCCTTTTCCTCTGCGTCATTGTCTTGATGGCACAGGTGAGTTGTGCCTCGTCCCCCGGCCACTCTGTACTTTTTTTAAAAAGCCCTTCAACTAACATAGGGATTTCTAGTTTTACTCTGCGATTACGGCACCACCCGGAGAGTCTGGCATGGCGACGGCCGAGACCTTCTTCCAGCAGTACCTCGCCGCTCCTGTCATTCTCTTCTTCTGGGCCGTTGGCTACCTCTGGAAGCGCGAGGGATGGTTGCGAACCTCACAGATCGATGTCGACACAGGACGTCGTGAACTGGACTGGGACGACATTAATGCCTATAGAGCCAAGGTGGCCGCCTTGCCGGCATGGAGACGCCTCATCCACAAGATGTTCTAGTTTGACATGCGTTGTTTGAGGCCGATTAGGTGGCCAGCTCGGTCGTTCAGCACACCTACCTACATGTCCATAGTACACATTCACTTCCTTCACCAAAAGTAGTCAGACTTCCTAGCAGAATTTGCCATCAGTGTGACATGTATTATACACAAACTCGTCCAATGCGGCGTGTTCCGTTCCGGCGAGATCAAATCTACCGGCCACGCTGATTCAACGCCATTTAATGAGTATATCAACATGTCTATTCAACATGCGCGTAAATTATGGACTTTGGCCGCCAATGACGAAATGCGCAGCGCACGTTTCGCCTTTTAATCCCTGCCGATGGCGTCTACGCGATGGCTGCATGCCAAGCAGCAGCGTAGCATTGATGAATCGGCTCGGGGCGGGAAGCGTCTTGGCATCGACAGTCTCCATCAAGTGGCGTCGATGCGGCCAGGATTGTTCGTCTTGGCGGACTCGGCAGGTGATGGGCCAAACTCGTCTGGTAAACTGCACGTGCGACTACCTATTCGGCTCTTTATTTCAAGACATCAGAGACCGTGCCGCTATCTTACAACCGTTTACCCACAGCAGCTCCATCTCTCATCGTGTATAGTAACAACGGGGAAATTTCTTCTGGGAGTACATGTTATCTTGTTCTTGATTGTGCGGTTATTTATTATAGAATCACAAGTATGACCATCACAACAATCTCCAGCCATGCCATACTCCTCCCGGCTAGTGAAGTAGACTCATCGTCTGAAAAGGGGGCCGTTTCCGCATGCTCCTTGTACAACACGCTTGTGTCAAGTACTTCCCCCGTCCTTGACCTGATAAAGTCGACTTGTAGATTCTGTTTGTCCTTGAACGACACCTTGGCGAAACTAAAGTCATCCGCGTACGCAAATGCATTGTATGAGACATTTTTGCCTATTGGCCGCAAGCCTTCAATGTTTCCCGCCCCGCCTGCTATGATATACATGGGCGCCTTCGGGTTTCTCATGCCATTTGGATCTGCAATGCCCTTGTACACAGGCAACATGCGCTGTGAGTTGTGTACGTGACCAAAAATGGCTAGATCTACACCATACTTGTACAGCAGTGGCTCGAACGCCTTCTGGCATGGCAGACATGCTTCTCCTCCGCTTGTCGTGTACCAGGGTCGGTGGCCTGCGACGATGAGCCAAGGGGTAACTGTACGATCTACGGACGCCAGGTCGGCTTCGATGAAGTCCAGTTGCTGGTTTGGCGAGCCAAAGGGGCCGTCGTTGTCACCGGTCGAACCACCAGGGCCATCTGGGGCCTCATGAAAGTCCGTCTCGGTATCAATCATGACAACATGGGCCATGCCATATTCGAAAGAGTACCAAAATGGTGGCCGCGCCAGCTTCTGCGCTGTCACAGCTCTGGCCCTAGCAGTGGCATTAGATGACGAGGATGGGAAAGCCGTGGGCAAGGTGGCGCCGAATCGGTGCATGAAGTCTGTGAAGTTGGTTTGGCCCAAGGGGCAGTCTCCGCTTACGTGACGGGTTATATCGCAGGTTGCTTCATGGTTGCCAGGACTGGCCATGTATGGTTTACGGCCGGCAATGGGAGCCAACTGCTGGTAAAATTGTTCCAGGATAGATTGGTACGCTGCCTCCCCGTGCAGCCGATTTTTGTGCCTCTCGTACCAGTTGTCAGCGTAGGCAAAATCACCGGGATGTATAATGAACTCATAGTCGTCAATAGTGTCAGCAAGTCTGCCAATGGTGGAATGGTTGAGCGCAGGCTCAATCTTTGGAATGGTATCTCTCTTATCGGTTGTGAAGCCGTCGGTTCCGTAGACGCCCAGGTCAATTACAACGTCCATGGCGAAGGGGGTCGTGTCGCCAGCTGCTCGTGGACTGGTAAAGTGATCAATGCTGGAGTTGGTGGACACAATCTTGTAATAATACATGGTTGCGGGCTTCAGCCCTTCCATAATGACAGTGTTGGACCATGTTCGCGATGTTGAGTACGTCTCAGACATGTTTGAGCAAGCTTCCTGTGTTAGAGCATCGTTTCCGGTGCCATACTGAACGCATGGCTTGCTCAGCCGCTGATACGTGTTCCAGCCAATAGAGACATCTAAGCATCGTAAGAGACTTTGTGTATTCTTTGAGAGGCGACGTTTACATACGATTTGGACCATATATGGCAATGCGCTGTTGGACAGGAGTTGTCAAGTCGACTGGTTTCGGTGGATATATATCAGATGCCGCTGCTGCACGAATCGTCAAGACCAGGATTGCTGCAGCCACGTCGAGGAGCAAAACCATGTTGCGAGACAGGCGCGCAGCTCAGAGTGGTCAAGTAGATTGGCGCCTCACACGGGGAAGCTGGACATGGAGCGTCCGTCTGTCATGGAGGAGTAGAAGTCCCATGGACTCAGCAAATGGAAGCCGTTGGGTGTTGGGCGGCGACGCATTGGCCAGGAAATGTTCGCCGGAGGGCGTCCAATGGTGAAGACTGAACCAGCTGCATGTGGTGACATTGGGAATTTCGGTGTGTGGTGTGTGCTTCATGTGGTGACTCGTGACTCGTGAGGGATGTTGACATTGACCACCAGCTATTGATGTCAACCTAATCTGACACAAGTCTGACCCTGTCCGGCCGTAACATGTTCCGGGCCGAGATGATCAAGTCGACCTGAACGAACACTCAGCACTGAGCACTGACTCACTTCACTGGGCATTGAACACCAAATTTCGTCGCATTCAATCGGCCCTGTGCAAACATTCCTACTGTCTGCTGTGAAAGGGAAAAGCTTAGCCGGTGTGCTGCGCTTCAAGCATCGCTATTTCATGGGCAGGTCTAATGAGAGCAGCCTCAGAAGTTGCACTACCCGCTAAGGGCAAATTGATGTTCTTGTTTGCAAGTTGCCCCCCTGGACTATAGCTATTCAGCGTACACAGACGTTGGGGACTCGGCGTTGCATGCGCAGCGACGCTCCTTACTGTCGGATGACAATTCCAACTTTTCATTGAATAAACTCATTACAATTTGACATTGGATGAATCCTTGCTAGCCTCACACTACACTCAGCGTTTGAACGCTAAAACATAAATTGTGGGTCGAGAACTGAGTGAATCAATAATGTCCAACTAAACTTTGCATTATCCTTTAACCACATTACACCAGACATTTGTCCTAACAACCAGTGTGGTGCTGGTGTCTTTCTAATTGGAAGTAAGACGATCGAATTTGTTCTCTCTCCCCCAATGCGGAGGTATAAATAAAGCCAAGTGCCCGGTACCAACCAGAGGCTACTCCTTTCCTTCACCACTCACCACCTCGGCCTTCATTTGGTCATTTCTGCAGACGCTGAACGAAAAGGTAACTCCCGGCTTGAGCAGGTGCAACCAAACCAAACCAAAAACCCAAGCGTACCAGTTGATCCCACAAGAGCTAACGATTTAAAAGTTCTTGAGTAGCGGGATATCTTCCAAGAGTGCGACAAGATGGCAGACGAAATACCCCCTCAGCCAACTCCCTTATTTGTCTACGGAACGCTCTGTGCAAAAGAGCTACTTGCCTGGGCAATCACGGGGGATTCATCCAACGTTCATTGTGTCGACAGCCTGATCCGCCCTGCTAGGGTCTATGGGTTCGCTCGATACAGATTACAAGGCCGCGATTACCCAGCCGCCACCATTCAAAAAGACTCGCACATTGATGGCTACCTAATTACCTTTCAGAACATGTCACAGCGGAGAAAGCTGGATGACTTTGAGGGCGAGATCTATAAGCCCGTTTCTACAAAGGTACATATTTTAGATCAAGATGGGAAAACTTCCGGGGAGGAATTACTTGCGGATATATATCTTTGGGATGGTCCTGCTGAGAGTCTGACTCAAGAGTCTTGGGAGTTGCAGGTGTTTATCGATGAGAACTTAGAAGACTGGCTGGATTTATTTCAAGGGATGGAGCTGACTGGCGGCGAATAAGGGCGAGGGACTCCAGAATACAATGTACCGGCCAATTGATACCCCAATCGTTTTACCGTCTCAAGTTTCTGACTCTTAACCATGAATTGATTTTTTTTCGTTCTCGCCTCTCGGCATGGTAATAAAGCAGCTGTGGGACCCGTGCGTGCATAAAGCATAAATTAAAGCTATTCTCGTGGACGAAAAATGTGCCAGTTTGCTTAATATGGAAGCACTAATAGAAGTAAGCGCGTGTGGCAAGGTATTGTACTAATGAACAAATATACATAAATATACTATAATATATTTCCTGCTAAATTGGGTCTTATTTCTATCAGACAGAGGTTTCATAAATTGTGTCACCTTGTGCACGTGAGTCTTGTCTTGGCGCATTGACCAACACGCCGTCAGAGACTTGCCTGATGGCCCATTCTAGCCGCACCATCATTTCCATCGCCCTGGACGCTCACATTCTGCAGCGTGTTGCAGATATCGAATCTCTGCAATGAATCCTCTCCCAAGTCGAACAGAGTATCGCTTTAACCCATTCGAGCCGCACCCTGAGCTTGACGATGTGGACATTCCCGAGCTAGAAGACATCGATTGGAACAATAACAGTGACGCATTCGGCATGTACGCTGCCCGAGGTTTTGCGCCTCCCAAGACCCAGACGCCGTCAGAAGTTCGTCATGAATCTCAGCAAAGGAAGAAGCAGATATCTGCCTCCTTCAACCTTCTCAGGGCGATTGTTGACCGACACGAGGCCAAGATTCAGAGGCGATGGGAGAAGAAGACGAGGACACAGCGACTGAAGCTGTTGCTTGAGGCTTGGCCAGACATGCCGGCTACACACCGCCCCGATTTTGCGGTTTTTCGCAAGTACTCAAAGCAGCTGCAGGAAGCAGTAGCAGCGCAGTACCGCGGATGCTTTATTTGGCCCTACATCAACCAGGAGGATCTGGCCAGGCCAAAGACGCTGCTATTGCTGCTCAACGCCAGGGCAAGAAATCACCCTAGCGTTTTTGCGGCCGCTGATGGCGACGTGATGCAGTTTGGAAACTTGTCCATGTTTCTTGTGCCCATATTTCTCAATGGGTATGTCATGACGTTGAACGGCGTCACTGCAGAGAACGAATATGGCAGATTAGTTGGTTGGGATGAGCACGACGAGGCGTTCGACTGGATGACCTCCCGCAAACAGTTTCTGCCGGGAGAAGGTCTTGCCATTTTGGAAGCCCAGAGTCGGCTTCTAGAATTCCTTGTTTCCTGCTGTCAGCAAATTCTTCACGAGATTCCAGCGGATGAACTAACCAGTGATGTGTATCCGATTGAACCAGAGCCGCCTCTCAAAGCCAACAATGACCCCAGCGGCCTGGCTTCATTAGCCACTTTGGCGGAGGAAGCACCGTACCGAGTCCCTGCTAAACTTGACTTGGAGAACATCGAATCGCTGTTGGCTGCACGAGCTTCGCACGCCGCAGAGCACATCTGGACTTTGCGTGAAGATCCAAGCTACTTTGCAGACGAGCTCCTTGAGGGCAAGGAACATCGGCAGGAGATATTGAAGGATGTCGACGGAAAAAGCCATCTCACCTTGAAGTATCCGCGGGAGAAATTGCTGTGGGCTAGGATCATTGGCAGTGTGGTTGTTGAGTCGACCCTCCAATTGGAGATGTTCTTGGAGCTTCGCGATCAAGCACGCGAGCTCAAGGCCCTCCAAAAGAAGTGGGCGTCTGAAATATCGCCGTTGAAAGATCTACCGGAAGAATACCTGCAGGCTCTACTTAAATTCCGCCATTATCTCAACCAAATTGCCAAAGGGCCTCTCAATCAGCTCAAGACCGCCGTTCCGGCATCACCACCAATGAGAAATTTCTTCGTCCGAGCTGTACCCGAGTCGCCAACTTCATCCAAAATCCGCTTAATGCAAAAGGCCAGCGTGAAGATGGACAAGACAACTGAGCACGTGCTGTGGTTGCTACGGACTCTGTGGGAAGATGACCGCACATTATTCTTCTGCCGCTTGCCTGTTATCGTGGATGAGCTGGAGAGACTGATTCAGGCAGACCAGAAGGCTCGGGACCTCATCTCTCCATACGTCGCCTTCATAATCGGCGACCTCTCCGTTGTTGCCGAATGCTTGAGACAGCTTCAGGTTTATCAACCTTGGGCCAATGGGTTTGAAAATGCGCTAGTAGACCGAGAGGAGGGTATTAAAAGCGAGTTTGCAGCACGGATGAATACCATGGGCAGAATCCTATCTATCCGTGATGAGAATATCCTCAAAGTAGTCCCGTTTGGAGATCCATCAGACAACAAGTTTGACTATCCTGTGGGGAGGAAACGAAACAAGGTAAACGTTGACAAGCTTCGATCGGCCGAGACTCATCTGGATATCTTCTGGGATAATATGGACAAGCTACTTTACTCTCATGCGGGAAGTTTGAAAGGCACAGCTCTGGGCCAACTTTTGTCAAAGTCATGGACACTGCAGCGTACACCGGAGTGGATTGAACCAGCAGCCGGAAAGAATGACAGGGGAAACGAGGTCTCGCAGCATAGACCTGAGGTTCCTACAAAGCCCTTTTCTAACCTTTTCATCGGCCCCGACCCACCTTCTGCAAGGAAAGAAGTGCTTGCTGGAGGAACTGCAAAGTCCAAGGTCAAGTCTCGAGGGACTCCCGTGTCCGTACCGGAGAACAACTCCGAGGTTCCGGCGGACCTGGGTGATGCCCGACCGGATTCTCAACCTACATTCCTGATAGATTCACGAGCCTTGAAAGTTTTTCGCATTGTATTCTTCGATCCGACAGCCAACACAACGCCCGGCGAAGTCGTGTGGAACGATTTCCTACATGCTATGAGCTCAGTTGGATTCGGTGCCCGAAAGTTGTATGGGTCTGTATGGCACTTTCAACCGACCAAGCTGGACGTTGAAAGGAGCATACAGTTTCATGAACCACACCCTAGAGGCAAGATTCCGTTCCTGACAGCTCGTCGGCATGGTAGGAGACTCAGCCGAGCTTATGGGTGGTTCGGCGGTATGTTTGTATTGAAAGATAAAGCCGTCTAGAGCAGGGGGGGCGGGGCCAGAGTACCAACGGAAGTTGTGTCGTGACGGAATGCTTGTTCTAGAGACTAGAAGAGACGCAAGACAGAAGGAGCAGAGACCAAGACTAGATACAGCAGAATGGGCAGAGAATGCGAATGCCCTGCCGTTCTCGGATTTCCCAGCCCCTGTTGAACTTTGGATGGACGTTTCTCATGTAGGCTCTCAAGTTGGTGGTCGATTTAACATGAAACTGAGGATCACCATGGATGAAGGAACAAATCTCGTGGTGGAACGCTTCGAAACCATGGCAAAGAATGTACGCGTCTGATTTGTCGAATTGAGAAGAACTATATTCTGACTGTGACAGCCAAGCCTGCCTGCAGTGTGGCTTATGTACTTGCTTTTACTTGCAAAGTTTCCCGCCGGCAGCTTGCAAGACACTCTGCATCCACGGCCTGAGCTGAGTGACATCGGTGACGACCTCTGGGTACTGTCTACAGCTTTGGCCATACGACGATATCCCTATTGCAAAGTATCTCCGGGAACTTTGGTCCTGCAACAACAGCAGAGGGTCATCTGAGCCTTGATGACAACCCGCCGCTTCTGCCGAGTACGCACAGAATTGTGGCCCTCCGGAAGGTTGAGCACCGCAGGATGCCATGTCATGGGTCTCAAAGGTTGCTTGCAAAAGCGACGAAACAGCTGGTCCTCCGTCTGTCGCCGAATCCCACGCCACCGCAACTGCTTTTTGGTTGTCTAGGCTCTTCCGTTGGTCAAGAACACAAATGGGCCCTGTCGTATATCGATCAAAGGTCAAGGCATCTCGCAGCTGAAGCAGTGCGACGTCGTATACTAGCAGTTCCGGGTCCCATTGAGGATGCGTATGAATGGCCGCGACCGTCTCCAACTTGGCTCCCGTGGTGTTGAATCTGTTTGATCCGATGTAGACGCCGAGGCTGTCTACCTTCAGGCCGTGCACGCAATGCGCGGCAATGAGTATGTGATGCTCATCGATAATGGCACCACCACAAAGGATTCTCTGGTGCGCCGGTTTGTATACCACGGCGGCTATGAATGGATATTCATGCGGTCCGGTCTGCTTCCCGTTCGGGAGGGCAGCAGCAGCATATTCTGAGCGCTCATCTGTGCTACCTTGTTGTCCTTTGAAAGCGACGCCTGTATATGAGTCTGCCCGCTCGGCCGGAGCAGAAGCGCACGCATCTTGATTTGCATACCCGCAGACACATTGTTGAGCCCAGGCTTTGAGCGGCGCCAGTAGCAAGAGTAGCCTACACCTCATATTGTACGGCAGGTGGTGACCTTTACAAATTTACAAAAAGCGTCCGGGATGCAAGCAATGGCCGTCGGTGGCATACATCTATATTATATGCCGGCGGCGTGGCAGCACAGACGTAGACCTGTCCGGCAACATTCCAGTCGCCTCGCCTTGACGTCAAGACTAAAAAAAATCTGCTGGCGGCTCCCTCGGTCAAGTCAATTGACGAAAAAGTCATTTGACGAGGAAGCGAGACATTGCGACTGCGACACAATCATGCACTCACTGTCCAATGGGAAGTCCGGCGACGCGACGACGGCGAGGCTAGCTCGAGCCAGAACTGGTCGTTGTGATAGCATCATGCCGCAACCAACTCGATCTGCGCAACCACATGGATGGGACTGCTGATCCGCAAGGTTGGGCAGGACTGGAAGGAATGCTCCTCAACCACCGAGCAGCCATGGCGCAGCGCATGGACGGACACTAACACTAACCATGTCGAAAGAGCCACCAGACGGCTTTTCATGGATGAGTGGGCATTGTAACCCCAACCCTCGATGTGGGAGGTCGCTTTCGGTCGTGCTCATGGCACCATTATCGGAATTGTCGACTACTTAGCTCATGAGATCTGACAGGAGCCTCTCTGCTCGCATGTTCCAGCAAGGAAGCCACGTCGGCCTTTAGCTCTGCTACTAGCTCACTCCACGCAGCATTGTCCCTGCATAGAGCTTTGACATTTCTGCGCCAGTCATGAGCTTCTCTTCTACAACTGTTCATCCTGTCCAGTTGTCTGTGCTTTTTTAAGTTATTACTCAAGCCAAACTCTTGGGAAAATAAGAAATCGGCATGTCCTTTTTGTACTAGTATAAATAGTGCTGTGTGGCCGACTTTTCGGCCAATCCGAGAAACCATATCCTTTATGCGGTCGCCTCATGGCATGATTCCAAGGAGATACTATGGCAATCGTCAACCGAATCGAAATCTTGTCGAAAAGAACGAATCTAAACCCCTTGTTGAACTTCTGAGCAAGAAGTGGGTGCCGTCTTCCAGCCAGCTCGAGGAGGTGTCTAGTAGAAGCATTTGATGTCAACAAAGAATGGACTCTCGCCGCTGTGAAGCCAATTGAGTGCCACTTATACTTTATGAATTGCGTTTCTTGTTTCATATAATGCGTCTTTCGTGGTCAGCCTGCAACGCTCCTGTTTGCCTAAGCGAGCTTGCTCGTCGTCGATTGACATGCGGTGATGCCAGGCATGGTCGGCACGCCTTCTGTGCTGGATGGAATCAAGCAAAATCGGCTGTTCCGTAGCACCCCAGGTCCACGATGGGATTCAGGTTTTGAACTTGCCGGTTGTCGGTGTAGGACCAGAATTTGTAACATTCCGGCTGATGGTCTCCAGCCTAACTTTCATGAGCAAACCGATTACAGGCAGCTGTCGGAGGCTGATTGAGACGGATGTGAAAACCACGAGCCGATCCCACGTCTTTGACGTATTTCTGTCCTTCACCTGCTCAAGTTCTCTCTTCCACATTTGGAATGGCGATGAGTGTTTCTGGCTGAGGTATTGTTGCGAGGGCTGATGTAACTCGTCGTGGCCTGACAGAGAGAGCTGCCCGTACAGCTGCTTCCGTCTCTACGCATTTGTCGAGTACGTGCCGCTGTTTCTTCCCTCACCGATACCATGCTACAGATCGTCCTCGAAGGTGTGCCGCGGAGGCAATTCCCAAATGTAGCAGGTCATTAGCAAACTAAAGCATCCCGTTGCTTAGAGTCCGCGCCGGCATGTTCCATGCGCAAGAGAAAACGAGTCAAACGGGTGCCCGTATAGCCGGATCGGGAGTGGTTCCGTATGGGCAGCAGAAATGTAGACATCGGGCCATGGTAGAGGAACTGGATGTGATGCTCTTCGGATGTGACGCCGGAAAAGCCGGGCGCTACTGCTGCTCGCCGCCAGAGAGGACATTGCAAGTGGAATCGAATGCATCTGGCCGGCACAAGAAAAGCCGTGTCTTGGATACCTACACAGACAATGACATCGCGGTGGCGAGGCAACGTGCGCTCCGGCCCTGTAGGAAGTAAACGGCGTTTACTTCTGCGGCAAAGGTCGACTCCGTCGTTACAGATGTAATTAGCATCTGTACCACTAGGCCAAGCCAGGCTGAAAGTAGTACCAGACGGATCGCAACTTCTTGTGGCATAACCTTTGGCAAGCTGCGGCCGTGCACATTGGGGAACTGAAACCAAAAGAATAGGAGAAAGAGATAGTCATATACGAGGGGTTGCGGTCGAATATGGCTTGCAAGTCCTGTTGGGGGGCCGTGACGGCAGGAGTGCGACTGTCTCGCGTCATTGGTAAACCCGGCACTGCGATAAGAAAGTGTACAACTGTTTCAGTATTTATCCAAGTTTATTATAAACATTATCTTATGCCTCTTATCATAATCAAAAGAACAAATGAGCCATTCCTACATCAAACCGTGACACCAGGCGAAGGTGGGTTGTGCCATGTGGTAGCGTTTTATTGACCTTGACTACATGCAGGGCCTGGCCTACAACTTCCATACAAGTCTACTTCGGTCGTATGGCTATCTTGTACAAGCAATAAACTCCTTTCACCTCTAGATTACGCGTGTTCTGCTGTGACGCTTGCCAAAAAGTAGTATTTAGCTTTACGATTATCACTCTGGTAGCAATGCCCCAATCATACCATCGTTGCCCCGTTGAACGGCAATATATTCTATTAATATTAAACGGGCCATCTGCTTGCTCTGGGGGGAACCTTTTGTCTACAAGTATCATGTCTCAAACGGCGAGTTGCGGCCTTGCAGTTTGGCAACTGCGCACCTGGAGATGGTGGCGTCGTGGCAAAAGAAAAACCCAAGTCTTCATCAGCCATGTGAATATCATGCTGCTCATTCACGACAAAGAAAACTATGTGATTGTTGGGTAATGCTGCCTTAGTCAAGAGCACGTATGGGGAAATCGCAACACTGCGGTCCAGGCAGGAGTATCCACATAAATATTTGATTGCATATGGCTCTACTGTTTGACATGTGAAACTATCTTGTTTCATTCAGGTCTAAGCTATTCTATCCTAAGTGCTGGTACCGTATGACAAGCGACGTGCGAGCATGATGCACATGCGCATTACCTAGTTTGCGGCCCTCAGCAAGTGAGGCATAGTCAAGGGTCGTGGAATAAAATTTCGCATGGCTTATTGTGACTAAAGTTCTAGCCCCGTCTATTCTACCGATTCTTGGCTTGATGAAGAGACGAAGTAGCATAGAATTAGATGACGTCGCGTCTGCTTTTCGAAATGAACCGAACGCTTGTCGCCGGACATGGTATAGCTGATGTTTCTATTTTGAAAATGCCGAGTTATAATTCAGTGCCGATCCGATATAGTCAATACAGAATCCAGGCCTCTAGTGTTTCAACGAATCAACGTTTAGTCCGAAATTCCAGCGCCCATGCGATATGGTACAGAACCTAGGCTTCCGGTGTTGCAACGAATAAACATCGAATCCGAAACCCCGAATACATTGGGTTTAGCGCCCCAACTATTATTCTCTGAACTTGTAACAGTTGATAAGGTACGGAGGCGGTCATGATCGGAGCTCGCGCCACGGCACGGGCAAACACCCCATGGCCGAGGCCGATCGACTCCACGACGTCGGAGCCTGTAGCCCGGAATCGCGATCGAGTCGACGTTTGCCCAGTCCGTGAGATTCATCATGTCCCACTATACGTGCAGTCCCGACCGGCACTACGACTCGGCACTGCGATCGGTTGTCTGAGGCCAACAACTGATGCTGTCTTGGTAGATCCGATAGGTGAGCAGGCCTCGTCTGCGGCTTGCCGCGTGCTCTCCGCGGATACTTGGGTCCAAACAAGAATGGCACTTGGTCCATGACGATGCACCGTCCGCTGTACCCGGGTATAGACACGGCCAACAAGGTGACTGCGTCGACCAAGTGGCAAGACTTTGTAAAAGTATAAATAAGCTACCCGTTCTCGCTAGTATAACTTATACAAACAGAATCTTACTCTTCCCACTCATCCATTATCTCTATAAACCAATTATTTACAAACCAACACAACGTCAAGCACAATGCGCGGCAAGATCAACTTCGAAGAAGCCTTCGAGCTACCAACCTTGGCCGACTCCAGTCGTGAACAAGCCGCTCTGTACATCGCGCCCAAAGACCTCGATCGCTACATCGACCACATCAAACACCCTCTCGGCGAACGCCTCCAACTAGCAAACAGCCACGGGATCGGCTACACCATCTACTCCCTAACGGTGCCCGGCATCCAAGGCATACCAGATCCATCCAAGGCCGAGCAGCACGCCACCACCGTCAACGACTGGATCGCCAACGAAATCAAAGACCACCGCGACCGCCTGGGCGCCTTTGCCGCCCTCTCCATGCACGACGCCGCACAGGCAGCCGCCGAGCTGGAGCGCTGCGTCCGCCAGCACGGCTTCCACGGCGCCCTCCTGAACAATTACCAGCACGCAGGGCCGGACGGGGAGACCTACCTCTTCTACGATCAGCCCGCGTACGATGTATTCTGGCAAAAGTGCGTCGAGCTCGACGTGCCCGTGTATCTGCACCCCGCTGCGCCCGCCGGCAACTACTACAAGCAAATGTACGCGCAGCGCAAGCATCTCGTCGGCCCGCCGTTGAGTTTCGCAAACGACGTCTCGCTGCACCTCCTGGGCCTGGTGACGAATGGCGTCTTCGACCGGTTCCCCAAGCTCAAGGTGGTGGTTGGGCATCTCGGGGAGCATATACCTTTTGATTTCTGGCGCATCAGCCACTGGCTCGAGGATGTCGAGCGTCCGCTGGCGGTTGGGCGGGGTGATGTTATGAGCAAGAAGGATCTGCTTTACTACTTTAGGAACAATATCTGGGTGACGACCAGCGGGCACTTTTCTACGCCGACTGTGCGGTACGTTGCCGATTACTTGGGGCCCGAGAGGATCATGTTCAGCGTGGATACCCCGTACGAGACTATCGAGAATGGCGTGGGGTGGTTTGACGGCGAGGAGGACGCATTGACTCGGGCGCTGGGCGGCGAGGATGGGTATAAAAAGGTCGCGAGGGAGAACGCCAAGAAGCTTTTCAAGCTGACCGAGTACCACGATTGCGATGCTTGAGCTGACGACTACGCCGCCACTTGTACGTTGGAGCAGTGGGCTGCATGGGGTAGAATCATCTACAGGCTGAGAGTCCATGGGCCACGGAACCGTTACGTTTGTTGGAGCCCTGGAGCGATTTTCGGACAGTTTTGTCCAGAACCGTGGTCTATCTTGTAGGGTTTATGTTTGAGAACTGGCTTCGTCTGTGCCGCTGTTCCCTCATCTTCATCAGTGTACCATGTTAGGGGAGACTCATAAAAAGGGGAAAGGCAGTTCTATTGCTCGTCAAAATACCTAAAGTTAAAGCAAAGACTATGCTTATGGTGTCATGCTTGTAGAAAAGATGTCGAAATATTGACTAACTATGTCCGTAAATATAATGCTTTGGCTGCGCTACCCTAGAGGTCTTTTTATGGGAAAAGCACAGAATATCCGGTCATGCATTCACAATAATCCAGTGCCCCTCTTGATTCTCTTGCTCATCTTGTCAACCTTTGGAGAATGGAACGCCATCCAAGGGGTAAAGATGATCCTAGCCGCGAACACACAAGTTCACCTGCGGGCAGAAACAATGGATGTACAGCCTTTGGCAGAATATTTGTCTACATGTAAATATACACTAATATGCATTGGTATATTATAGTTTGTGACGCAATGGCCAGGTATTTTGTCCGGTGAACAGCTATTTTCCTGCCAGTAGTTCCTCGGCAGCATTCTTCAATCCAAAGATCCAAGCCACCCATGACAGGCATTTTCGAGGCTTTGACTTGGACTGCCTGCCGAAATTGAGACGTAGCCCTCCATCTTCCTAGCCGAGCCTATTCCAGGCTTGATTCACTAGGTGGTTTCCTTGCATCTCCAGGCCACAAGATTGCATCAACAGATGTAGACCAAGCCTGGCGCTACCTATCTCGAGAGCTTCATGTGCCGGTTCACATCCTTGTAAAGCAGGTAACGGAACTTGCCAGGGCCGCCCGCGTAGCACGCCTGCGGGCAAAAGGCGCGCAGCCACATGAAGTCGCCTGCCTCCACCTCGACCCAGTCCTGATTCAGGCGGTAGACGGCTTTGCCTTGCAGCACATAGAGTCCGTGTTCCATGACGTGGGTTTCCGCGAACGGGATGACACCGCCAGGCTCAAAGGTGACAATGTTGACATGCATGTCATGGCGCAGATCGCAGGGATCGACAAAGCGTGTCGTTGCCCAAGCACCGTTGGTCCCCAGCATTTCGCAAGGTGCAATGTCATTTTCGTTGAGAAAAAGAGGCTCAGGCGTACCAAGCCCGTCGACGTATTCATAGGCTTTGCGTATCCAGTGGAAACGGGCCGTGGTGGCAGCTGTGTTGCGTAGGGTCCAGCCGCTTTTCGGCGGCAGATAGGCATAGCCGCCTTCGGCGAGGACGTGTTTCTCGTCTGCCATGGTGATGGTTACACTGCCTTCGACGACGAACAGTACGCCTTGTGCGCCGTCATCTAGTTCGGGGCGGTCGCTGCCGCCACCGGGCTGAACCTCCATGATGTATTGCGAAAAGGTTTCCGCGAAGCCCGACAGCGGACGGGCAATCACCCACAGTCTCGTCTGGTCCCAGAAGGGCAGAGAGCTCGTGACGATGTCGCTGAAGGTGCCCTTTGGGATCACGGCGTATGCCTCGGTAAACATGGCGCGGTCGGTGAGAAGCTGTGTCTGCGGCGGCAGTCCGCCTGCCGGAGCAAAGTACGACCTGACATTGTTGTCGCCCATGGCGGATGACGGGGAATCCTTGGTGTATGTGGGAATATGGGCAGGGCTGGTCCTGGATGATGAAATTGGCTGTCTTTTGATAGAGGAGCAGGGTGGAGATGAGAGAGTGGAAAATGAGGTCTTTGATAGAGAAGCAGGGTGGAGATGGGAGAGTGGAAAATGAGGTCTTTGATAGAGAAGCAGGGTGGAGATGGGGGAGTGGAAAATGAGGTCTTTGATAGAGAAGCAGGATGGAGATGGGAGAGTGGAAATGAGGTTCTTAAGAAGATTGAAAAGTGTCAATTGCTGTCGCCAAACACGTCGGGCCGGCACGACATGCACCAAATGTGTGCGGTGTTGCCCGAATCGTCGGGTCACCCCGATGGCCCAGCCGTGCCTGCCTGCCCATCGGTGGAGTAGGTACATGTACAATGTACATTGCACACATGGCACATGGCGGAGCCGTCAAGCTCCATACCGACTTGGCCGTCAACGATGCATAAAGCGGGTTGGCCAAGACTTAGTTATGCCACCACTGTATTATTGACGCTATGCAAGTCATATTTGCTTGAATGCCAGCATTTCTCAACGCCTATTCTCGCCCCCCGGCAAGAAAAGTGATGGAAAAGGCAACTTGGACTTCTTGGACATGGTCTCTGGTGCCATAGCCTTTGACCGGGTACGGCCGAAAAGACCAATGGTGTGTTCAAGTCACACATGCAACTTGCAGCCTCTGTGATGGCACATAAACAGCCGCTATTCTACAACATCAACAACGTCTGCTTCATCCACGGCCAATCAAGTTCAGCAAGATGCCGAAAGCCAGCATAAACACTTCATTGCATCATTACTACCCAAGCACACAACAAACGAAGCCGGAATGGCCAGCATTGAGGCAACAGCGCCAAAATAAACACCGCGGCAAAGCGTCCCAGACTTTTCGCTCCACAGCCAAAGCATCAAGGACTCGCCATCGTCCAGCTACTACTACAAATCTTCCAGCCGCATCCACATTCAAAACACACAGGACACACTATTGCTTCCACTGGTCTCGGCCCAGCCTAACAATGTCAGCCTGTTCGACAACCCAATACTTGGACGGTGCGTTTCCATCATTTGCCGCCGCCGCCGCAGCAACTGCCGCCCTCGCAATGACGGTCTGATCTTGACCTACAATAAAAGCCTCTGTTAGCACCGGAAACACGGCAAAGCACTCGCATATCCAGCACGTACCAATCCAGTCCTGCGCCCACTGTCCCAGCTTATTCAGGTTTCCGACAATACTCTCAAGCACCGGCGCCTTGGACGTTTCTCTGCCGATAATCATCCCGGGCCTCAGGATAACGGCATGTTCAAAATCAAGCTCCCTGATGGCGTCCTCGACACCAATCTTCATCTTCGAGTACGGCAGGTAGCTCGAGGGGAAGCCCCTGGTGCCGCCGCTCGAGACGAACACGTACGTCTTGACGCCCGCCTCCTTGGCCGCTCTGGCGTTCTCGACGCACAGGTCGTGGTCAATCTTCCACTGGTTCTGGATGCCGCCCGCCGCGGCTCTCGTGGTGCCCACGGCGTTGAAGACCACGCCCGGCTTGGGGGAGAGCGAGGCCATCGCGCCGCCCCATTTGGAGGTGTCTGCCTCCTCGAGAGCCTGGAGCTTGGGCGACTGCGCGCCGGGGGCTCGTCGGGAAATGGTCTTGATGGATGAGAATGTGTCTGTGGCCAGGAGCGTGGCGAGGATTTGAGAGCCCACGGCGCCGGTGGACCCGAACACGGCGGCCGTCGCCATGGCAGTTGCTCGATGTTGAGGTTTGCTGGCGTCGTGAGGGGCAGAAGCTGAGCGAAGTTTACGGTCAAGTGTGAGGGGAGACGCGCGATGAAATGATGAAATACATGGCGTGGAGTTTGGAAACTCCGAGGGCTGGGAGGAACCGGATGCGTAACCAGCCTAGCGCCGGCTTTTGCCCCACTTGGTCCCCGCTCCGCTTCCGCTCCGTGTTGGTCGCGGAGCTCGAAAGGCCTGCGACGAGATGTCAACTGGTGTTTATCAGCTCTTCGAGATTGCCAATCCAAGTAATTTCATCATTTTGCCTGAATTGCTCTTTTTTTCGTCTTTTTCTTTTCCTCATTACCCCCAGCTAGGCATTGTTAATCGGTCACATAGCGCGGTCTACGCATTAGACATTCGAACAAAGACATGTGAAGAAATACAGCATATCTATTAACAAAGTCTTCTATAAAGTATATAGATGTTCTCTAGGGGAAACAAGGGAAGCAATCTCTAATCTATAGCTGTAACAACGTCTTTCGCACTCTAAATGCCAGCAAGCCAAACAAAGGAAAATTACTCAAACACTCAGCCGCCGCAGATGTTGCAACACCTTCATGCTCAGTCTCTCAAAGGCGTCTTCTCACGAGCGCCATTTACTGAGGGCACTGCTGGCTGACCTTGTCGGGATCGGCGCAGTGGTAGAGAGCGTTGGGGCAGCAGACCTTGCCGACGGGGCAGAAGAAGGAATCGCCGCACTTGGGACCAAAGGTAGGAGTCGAAGGCGACGCGGCGGTTGTAGTCGAGGGCTGGTCGCGGCGCTGCAGGGCTTGGACGGGCGGGCATTCGGCGAAGCAGCCGATCTCAGCGACGCCGTTGACGATGACTTCGCAGCACTTGGACTTGTCGGCAGGGCAGACTTGGTCGCCGCACTTGTTTGGATATGTCTGGCGGCGCTGGAGGGCTTGGACGGGCGGGCATTCGGCAAAGCAGCCGATTTCAGCTACCCCGTTGACAATGACTTCGCAGCACTTGGACTTGTCGGCAGGGCAGACCTGATCGCCACACTTGTTGGGGTATGTTTGTCTGCGCTGGAGGGCCTGGACTGGTGGGCATTCGGCGAAGCAGCCAATCTCTGCAACTCCGTTGACGATAACTTCGCAGCATTTGGACTTGTCGGCAGGACAAACTTGGTCGCCGCACTTGTTGGGGTATGCCTGGGGGAGGGCGCTGACAGCAACGCTGAGAGCAAAGGTGACGATGGCGGAGTTGAGCATCATGTTGAATAGTGTTGTAACGGTTGTTGTAAAACTCGTGTTTTGGTTCCAAAGTCAAGGGGTTGACGAGGCGGGTAATGTGAATGATTGTGTATTGAAGGGGATTAGACTTGTTGTATTTGTGTTGTTGTGATGACTGTTGAGTTGATCATTTGACGCCGGGAATCGACCTTCATTTATAGTCGACAATCGCCTTGTCGAAGCTCATTGCATCCCACGACAGCCATCGCAATTGAAGCTCTGCGATATCAAAAAACGGTGTCGGCCGTACATCCCCCGAGCCAAAGGGCCCAATAGGGCGCCCCTCGGGAATGACGATCTGGGGGAACTACATACTAGCTATGGAAGAGCCATCTCCCATACAGAGGTGGCATATCACCAAGGCTGTTCAATCCCACCACTACCGGCTCTCGCTTGCTAGAATAGCCTCTGGTAACAAAGTGGCTGTCAGCCTCTGATGAAAGATATTGGCTCCTGGGTGCCGTTTCGTGGCGTCAAGGCCCAACCACTCCTCCGAGGCTGTACCACGAAGCCATCGTGGTGGCGTTGATGCCAACCAGTAAAATGAGACGTCTTTTATTGTCTTGCATTCAATTGGACACAGTACATGGCGTACATACAACCGTTTGGACCAATCTTCCCACGAGTTGGGAGTTCGCTTTTAGTTGCCATCCCAAGGGCGTCAACACCTGTGGGCTTGGCGCACACTGGAGGTCGATGAAGCCGGTATTCTTTCCATCATCTATACCTTTTCCTATTTGGCCCTATCTAAATCCTCGTCCATGGGCAGAAGCTGTGCCTGGTGCCGGGCCGTTGAGCACCGATTATGCCATCGCTGACCAGCGACATGATATCGCGCAAGCCTCATCTGCTGCGAACTCGGCAAGATTCACCGCCAAGACAAAAACGAGCGTATAATTCGGCTCAAAGACTCTTCTTTCGGGGACATTTGCCTTGCTACGACTTGGCTTCAATTACGAGACGGATGAATTCATGCCGCCTTTTCGCAACGTCTGTATCGAGAGTTGCTCCGATGCCGCGTGACGAAAACTGCCAGTTGTAGTAAATTTAGCAACAATTTGTTTCGCCTTGGTCGGTTGTCTTCCATGCCATCTTGTGTCGCTGTAATAATAGGCCGAACAAGACAAAGAAGCTCGAGCAGGATAGCATTCTCGTAGTCTCCAGCTCTCACAGCCACGGTGCCAGGGAGCAAGGAAGCAATTGCATCACTGGTAATCGGTCCTGCCGGCAGTGGCGTTTGTCAGAATAGAGGCTTTCTCCGGATGTCCCTCATCCGGAGCGCCCATCAACTTGATGATTGGCTCTTCGGGGGAAGGCTTGAGGACAGCAGCGTTTGCCATGAGCCGCACCTGGTTTGAACGCAGCACGGCGAAAGCGAGCCTCACGCTGCTGGCCCATCTGTGGCAAGTTGACTTGACCATTTGTGATTGCTGTGCCTTGCCTGGCGGTGTCTATCTCCCGTGGAGATGGTCATCTCCCGTCTGATGCCCACGGTTCATGCTAAAGATAGTAGGCGAATGCTCGGGTTAATGACAGAAGCGAGAGCCAATTGCTGCCATCCAAGTTGTTCTTCTTCGTTTCAGCCGAGTGCCTCTTCTTTTCGCATTTGAAGCTGTGGTGCAACTCGGTCTAGCCGTATGCTTGCCACTCCTTGCATTCATCTGCTCTCTGCTGTTTGTCCGCAGCACTTTTGCCATTATGGTTGGCGGCCTTGAACCAACAGCAATATGGCAAGTGTGGCAACAGAGTACACATGACAGTACTTTGGCTTGATGTTTCTGTCGAGTTCATGCATCACTATTATTATTTTACAAACGATTCGTGGTCAACTCGGTCCAAAACGAAGAGTGTATCATTAACCCGCGCATCGTTGGTTCAGAAGCTATCAAACTCTCGACGGGACCAAACGAATAGCAACGTCTAGAGTAGACTCTCCGCGAGTCTTCAGTTGAAAGACAATTGAGTCTAATATGGCAAGTCCCCTCCATTTTCCTACATCCGACATGGCACCGCTCGATTCATACAGGCTTCAATAGAGGGACAACGACACGAACCACCATTAGAAGCCCATATATAGCTGTCTTCAGCGAGAAAAAGAGCTCACAAGTCAATCAAATCTTTCAAATCGCATGCCGTGTTGAAGAGCTATTAGCTACGAGTGAAGTTGCGGCTCCAAAATCGGCTGCTGCAACGATAATGTCGTCAAAGAAGATCACCACACACAAGCTTGGTTCAGCTTCACTAGACAGGACATGGAAAAGCCGGCGTCATGCCGGGAGCGATGTTGCTTATGCCAACCCTGACCGCGATACCATGTCTTGTCGCGATTGCTGCAGGCCGGTAGAGCCGCGGTCGAATTCGTGTAACATG
Organism: Metarhizium brunneum; assembly: GCF_013426205.1. NCBI lineage: Eukaryota > Fungi > Ascomycota > Sordariomycetes > Hypocreales > Clavicipitaceae > Metarhizium > Metarhizium brunneum. The sequence goes on along the minus strand of NC_089425.1, from coordinate 2,655,813 downwards.
AATCAACCTCCGAAGCGTCCTCCAAGTAGCTCGCCTCCTGCCCATCTACATGTTTCTACGCGGTAGCCTCTCAAACTCGTGTATTGGGGGAGCTCGGAGACCAAGTCGATGGAGGAGTTGCCAACATCAGCAAAGATCATTTGCTCGCTATGCAAAAGACCTGGACGTGCAGACGGGAAGAAAAACAAGGAAAATAAATTTGGGACCTGGAACGCACTTGCCAATAACTCCACAGGTCGCGATATACAAGTGTCGCTTGATGTTCCTCCGTGGCAATTCCTAGTCTCAATGAGACGGACAACTATTTTGAGTCTGGCTGCTTTCTGTAAGTGACATCAATATCCCCTCTAGTAGTTACATCGAATAGCTTTCATGGAGGACCTTACACATGTGTGTTCATGACTAAAATGAATGTATAGTCTATCGAGAGTGTCTGTTTTCCTGTTGACCGACTTCCCAGATGTCGGCGTAAAGAGTTGATCATTAGTCTAACGGGGTCTTGAAGTCCTAAGCAAGGACAAGTTCATTTATCATTTGTGACTATCCTTCCTTATTGCTCCATATATTGCACAGTGCATTCTTTAATAAACAGGTCCAAGGTATTCTCTTCGCCGGCGGGACAGAAGCATTTGAGTCAATGCATGTGGCATCCTTGAACAACTTGATGCTTGGGAGGACAACGTTGAGTGCCAGAAACACGCAATGTCGGCAGCCAAGACCATTCCCATTCTCAAAACATCAAAAACTCTCTTTTTTAATCTGGCCTCTTCCTCTCGGGCCCCAGAAGTATACGTCGACACTTTGGCGTGCTTTAACAGCAATCAATCTTACCCTACACCAGCGCTCGTTGGATTCTACCAAGGGTTGGGGCTCACAAACTACCGAGGTTTTCCTTTAATCATATTGAGTTGTTCCAGTCATCTAGAAAGGAGGGCTGGTTTTGAGTTTGCCGGATCAGTTATTTTAGTCAAGGTAATCTCCGGGCTTGCCATTTCTAGGCTGCAGATCCTTGTACGGCTGTTCGCCTAGTGAGAGTTCAGACTCAAGTAGGTAATAAATGGGGGCCACAATCTCGATTCTCTTTCCAAATACGTAGTCAAACTGAGAGTTGGCAGCTCAATTTGCTCCCAAGCCTCGCAAATAAACTTTCAACCCCACGTGTCACGGGTCTTGCACCGCGCCACTGGGAAGAGCATCCATGGGTTTTCCGTCGATGTGGTTCACCTCCACAAAACGTGGCTTCAAGAGGGAGACTATTCAGGGGCTTTAAATTCGAGCAAGGCTTCAGCTGTCGATGTCTTTGGTGCTAGATGCGGCTCGTGCGAGCGTAAAGCGAAGCCAATAATGAACTTCAATCTCTTATCCACGCCCGAAGGCAGAAATGGCAAGGCCAAGCATACATATGATGATGGGCGGTGCCTCACGGACCCCAGGGGAATCGAACGACGAGTGTTACATTCCGACTAGATAATGACGGTGAGCCATCTCTTTTCTTAGATTGTCGCCAGCGGATTTGGTGCTATTTCCGGCTCGGCAGTCAAGTCAATCTCGATCGGACTTCCCCCGTCAGTGATTGCAGGCTTTAGCATGTGTCAATGATATCATCGCTGGTTCATCAGACGGTAAAAAGCTGGGAAATCTTGGTAGGGGTCGACTGAAGCCCTAAAAAGGCTCCGGGCGGCTGTTTCAGGCTTTGCTGTCAGTCGATCGATCATTTCATGAACATGTTCGAAAGCCTCATTAAACTAGGCACCAAAGTCCACTTAACGAAAAAGCTTACTTCGCGAGCAGAACTCGGCCTAATCGTTGGCATACGGCGCCGCCATATTGATGGACCCGTTGCAACGTTTTGGCCGCGTGGCAAATAGTACCAGTTTGGACTTGTAGGCGGTGCATCCGCAATTAGGGAGCCACCAAACGGCATCGTGATCAGAGGACTTTTGTTTACAAGTTGTGGTCCGTTCGACGGATCGGAAGCAACGGACACGGACGCGGGCAGGGCCGGAAGTCATTGTTCCTCGTGGTCTAGTGTATTGTTAGGTCAAACGAGGTGGTTTGAAAGAGCACGAACAAAGGCCATCTGTTTCGAGGGCAGGGTGAAGACGGCTGAAGCTTCCTCGGCGCTCTGAATGGAGTACGTACACAGTTGCAAAACATCCAGATTGTGCTAGGAGGTTCCCACGATGTATTCGAGTGGATGGAGCCGTATTATTAGCACAAGACAAGTCGATATGGGTTCCACGACATTTTTGCACCGCTTTTGGCAGGCTTGGTCGTCCGTGCCCATCGCACCATCATGTGGCGAGGAATGTTGTGCAACAAAGACTCGTCGGGTTACCCAAATGGTGTATGAGTTTGATAGGATGTCTCCGATGCTGGCATATCGCCGTAACGGTGTTGTAATCTCTGGCCGTCGCAAGATGATCTCGAAACAGCAGAGGCATGAAATCAGTGAAACACATCCCAAGACAACGTCCAACTCGCCGTGGTGACGGTACGCAGAACAGGCAAGCAAGGTCTTGTCGCACGAGGTTTATCTCTCTCCAACGGTCCGCAATGCCCCGAAACTTAATCCATCACTCGCATATCATATTTTTCATGATTCAACTGCCTCTTGAGGCTCGCCTGGGGTCTTTCCTCATTTCGTTTCCCCTCCTTGTTTGCTTTTTTCTTCCTGTAGTGCGGAGTAGTGCTTTTCTGTCCAAGTCGGCCCCACCTACCGACCCGAAGGCCGGCCACAATCGACGGTCTTTTTCTCAACTCACGAGTTTGGTACAAGGCGGCAGACGGGATCGTCTTTGACTTTGGCGCAAGGGCACAAGACCAGGGTTGAATCGCACAAGAACAGGGCCGACATGGCAACATGGGCTATCGCCGTCATTCTCTGCTCCCCGAGTCCCCTTGCTCTGGCCGCCGGGGTCTTATCCACAGCCACCATCACTCAGGCCGTGCCCGTTAGATGAACTCCCGATGTCCTCTGCTGATGCCCCACTAACCACAGACACAAGCACTCTGGCAAGGGCGGAAGAGTACTATTGCAATGCGGAGATGCGTTTTGCTTTGGCGACAAGAAGCCAGGGCGCGACGCAACTTCCTTTCACGCCCGTGCTTGTGTGCTTGCAACTGGTGCATCTTTTCCTTTTGTCCGTCCCGTCAGTTTTCGCCACTGGCAGCACCAAGACTCGAAACATGACGCCCAGCCTGGTGTGTCAGAGGCAGGACAAAGCCTCTGGGCATACCATAACTGTAAGAGTACGGAGTAGTGACAGATAGATAGGCTCGAGAAGTGTGTAGCTGGAAACAATGTTTCAGCATTGGAACCATGCCTGGTACTCCGAAAATACTTCTTCACTCGAGACTACCGCTCGGACCTCTCTCTCTCCACGCTGTCCTTGCGCTGCGAAGGGAGCTTGAGCATACAGGCGTATGCATGCAAGTCACAGGGACCAGGTGGCCCGACTCTTCAGACGAAAATTTGACCTCACCAAAACGCAGGCCATTCCCATGGCTATCACTTTGGTAGACGAGTTAGTCACCCTTACTATGAAGTGGCAATGTTGAAAAGAGGAGACGCCTACCAGGTGCCGACATCATCGACTTCAGATCTCCACTTTGCTCAACAATCTCATCTGTCATGGAGGCAAAACAGACTTGACTCGTCACTGTTACATATTTCGGAGAGTTGGTTAGCATGACTGTACATTTAAGGAGCCAAGGGCAGTGGTCTCCCGGGCCCGAGGCTATTCTCCCGGTATTTGGTCATCTCTTACGACCGATTATTTATCCGGCGTAAAAAGCGCCATGCATTTGGCTCTTGACTTTCCGGGGGCTAACATCTATGGGCTTTTCCTTAGCGCCGTCTGAGCTGTCCAGAAACCTTGGCTATCGCATATGTTTGCTTTCAAAAAGCAAGCATCCAAGATACGCATATAAGACTCGCTTAGTGGCCAGTAGATTTCCCATTGAGATGGTGGGTTGAGTTTCCCCGCAAGTATATTGTGTAACACATACAGTACTTCGAAAAGTGACGAGCCAGTTAGATCATGCATGAGTCGAGGAGTTGGGGACTGCCTCTGGTAACATTTGGAGTCCGAGCGCGTTGCAGCCGGAGTGATCAACCCGTTGAAGGTGAGCCAATGTTTGTGTCTCCGCCAATTCTATTTGAGCCTGGCCAGCTCCCCGTGCGCACTTTTGCCAAAACGTTATGTGCATCATTTTCGAGACGTCGATAATGGAGATATAAATGCATTTGCTTGAGGAGGATTGCCGCGGCACGAGACTCAACCTCAGCTCCGCCCGTCGGCAATGCACACAGCCAAAAGTATCGGGGTTTGTTTGTTTCATGTGTAGTAGTTCGGAGGTAAGTTTGCTATCAGTATCGTTTTTAGGCAGAGGGAGCAGAAAAATCATGACACACCTGAGGATCATCCAAGCCATAGTAGCTATGACACGGGCGGCGCGTTTTCTGTTGTATCCACCTTTCGATGGAAGAAGTGCCGGCTGCTCATGCCACAGCAATACTGCTGTATTGATAATAAAGGACACTTGGACGACTCCAAGATCGTCCGGCTCCAGTCAGAATAAATCTTCTCTAAGGACAGCCAGCACCCCTACCAAGACAGGCTCGCCACACATTTACCAGCCCCAACAGTTTAGGCCATGGAATAAACATTGCTGCACATTCGACGCGCATAATTTTCTAGATTGAGCATTGGTGTAGTCACCCTGCATCCATAAGATGAAACAGCGTTTAGTTTATCTCGATAGGATGCCAATGAGTGAAGACCGGTGCATTCTGTTCAAGGAATTCAAATACCAAGACATGTCGGTTTCATGCCAAAAGTCAAATCCATCCAATATTTCATCATGCTAGTTTACCAGCCGCCTGCTGTCTGACAGGCGCGAATTTAGCCGGCAAATCGGACATGTCTCCCCGTTGGGTGGCAGTTGATATCTGACAGCCCATTGATATATTGATATATGTCTTGATGCCCTGCCTTAAGGGACTCAGCGCGTGCATGGCAGTTACTTGGGACAGGCCAGCCGAGCGAGATGGTCAAATGCTAGCCATTAGGAGATATTGCTCTTCTTCTTTCGTTTCGTCCTAACAGTCTCTGGCTGGCGAATGGCATGGCAGTAAAGGGATCGGTTCTGTCAAATGATCAGAGCCAGAGACAGGTAAGGCTGAGCGAGCCCGCGAGCTCCCATAGTGCAGCACGCCTAGCATTTTCCGTGTGGTACTGTATGCAGAGACCTCTTGGTTACAAGCTAGTGAGTTGGCTAGCACCTGTCTCATGCTTCGATGTTGCAACTTGCACATCCGGATTGTATTATGTAAAAGACAAACAGGGGTAGCTCCTGGCGTCACAGAAGAACCCAGTCAGTCACTGTGTGGTGTTGATGCTTGACTGGTCAGGCTGTTCCTCTACCGTGTTGCCGATCGCAAAATGTCAATTGGCCCATTGATGAGCACGGTCCTAGATGTCAACTCGGGATCGGCAACCTAGACTGCCATGATTATCTCGCTGAGACTTGGATGCATGTCTGCTTGTATGAATGCAGTCTTCGTTTCGGAGCCAAATTATCACATTATATGTGCTCTGCAGCCCATGCTGTTCACTATTGGCAGTTGACAGCTAAAACAGCATAATGGAACGCGACAGGGCTGTAACAGCTGCCCCTGTACGCCCCTGTGTTCAGCAAGTTGCACTAGCAACGCCACAAGTCTAGAAGCCGAACCAACCGAGACGAGAGCGAAGGAACAACCTCGACACGTGGTGTAGTCATTGCGTTCCGTAAAATAAGGGGGCCCTGCCAATGGAGCCACAGTGGAAACGTTTGCTGACTGACAGGCAGGGTCAGAGTCACGGCCCTGCTCATCAAAGAGACAGGATTCAAGAGAACGTCAACTGGTCTCTTGTGGCGCGGTTTCTGAACCGCCAATCGCTTTGTGCCGCGCGACTCGTCCACATGCCGTCTTCCCTGTGGTTCGTTAGTAGTGCAACCACCGTCACATATTTGGGAGCTAGATCAAGCCCGTGATATATCACTCACCACACATGGCAGCTGCAACGACACCGAGACAGACACACGGACACTGTACCAAATTCAGTGTGGTTTGGACATGATTGCTGAATCTGTATGTATGTATGCCCAAAGGTGAGCTAATATTGTCCATCCTCAATGGCACATCCGCTTACCCCAGGCCCGTGCCCACATATTGTCCAAATGTTGTCAACCAAGAAGCTTCAATATGGAAACAAGGGTTGACCAGTGACTAGAGGATTGCTGTTCTGGATGGGTCCATGCCCAAAACTAACCTTTGTCATATTCCCAGGATGCCTTGCCCAAACGCGGTTGCTGTTGTATCGAACACTGGAATTCATCCGCTTCAGAAATCAGTAAGCTGCGCCATGGATAATGACTTGATGTCGTCAGGCGATAGGAAACAATGATGTCGGTTGGTGATCTGCGGCATATAAAGTGCTTGAAAGAGAAATATCGAAGCATTTCGCGTCTATATCAGATGGAAATGTTGCTAGGTCACAATAAAACTTTTGCTTGGAAGGCTGAGAGAGCTTCCTCGTGGTTTACAGTGTCCACTGGAGTCACGTTAGTTAGCTGGCAGGCAGCTGCCAAGCAGCTGGCGGGCCCTAAGGCATCCAGGCATTAAGGCACCAATTACTTTGGGGAAGTTGACGATGGCCACGGTGATTTGACATCCGGTACAACCTCGTCTTGGCGAGTGTCGATGTCTGCTTCTATCTGCCCATGCTCTTTCTTAGCGGGTGAAAGAACTTGACTCAGTTAATACCTGAAGTGGGAGAAGTTTACATCTCACGACACCTTGACTCAGCTGCCGCAGACTTTACTAAGTCACCTCCTCTTCCGGTTTCTAATAAAGTGGGTGTAGGCCGTATTCCATGACACCTTCTAGGATAGCATTTCATGCGGTGCCTCTTTGCTCATCACAGTTTTTGCCGGCTAGTGTGTGGACGCTCCCGGCAGTCCTGTCTACAAAATAGCCCTCTAGGCTCCAGACGGGGCTCCCATTTCAGGTGAGTCTTGATCAAGGTACTAGACACATCCATTTCTGCGATTCAGGTTGATGTGTGACGACTATGGACGATTCTCAAACTAATACAAATCGACAACAGGCCAGGAATTTTGGGTGGCACGCAGACTAGGCATCATTCTCGTTCGAGCCATCAACCAACTCGGAAGCCAGTTCCGGCCCCAATGTGAACGGCGTTGGATTATTGTTTGTGAAACGAAGAACTTATGCCATAACATCATCTACCCCTCGCCTTGCCTTGGACGTTTTTCAGCTGGGATTTACATTTCTTCGTCGTCTTCGAGTATCTCGGCACACAGCTCCCGATATGTTCCACGCCACAATAGAAGCCATAAGGATTCCTGTTTCAAATATCGCTTGGCAATGACTATGAGGTCTTGGTGGATATACATAGTTGTTTCCTTCGGCACCAGCGACGATCCATCATCGCGGGGGAACCAGTTCATGCGCATCAAGTGCCCTATGCAATTAATCCACTTGGTGGCCTAAACTTGAAGCATGTTTGGTCGGGGGTCGATGATGGGCCTAATTAATGCACCTCGGCCCTTAGTAAAAACCACTGGAGTTTTACAAACAGCTACCCCAGTGGCTCTTTATCACAACCGCAGACAAGACTGCTACTAGTAGCGTCACATTAGTGGTGCTTTGACGCAGCACGGTACTCATAGTCCACTCACCACATGCAGCAACTGCGAGAACGCAGCAAGGGTGGATGCACACATACTAGAAAAGATTTTTTGCAGGAGGTTTTTGAGCCTTGGTTATTCAGAGGATATGGATCCTATCGCTGGTCAATGCCTGCGGTTCATCCCATTGTTCATTTTCTGCTGCGCCAGCGGCCCGGTCAAGCGCATTGACCGAGATGCATCGACAAGGCTTTCCCAGTCCACTGCCGAGCTATCTGGAACTCAGCCAGTTTCTCGACCAATACTTTACTTTGGCGGCTTCCAAGTTGATTGGCGAGGTGGTGATATCCCCCCATATTGACCCCCCATTTACTCTGAGAAGCTAGCTCCGAAAAAACAATGACTTATGGAACACATGGACATGGGGTCATGATCTGTTGTAGAATTGATGTAGAGCTCGAGTCAAACGCCGCTCAGTCCGATCGTTTGCTTCAGCATCTGCATGATGCATGCGCAATTGACGAAGTTGATTATCAACCATTTGCGAATGCTGCGCACTGATGCTGACGGGTGCCATACCATCAACTCAGTGCTCCTAGCCTCTGGCTATCTCGCTCTCGTCCCGCAGATAAGGCTTGCTCTGTCTTCACCATGTCGTACTGGCCGCGGCATGACGAGTCGACTCGGACTCTTCTGCCCCCGCGGTTGGCACTGTCGTCGGGTGGTTATCGCTTCTATCTTTAATATTGTGCCTTTGGACCGAGCCTACTCCGTACTGACACAAAATTCAGTTATTTTGAGTCGCCGACGGCCGCCACGAGGCTTCAGTGCTGCTAGCGAAGGATGGGGTCACTGAGTCGAGACACATGTTCTGGAACAGCCCCGAGTCAAAAGCAAAGAGAGGCCAAGAAATTTCGTCATACACGCAACGTTAAACTGAAATTACCATATGGTGGCTATTGCCTTTGCCTTATCCGCAATCCGCTGTGTCTCCTCACCGGTTCCTCTCAGCTTACGGCCGGCGAAGCTGCCTGTCAAAACGGTCAAAACGAGGCATCGCGTACAGATCTGGCTCCGCGAGAATTGAGAATTGGTTGGCCGGGGTATCCTGACCCCTGTCGCAACTCTGGCCGTAGTGGAGATGGGACGTGGGGACTCGGATGCTTCAGTACTTCCACCACTGCCACCACCACCACCACCATGATAATCTATAACCGCACTGGGGCCCCCTCAGAGCCATCTCCAAGGGATACACGGGCGTCAGGGGTCTGAGTCTGTTTGACTCCCCATGGAGCTCAGAGAAGGCGTTCCAGCCTCCTTCACCCTGGTTTCTGGCCGGTTGCTCGAGCTGTTCGAGTCTAGTCCCTTTCGGATTGTCTGTCCGTCAGAGTGGGCGATGGCGACCTCGTGTTGCGTCTTGCAGCTGGTTTCAATACCATGTATTCCGTAACAACTCGACGGACTCCATCCCCTCTCGGGCAAGCTGCAACAACTGGGGTCTTGTGCTATACATACATACATACATACAAACCGGCATATAGATGTGTTCTGCATCAGAAGATGAACAACTTGCCCCACCTCGCATCAGTGCTATACAGACGACCTACTGCGACCTTACCCTTACCAAAGCAACCTTCGTCTCAGATTCCCGGCCTGTGCATGCCTCTAAGTGACTTTGACAATCGAGGGTCTCTTGGACTTTTGCCAGGGGCACGGTTCCCTACATTCTATCCGGGTGGTGGGCACCATGACACCATGGATCCTGTTGCCTTTGACCAAGCCAAGGCTAAGGTGATGGGACTGAGGGTGGCCCATTTTAGTCGCACAAAGTCCAATGTGGGCTTGAACAAGGCCGTTCCGTAGATATATATCGTCCGCGCCGACTCCTCCAACGCCGTCCCAGCTGGCTGGCTGAACAATGAGTGGTTCTCTGAGCCGTATCTATTGAAATACTCGGGTTGAGACTATTCATAGACTCTGTGATACCTGCCCTTCTGTAGAGCTCCAAGTACAAGTGGAACCATTGCAGGGTTTGAACTTTGGTGCCAGTTCTACAGTCTACTCACCTCAATGGCTCATATCGCGACATGTATCGCCAATATAGAGCCAGGCTCTGTCCCAAAGTCGCCGTCTCCAACGCTTCCCATACTTTCTGTGAGTAACTTTTGCTACATCTTCCCCTGCTCGGCGCGTAGGTGTAGGTTTCCAGCTTACACGAACACCACCTAGACAACACCTCCTACCTCATCAATAGATAAGTCATTCGCTTGGAGGATGCTGCCGACAGAGCAACGCAAATATCAACTATTCCCAAAAGACAAGCCGATTGCGAACTTGAATATCAGCAAATCCTTGGATCCCGAGGCGGCGTTTGCAGTGGCAATGAGCGACAGAAATGACAAAGGGTCTGCGGGTTCGGCCTTGCGCCTCCGGGTCAACCAGTATAATCCCCTCAGACGACGTAAAGTCAGCGTGCCCGAGCTAGAACCCATGACAACCGTCCAAGAAATCGCAATGGACTCTCGTTAGTATTGACTCTTCCGGATACAGCCGATTTGACCCTCCCACTGACTGTCGATATAGCTACCATACCTGGACGGCCACCTTTACATGAGCGTTCTTCGAGTGCCCCAGAAGACGCAAGAGATGAGAGACAGCGAGTGCCAATGCGCAGCCAAGATACATCCCTACCTGTTGACATTACCAAAGTTGTTAATGGAACCCTTCCTCAGCCTGCATTACAAACTCCCTTGTCTCAGTCGCTCCCGCATCGGCTGGCGCCTCTACTTATTCCCAAAGCCGAGCTTCCGGCTCCCCTCTTGCAGTCCAAAGTCTCCAGCAATAATCTTAGGTCAGATAGCACACCTCCGTCGTCTTCTCGAAGTGCTCGTTTGGATTACTCTCCCCTTGGCCGACCGCGAATTACGCCGAGCATTTCTACGCCGGACTTGTCGCAGCCGAAATCGGCCTCGAGTGATTGCTCATCGGCTACTACGCTTCCTACTCCGATTTCCGCTCCAATTATGGAGTCTCACCGTGCCTCTCCGAAGCCTTGGGACGGATCTAGCATTTTCTCAAGCCAAAGTGACCGGAGCGTGTCTGGTCAGGATGGACCGAAAAAATCTCACATCCACCAACATCGTCGCGGAGCTTCAGAATCCTCGACGACAGGTATGATGGACCGCGGTAGACCCAGAAAGCGGACTGAAGTTCGTAATACCAATGGGTCATCGCTCAAATCCAATGATTCGAAGAAAACATTGAGTTGCGAAAGAAGAGCGTTCGAGGAGCTGCCTAAAGGCTGGAAGCCTTCAGATGCGGCCCACAAGCTCAGCTTCAATGATGTTGTAGCTCTCCAGAAGCAGGCCTTGGACCAGGCTGAAAGATTTGAAGTTCTCCGGGTTGAAGACGTTGATGCCCTCTCAAAGGAACTTCGCAGCCTCGATGAAAGGACCGATTATCTACGCCGAACATACACGTCACTACGTGCCGGACGTCGCAATCTTCATTCACGTATCTGCCAGTACCTGCGCTCTCCTCGGGTTGCCAAGTTCAGCCACGAATCTATGCTCAAACAAGAGGAGGCACTGGCCGAATTGGATGCCTCAATTGACGACTGGGTCGCGAAGTTGGAACGGGCAGAGAATCGCCGCACACGAGTTCGCCAAAAGCTATTGGAGCATGTTGCAGCTGCCGCCCTGCTTCCCGTTGCAAAATCAACCCCGGGCTTGTCAGAATCAGTCCAGAGCGTGAAATCTCCTGGTGGTCCACGCGAGCTCTCTACACCACCCCGCAGCCCATCAAAGACAAGTTTTGCCAGCCGAACAGACAGTGCTTCGCCCTCCCCGCAAAGGGTTGTTGCTCAAGTCCCGAGCACAATAATTGAGCAACCTGTCGTTGAAGATGCAGCCAAGAATGTCTGCGACATCAGCCGCGCCGGAAGCACAGTTACATTGAAGCGGTCTGATGTTCAGAGTATTCGCATATACGCTGGAGATGACGTCTACGCACTTCTCGCCGACGTGGAGAACCAAATCTCCAAGATGGGCGTGGCAACGCCCGAGTCTACCGCTTCCCTGGATATTCAGAGCCAGAGGCAACGAAGCCGCGAGCAGCTGATCGGCCGTGTTGACTATCCTAGTCCTCCCCATCCCGCCGGAGTTGCATCTGCTACGGCCGCAATTCTCGCTCCAAACGCCGCCGATATTAATAACAGGGATGGCAAGAATGCCACTCCCAGTCCGATCTCATCCCAAGCCAAAGATGGTGCTACGGAAGGGGAGATCCTCCTTACCGCTGCTGTTTTCAAGCCTGAATCCGCCGCGAAGCATTAATATCATGTTTACTTTTCACCACATCTAACAAGCGAAATACGATGCCTGCCCGAAGGCAGACATTCCTCAATTTACTCAACATGGCCTACCTACCATTCCGCCACACTTCTGTTTCGTGTTACGAACACTAGTCACTCACGCTTCATATGTCTCACCTTTTTCACACGACATCTTATCTCTTTTACATATTATCCCTAATATTTCCTTTGCTACATGATACCTGTTTTCTGGAGTACGGCGCTATTGGAACACACATAATCCACACAAGATTGCTAATATTTGAGCAAATTCTATTTGGCGAGGCACAATCATGACGATTCACACGGCTTCTTGGGCATTTACAGCGAGCATGTATAGCGTCTCTCTATTTTCTATGAAATACCATTTTATTACCACACTTTGGAGTAGTACACACCTCGTCGCGTGACTGTACCTGTCCTTGTGACTTGTGAATTGCGTGTCCACTGCCAGAAAAAAAGAAACTTGTTGTAACGTACCGTCAATATCAATTTCTCTCCGGCCTGTAGCAATAGTCCACTTCTGCAATAGTAATCAGACGTTGGAGATTGGGTTGTCACATTATCCACTCGTCTATCCACATCTATCCGCACCTTGTCTATAATTGAGCGACCTTTCAACTTGTGGGGAGGCATCAAATGAGGAAATGGGAGGTCAGCAACGATGTTGAAGGACGGATACACGGCGTGCCGCGGGAGGAGTCGAGATCACAACGGCCGGTGCCGGACATCCATGCAGGGAAACCGTTGCAATCGTCATCCATTCCGAGGCTAGCGCAGCCGTCAACTTGGTGAATCTGAAACTGCAATGTAAATACGGTGAATGAGAAATATACATGTGTAGAGGCAACTAAGCATGCAGGTTGCTCATTGATACACGATGTATGGTCGGTGTGGGATGTAGAATCCCCTGTTGCGATTCGCTATTGGTGTTGCAAATCGCTACAGAGACATTCACGTTCCCACCTGACATATAGACGACACAAACAAGTTGGGAATAATCTACTACTACCCTTGATTTCGCATGCCAGCGCACGTAAAGTGGGATATCGTCACACACGGGCCCAAGACCAACAACCACGAACCACGGAGGAGCTCACTGTAGTATGGAAGGACGGTAACATGAATTCAACACCATGGTATCTCTCTACGTCAAGCCAGCTACGTCGTCGAACTTGGTATTTCCCGCGAATAAACGCAGGGAATCTAGTTTGTTCCGACTCTGCTTCTGGCCATGTCGATCTCCCAACGTGCATGGCCGCCCAGCAAGACGCAGCTCGGTGGTCGACCCCTTCTTCTCTCTCCGCAAACCTTGCCTCTTCATTTCTCGACTGCGCTGCAAAAGGCGGCCGGTGCGACATTCTGCTGTAGCCTCGGCCTCTGTTTCTTGCCAAGTTGGGCATCCTAGCCCTTCCGTGCTACACCACCACATGTCTCCGTGATGCGGTGCAACACTGCAGCCGTCCCAGGACGTCGTCGCTGGTGATTATTCCCAGATCATTCCACAAACCCGTCATCCCGTCACTTGGCTCCTTGGCAACTGCGCGCCGCCGGTTTTGATCTCCCCCGCATGCCGCGATGAACGCACACCAGTCACGTCGCGGTGCGTCACACCATCTTGAACGGGGAACTGCAAATGTGCCTCGTTCCTGGGCCACATGGCACGTACAGTATGCGCCATTCCATGACCATTTCGCTCCCATCTACTCCGTACACCGCCTTGGACATGTGTACCTGTGTGACTCGGGCATCGTCAGCTACGGCGAACGGCTTTCTCCAGATCGGACTTTACATACCGCATTGGCGGAACGGGGGTTTGCATCCTTCGACCATGATTGTTGCAGGTCAACCGACGATCCCCCTCCCCCAGCCCCCCTCATCCTCCGTCGTGCCTCGTTTCGACGGATGGGTACGGAGTAGTTGTCTCTCCAGACCTGATACGGGCGAGCCCCGAAGGGTGAATTCTTCCAAGCGATGCAGAAACGCCACGGTGCCATCCAAGCCACCAACTCGGTCTCACATTTCCCCTTTCCCTCCTAGTCTACCACTCCCGTGCCTGAACCCTGCCCAACTACTCCGTAGACAAATAGCGCGTCACGGAGCGGGCATTAATGATTGTCGTTTCTCCCAACAAGATCACCGGAACTGCTGAAAACGCAAGATTTGCACAGGGGTTGCACGCCGCTCTTCTCCAAAGCGAACACAGTCTTCTTCGTCGGCCAAACACCTCCCAAGCTGGTTTCGTAGCCGTCACCATGAGCGCGGTCCCTTTCAGCCCTGGCCGTCGATCGCGTCAGGTGTGGTCGTCGGTCAATCAGCACAACTGACATGACACTAGTAGGGATCGGAAGGACATGAGACGAAACGATAACGTGTAGCCACCGCCGACGGGGACCCGACGGCAGGCAGCCGTGGCTTACCCAAATTCCCCGCAAACGACAAGGTCAAAAGAATCATGGCCAACGTGCAGGTTCCTTTCCAGGAAAGGCCAAGGTATGTGTACCCGAAGGTGTGTGGTGGACTTGCATGTTGTCATGTTGGACTGTATGCCCATCATCCACGTGATACAGATCTGAGATAACTACCTAGGTACCTAGAGGTAGTCATCCAAAGCATCTTGCCTTTGCTCCCGCGTATGTTGAATAGGATGAAATTGAACAAACAAAGCTATATATTGCGCGAAGTGCGGTGCTTCGCTTGAAATTACGCCTGTGGCTTGCGACGCTGGTTGCCGCCACTCTTCTTGGATCGTCTGTCTAGCTTTAACTTGTAACTTGGCTTATGCACGTTGCGCCAGGCAGAAACGTCCGAGATGCTCAGTCTATAGAACGGATAAACAGCACCCAGTGCCATTTGTGGCTATTCTATTAAAATACATATGTATAGTTGTACCTGTGGTCTAGTCGTTACACTGTGTTTGTCAAAAAAAAGCTTTTACCACCGTCTCAAAGAAAAATGAAACGAGCCGGCAAAAAAGGTACCATTGCTCATATTCCATTCCTGATATGCCATGTAATCGTACACCTTCAGAACGCTGAAAGGTCCTCAGCAGCGAATGCCACTGCTGCATGTCCCCGTTGGACGAGCAATTGTTAATTTTGCTTCTCAAACTGCCACCCCCAGGCAGCTACTCGTCACCATCGACTCCCGTTTCTCTTGCAATATCATCAGTGCGTTAAAATCCTCACGCCCTGCAGGATTAGTCCAAATATCAGGCCTCTCGCCACCTCCTCTATCTGCAAGCAGTCAAACACCCTACCGAGTGCCTCACCCGTGGCCGCCTGTCCCATGACACCCATCAACGCTGCCGGGACTCCACTCTGGATGAGAAGCCTGCGTGCCTTAATTGCCAACTTTTCCTTTTCGTCAGCTGTCATTTCTTCCGGCCAGGTAGCCCTCTCTTGGTCTGTGGGCATTGTATTCTCCCGAAGCTTGCGCAGCTGAGCTGCGATTCCAGCGTCCGATGTGTTTGCATCGAGCACAGATGACTGGATCAAAGACTGCACAGTGAGCAATGACGGATTCCCCGGTCTCAGGAGGAAGGACTTGGCTGCGGTCAGAAGCGTGCGGCGAATGTTCCATGCAGACGAAAGAGTATACATCTCATTAATCACAGCAAACAGGAGCTCGACGGCCACTCTGGTTTCTTGCTCCGACATCTGCGAGTACTGTTTGACAGGCTTCGTCATCGTCTTCTTCCCACTATTCGGGGTCGACAAGGACGGCGCACTAGAGCTGTTTGGTAGACCGCGAATAGTTTGATAGATGTTCGCACCATCGTTTTGTCTCGATTGTGTTTCATCACCATTCACTGATGATTCATAATCACTCATCATCTCGTCTGGTGGCGGGGGAAGCTTCGTGAAATCAAGACTAACGGTCGAAGGTGACCGAAGTGCCGCCAAGCTAGATGCTCTACTATGCTCCATGCTGGGTCGTGCACTTGCTGGGCCAGATCCAGTCTCGATTCTCTCAGCACTGCGACCCATCCTCCCCATCTCACCGTCAATATCGCCTACGGACTGGTAACTGGGCCGTCGCGACATTGGTGCCATCTTTCCGGGTTGGATGGAGATAATCGAAGAGCGTTGGCTGTCCATGCTAGCTCTATCTGATCTGGCTGGAGATCTTGCTGAATCCACTCGAGGCGGCGTGGATATAGATAGTCTATTCACAGACCCCGTCAAATCGACTGACTGGCTGGTCGATTTCCTAGTCAAACCAGCAATGTTGCCGAATACTCCGCTTACACCGCCAACCAATGTCTTGCCTCCTTCCACAGCACCTTTGGGCGCAATAGTAAGAACGTCAAGCATGTTCTTGCCAACAGTCTCCCAGCCAAAGGATTTTGAGTTACCGTGTGTATGGCCCTGAGACTTCTCCAGGAAGCGCTTCATGCCTTCACTCTCAGCCAGTGACTGATACCAACACCCGTCCCTCAGGTACCTTTCAAGCTCTCCCCGGAGAGACTCTCTTGTGTGTATTTTCCAGCTTGGCAATTCTTTGTGCAGCTCCATAAATGCAGTGGCTCCAGATATAGTTGCAATCCTCCTCAGAATCTCATGTAGCGTTTCAAAATCTGAGTAACGTCGAACAATCATCCATCCAGTATGTGCAGACGATGACGGCTCGACTTGGATTAAATAGTCCCAACTAGGTTTGCTGCGAATCTTGCCGCCGTCACCTGAGGCATCATCGTGCAAAGTAAACGACGCGTTATGAAGCGTAAGAGGAGCCTTTCGAGGACCATCCTCGTCATTGTCCTCCGATTGACCTGGTGGCACAATCTGATCAAACGAAGTAAAGTGCTGCTCACTGGACCGCTGTGGTGATGACTTTTGGCTTGGGGACTCGAGGCCAGATCTGGGCGTAACGGGCGTGTTCTCTGCTTCACTCTTGGTAGAGTCTGTCGACGCGCCTCTGGGAGACGACTTTTCACCCAGTCCCTTTAATACAGCGGGCTCTTCGGGAGTTTCGGGTGATTTCTGACCGGTTTCCTGGGATTCTGACACCAACTCTACACTCTTATTAGACGTATCTGTCCTGTCCAGATTGGTATCGTCTCTCTGTTGTCGTTCATCATCTCGAGCAATCATTGCATTCATTCGTTTCGTTTCTCCCATGGCACCTTCCAGCTCTTCATCGGCTCTACTCAACTTTTTCTTATGGCCGAGTGATTCTTTCCGACGCGACCGATCCAATTCCAAACTTGAACGAGCCACTACAGGCTTTGCAATGCCAATGTTGCCTACATTTCCGTCAATGTCTGCAAACACGTTGGACCCAGTGTCACGGCCAGTTTGCATTCCGACGTCAATGGCCTGGTTGATGTCTGGTTCGCCAGCCTCCAGAAGATACACAATCCATCCATTAATCCATTCGGCCTTGCTGCAAGTCTGCAGGGTTGTCTCAAGCACAGAATTGGCAAGGATTTCTCGAAGGAAAATCCGAGCTGGATCGCAGTTTTGGACACCTTGATCCAGAAACCCCAAGAGATCCTCAGCTACCATCCTGAACTTGGCAGCTTGCTGTTTCTGATTGAGTAGGTTGGCAAGTCGAGAATCTGGATTCGATGCCAGGTAATTGTATACTGCATCTGCTGCGGTCATGTTCGTTTCAGGAGGCAGGTCCGCAAAAGCCGCAGCGAGCTCTGATAACAGCGCGATGACGATGGAAGAACCGTTCGCAAGTAGATCCAAGAAAGCGTCTGCTGGTCGTTTCTTGGATATTCGATTGGAAATAGACAGCAGATACGAGTTCAGCGTCTTTCGGCAGGACAGAGGGAATGAATGGTCGCCTGGTATAATTGGACTATACCACCACTTGACGTAGTCTCGAATGACTGCGTCCACAAGTCCGCCTAGGGCGTCCCGTGTTTCTGGTCGAAAATCGTCAAAGGACTTAGAGGCAGTCTCTTCGTAATCGCCATCTTGGTTGCAATCATTCCTTTTGCACTGCTGCAAATCGAGCCAGACCCTATCGAGAACTTCTGGTCCCTTTTCTCCCCGCACGGCTTGCGCAATGGCTGGATTTCTGGTTTCTAGCGAGATCAACGCTAGCACACCACCGATGGCACCAATTAACAAGAGACCGATTTGGCCGAGGAGGGCATATATCATAGCAGACGCTGCGACTGCAACACCTGCTAGGGTCGCTGGCGTGGCTTCGGAAATGAATTTGAGAGCTTTGGCGGCAAGGGCAGACGTCTTGTCGTCGAGCTCCGTAGGTTCCGCTGTCGACGCCCGAGCCACATTTCGGTCCCTTGAGTCGGTCTCGTCGGTCTTGACTAGGTCATGTTGGTCGCCTATCGTCGCCGTCTCGGGCTTCTGGGCTTCATACTCAGGGGTTGGTTCGTGGGGGGCGGCGAGCTGGTTTACGCCGTCGCAGTTTGTTGAACTCATGGGAACAACCCGTCGTTGGTAAAATGGGACGGGAGTCAACCCAAGCCTTGGCGAGAATCTCAATCGGAAGATGCTTATGGCACCACGACAATGCTATGGCGCGGGTCGAGATCAAGCTGGGTAATATAAGTAGATGCCAAGTGGGGAGAGTGCTAGCCTCTAGGAGATGTTTCGAGTCTGATCCTATCGTCGCACTGGATAAGCTACAGCGTCTCGAAATTGAGATCCGTTGCCCTGGTCATCCATCAGGAGGAGGGAATTCCGGGGCTGCTTTCTTTCTTGGGGCCGAGTCAAGTCAACCCCTATCAGTCGCTAATTTTAGTGTTGCCGTAGTGCGGCCCAGCCGTCAACCCGCCAATCTGCCAATGCTGGCCTGCGCCACTGGTACAAGCTGTACGGAGTACGCAATTGGGATTTTCAATGATATCAATATCAACGTCGGCAACTTGCAATACACAACAAGGGCAACGTTGTGGGCGCTTTGGCTTGCGAGATAGATATGGGCAATAGGACAGTTGGGCTTTTGGCACATGCATCATTGTTCCACGAAACGAGGGCAGCTGGCAGCCGCGCAGCCTAGGATTTCTGTCACGTGAGATCGTGTTGCAGCTGGCCCAAATGTGACGCGTCAAGCAGCACGGTCCAGTTTCAAGCTTCCACTCCAAAGCCGCAGCTTTTATCCAGTCGATTTCCAAGTAACCCGGTGCACCAACTCTGGAGAATTTTGATCAAGCCTCCTCGTTCATCGCACAGAATCATGTCTCCTTCGACCAAGAGACGGGCTGCTGATGATTCTGATGAGGATCAAAAGGTCTCCGTCAAGAGTTCGAAGAAGACCAAGCACAATGTCACCGCCGATGGCGAAGATGACGACGGCAACCCATTTTGGGAAGTAAGCTGCAATCTACGTCTCTTGCGTCACTTGCGATCATCCAGCTTTGTTCTGTGGGCTAATTCAGCGTACCACAGCTCTCAAACAAACGACGCGTGGGAGTGTCGCAATTCAAGAGCGTGTGCCTGATCAACGTCCGAGAGTATTATGAAAAGGATGGCAAAATGCTCCCAGGGAAAAAGGTGCGAACCCCGAGCGCAGTGTGCGTATCCGCTCTTCTATGCATCCTAACTCGATAAACAGGGAATATCGCTTTCTGTGGCCCAGTACACGGCGTTGTTAAAGGCCGCACCTGGTATCAACGCTGCACTTCGACAAATGGGCCAGGCCATGGAAGATGTTGACGACCTAGGTGATGCGACAGTCGAACCAACAAAGAAGCCCAAGAAAGAGAAGAAGAACGCATCCAAAGCCAACATTGACGCAACAAGCGACGAGGAAGACTAGAAGACCTACCTTCACAGCATCAAAAACAAGAAAATGAAGAGGGAAGGCTAAGAGATGCTGACCAATTTCTTTGCATGGCGTTGGGGATTTTGTTTCCGCATCCAAAAACCCTATTTGGATCGGGAGCACTCGATGAGTGCTTGGTTTTACTTGTGGACTATCTGGAGTCGTATTTCCTGAATTTTTTCCCCCTCTTGATTTGTTACTTGACGATGCAGCATAGGAAGGACGATTATGTAAGATGCACAAAATTGCTCTGGTGTGAGGGAACTGGTGAGCGTTATACCACTTGAGGGAGGCTTGTCTCGGTCGGCTCGCCTCGGGACATGCAGAGTCCCCCACCAAATTCAACGGACAATACTTGGCTATAGGTTAGGAACCTAGGTATTTGCTATTCAATACATGAATGAAAACGAAGCTTGCATGGTCGAGGTTGGCCCTGTGCTTGCCATAATGCTGGTGCTGGATATTCGGAATACGTCAAGATTCAACGCTCGAAGCTCGAAGCCGAGCGACGGCGCTTCTGGTCTGAGTGCCCCACCCCCTATTACTTCCCCACCTACGGAGTAACTTCTGAGCGTTAAGGTTCAGTGCCACCAGTTGACCCGTGCAGGTTGATTGCATCCCGCTGCCGTGGCGGTTGTGGCACGAGACGTTCAATGTTGGAGAGAGACTGCCTGGTTGCATCTGACGTCGCTGGCCCGTCCACTCGACCGCATTCTGTCCTCTAGTTCCTTCCCAAGCCACTCTTCACTCGCTGCTCTACGTTCTGTTTTACAATCCAGTTCTCCATTGATCCTGAATCTTTCGCTTCGCCAGTCTAGTCTGCAGCACGCTCGTTGCTGTCGCAACCTTTGCTCTCTGGGTATTACGAGCAGTTCAACTAGACTTGGCCCCAACTGGCACACCCGTCGTCGATAAACCCCCTTCCAGAGTCTGGTCTCATTCAGCTCAAACACAACGTACAGCGTTCTCCATATGCGTCCGCGATCGCTTCTCAGATTCACTTCATCTTTTACTAAATGCTTCAATCCATGATTTATCTCGTTGCAACCTTTGGTGTGCTGCCACAACATTCAACATGAGGCTCCCATTCCGAATACAACTTGCCCGTGTCGAATCGGTGCACAACTACGCTGGAGTGCTCGTTCCATTAGAAGAAGCACACCTTCATAGCAAGTCTGCAAGATCTGGTCGTACGGAATATGAGTCACGACAAGACAGCCATGACGATGACGTCGAAGCCGGTGCGGCCGAGGGCAAAAATTCGGACAGCGAGACGCAGGGAATGTTGCAGATGGAAGCGGCAGAATACACTATCGAGGGCTTGCGAAAGGAAACCAGGAGAGGCCGCCAAGGCCAGTGGACCGAGTATGAGATCAAGTCGAAGCTTATTAATAAGGCCATCGGTGATATTGGCATGGGAACATACAATTGGCAATTGTTTGTCCTCTGCGGTTTCGGCTGGTTCGCCGACAATCTTTGGTTGCAAGGCGTGTCCCTCACCTTGCCTTCGCTATCTGCTGAATTCGATATTTCAGAAAAAAGGGTCAGGTACACCACAAGCGCTCTTTTTGTTGGCTTATCTCTGGGAAGCTTCATTTGGGGTATTGGGTCTGACTTTCTCGGCCGCCGCATCGCTTTCAACTTCACGTTACTCATTACCAGTGTCTTTGGAATCGCATCAGCCTATGCACAGAGCTGGGGGGCCGTCAGCTGTCTGTTTGCTGCCTTGGGATTCGGCGTCGGGGGGAGCTTACCCGTAGATGGCGCATTGTTCCTCGAGTTTCTCCCAGATGCGTCTAGTTCGCTTCTTACCTTGCTTTCGGTCTGGTGGCCAATCGGTCAGTTGATTTCGTCTCTAGCTGCTTGGTACTTTATCGCCAACTATGTCGTGGATCAAGGTTGGCGATACTTTATTGTTTCCATTGGTATCGTCACCTTCGCCATGTTCGTCATCCGATTCTTCATCTTCCGGCTTTTCGAGTCCCCAAAGTTCCTCCTCAGCAAGGGCCGCCAGGATGAGGCCGTGGCAGTTGTTCACGGCATTGCGTACAGAAACCAGACAAAGACTTGGCTCACCTCAGAACTCCTGGATCTAGTTGCCGCAAACGATGACGCCGGGCCCGAACCTGAAGCTTTGGGATCGCACCTCCCCATTTTATCTGGGTCTAGTACTCTGTCCAACAAGCTCAAAAGTTTCTCGGGAGAGAGGCTAAAGCCCCTCTTCCAAAACAAAACCTTGGGCTGGGCCACGGGGCTTATCTGGTTCTGTTGGGCCACCATTGGAATGGGGTATCCCCTTTTCAACGCCTTTCTACCCCAATATTTCTCTCACGGCCACGACGGCGGTCAGGAAGTACCATCCGAAACATCGACAATCTCAAATGAGACCTACCGAAACTACGCCATCACTTCGATCATGGGGGTACCAGGCAGTGTGCTGGCCGCATACCTTGTTGACTCTCCGTCTCCTTTCTTCGGCCGTCGTGGCACCCTGGCTGGTTCCACGCTTGTGTCCGCCATATTCCTCTTCCTCTTTGTAATATTTGGAAAGACGCCTACCGCCCAGTTGGCATTTTCTTGCGTTGCTGCATTCTCACAAAACATCATGTACGGTGTACTGTATGCGTTTACTCCCGAGATCTTCCCCGCTCCTGTGAGAGGGGCTGGAACTGGAGTGGCAAGCTTCCTGAACAGAATTACAGGGTTAATAGCACCGATCCTGGCTGCGAATATTCCCGGAGATGGGGCAACGACGCCCATTTACTTATCTGCTATTTTAATTTTATCGGCGTTTGTGGGCATGTGTTTGATTCCCATTGAAACAAGAGGTGCACAGCGCCTCTAAACGGCTTTCAATTAGTTCGGGACAGGATCTGGGTCTGAGCTGGATAGATTGGCATGTGTTCGTCGACGAACATGAAGCCAGGTTTACGTGGGGACGATGAAGCGAATCGTGTATTATACGCTGTATGCGTTTACCTAACACGGGATATTGTACATTGTTGAGGCCAGGTGTTACATATCATGGTCTATTAGATGTCAATTCTAGCGCAAATACATCCCTCTAAGCTATACAAGTCTTGAAATGTGAACTACATGCAGGGTAAACAAAAACGGCCAAAAAAAACCCTATCGGTTTCCCTTTGCACCGCTGGGAGCATCTATTCTTCGCTTCGTAAATGACTTCCCCATAGCATCTCTAACCATGGGATCCGCCCGAATGGTATTTTGTACAAGCCACTCCCTCATCTTGCCCTGCAAGTTATGCACGCTGGCCGTGTCGCCCTTGAACGGCGCAACCTCCATATCCATCAACCGTCCCGCATCGGCATCAAGCTGCTTCGACAACGTCTCGAGGCGGACCAAGTTCTCCCGCAGTGACTTTTCGTCATCAGCAGCCGTCGTCTTTTTCGTCTTGGGGCTCTGCACCAGCAACGGTCCTATTTGCGAGAGCGCGATGTACACCGTCAAGATGAGCTTCCTCAACAGCGCTATGAACTGGAATGGCAAATAGGGTTCGCGAAATGTGACCCGCGTCATGATTGCATTGGCCAAATTTAAAATGGGCGGGAAGGCCGGCCTCGTGACGGTATGGATTTCGAAGAGGAAGAGGGTCAGGAGGATAAGCCATCTGTAAAATTTGCCGAACTCCAAGTACCCGAACAGACCGAGGACGTAAATCAGGGCGGCGGCCACTCCGTAATGTGGCATGATGTTGTACAGCACACCCCGCGTGACAAAGTCCTTGATGGTCGCGCACTTTTCCCAGCTATTCATATCATGGCCGAACCGTTCGTAGGCGAATCGCTTCGCGACGTCCTGGAGCGTGTCCGAGGCAAGCTTCAGGTGGATGAAGAATTTGGAGGACTCGGCAGCTTCCTCGACGCTCGTCTTGTCCGGGTGATGGAAGGCAGCAAGCCTGCGGAAGCGTGACTTGACCTCGCGGTCGGTGGAAGCGAATGGCACGCCGAGGGCTGAATAGTAGGTGGGCTCGCGGCGAAGGTCGTGGTCTGCTTCATAGATGGTGTAGAGGAGGTAGGCGGTTACGACGAGGATGTGGATTCGGCGGCGATGTTGGGCATAGCGTGGGGTGCCGGCTTGGGGCTTGGGGTCGCCGGCACGGATGGTGATGCCGTAGTAGATGGTTTGGACCCAGGAGGATGCGAGCTGCGAGGAGTCAGTGGGTGGTTTGAAGGCGAAGGGGAGGAAGGGGGGGGTTCGTACTCCGGGCAGGAAGGACCAGCCTATCAAGGAGAGGAAAGCCGACATGGTGAGCGATGAAGCATCACGATGCTGTGTTGGTAGAGGCGGCGGCAGCGGTGGTGATTGTCGGTTTGGGTGTTCTTTGAATCTTTGTTCAACCGGACGATTTTAAGGACAGAGTGGCGCGCAAGATAAAATAGGCCAGTGCCTGGGGTGCCTAGGCGGCAGTGGCTGGTGGGGGTGGTTGCATGTGTCCACGTAGCTTCATCAGAGTCAGGCTCTTGCTCGTCTGCTAAGCGCTACCGGCGAAACTGGAGGGGTACGTGGTATCTCAATGCTATATTTCGTTGTTTTACTCATTTGGCGGTGATTTCTACGAGTTTGGAGATTGGCCTTGTCCAGGAGCATTCGCAGTCTCGGCGTTGCACTCATAGCTGCCGTGCGTGGTTATTTTTAGCCGCACATTCCAAGTTGACGTTTGTCCAACCAGACTCGAAAGGACAAGACAGACAGTACTCTTCCTCCAGCCCAGGTTTTTCGTCCTTCAAGAGGATGTAGTAAAGACTGTTTTGCATTTCAGACAGCATGTCCAATAGTGCTCGACAGTCGGCCGTTTTATCGTATGTGCCTCCATGTCGGCACACAACTGCCGAATCCACCAAACGCAGGCCCCTTGTCCCTGCCATTTCAGCACTTCGCGGTATGCTTTGGCCGAGCTGTACGCCAGAAGTTGAAGAACTGTCTTCAAATGTTTGCAGCGACTAGTCACCAGTCTAGGTCAGGCGAGCCGTCGTCTCCAAAACTCGCGATGGACGGGCGATCCTTCGATGTGTGCAGGTCTTTGTTTCTCGTGACCTCGGCAGACGACACAGCCTGAAGTACTCCATTGATGATGGACATGGGCGCTGCCATTTATCAAATGAATGAGCTGCCACTGTCAGCATTGCAGGCTCCCAAGTACTCAGTGCTAGCCTCTCTACACTCAGTGTGCTGGAACGTTGACACATTGACAAATCAGACAGATCAATCTCATCCCCAGCCTGGACAAGGCAGGCGCACCACACATGCGGGCAATAGCAGCCACAGCAGGCGGCATCTGGCACCAGACTGGAGGGGTCTACTCCGTACGGAGTACTCCGTACCGCTGCAAACGATGCACAGCCCGCCTGGCCCCTTGTTGCAAACCTTGGCGACCCACGCTGAGACCATGTGGTGCAGCTGGTGAATTGCCTCACCTCGTTGGCCAGACCTCCTTCAGCTAGACTTCGGGCTAACCCTCTCCAAATGCCATCCTGGGTTGACGTGCCCGACTGAGACCTGGGCACATGGGCCATGGAATGTCTTGATGGGCTGGCCCATCTACAGGCCGTTCTCGAAGGAGCTTATGAAGCTGCTGCGCAGGCCGTCTTCGGTGTGCGTTGGTGGCCGATTGTGTCGTGGGCTTCAGTACGTCGTTTGTTTCCGCCACCGTCGCCATTATCTCCTCGGAATTCATTGAGTGAGGCCCGTGTCACTAACGCGCGTGTCATATCATCAAGTTTCTACGAGCTGTGCCCTTTACGGCAACAGTCCTGGCCGCGTGCAACGGCCACAATGAGCTTTGCGGCAAGAGATATTCAGAGGTGACGTTTGTGGGAAGCCACAACAGCGCTTTTGTCGGCAATACACCTATGCACAACCAGTATGTATCTGTGACGGATCAGTTGAACCTTGGTGTGCGGTTCTTGCAGGCACAGACACACAACAAGTTCGGAACTATTGAGATGTGCCATACCTACTGCTGGGAATTGGACTCGGGCACACTGAAGAAGTACCTGCAGGAGATTGCGGACTGGATGAACCGCAACCCGAATGAGGTTGTTACGCTGCTTCTGACCAACGGCGACGCTATTCCGGTTCAGAGGTTTGACGCAGTCTTTCGGAATACCGGTCTGTCGCAATATGCGTTCCATCCAAAGGCTGTGCTGTCAAAGGGCCAGTGGCCAACGTTGCAACAGCTTCTTGACGCAAAGACTAGGCTTGTTGTCTTTATGGGTAAGCAACGATTTAGCTCTGCCTTCATCAGGATAATGCTTGGGCTGTGTGTTTTGGATGGGTGTTGATACATTACGGGCTAGATTATCACTCAGATCAATCCAAGGTTGACTACATCATCAACGAATTCGACTACTTCTGGGAGACTGCATACGGCATCACAGACAAGGACTTCCCTACGTGCAGTGTCAACCGACCAAGCAGAGGGGATCCGAACAAGCTCATGGGCATAATGAACCACATGCTGAATATCAAGATCGGCGACATCGTGTTCCCGGATCAGGTTGACACTAAGACGACTAACTCAGTCGACTCCATCACAAAGCAGGTCGACAGGTGTGAGAGCCAGGGCAAGCCTCAGCCCAATGTGATTCTGGTATGTGCGCCGTACAGGTTACTTATTGCCGCTTGGTGTATCCGCCGCTGACAGCATCTTGAATAGCTCGACTACATCAATATAGGCGAAGCACAGCAGGCACAGTTGAAGTTCAACGGTTTGGCATGACGTGACGGAATGTTGGTTGGTACATATGAGAGAATAGGCGGGGCGCATTAATGTATTGGATGCTTTTTGCATAACTCGGGGTAATGAACATTGAAATGCATGCTATTTGTCGCAGCACTGATGGCCAGCGACGACGTGACGTTGGAACACGCTGCCACCTACGAAGCCCCTGTACTGACAACGGTGCTGTGCCGTGTTTGATTATCAAAAAAAGAGAAGCACGGGTTTCCATGCGTAGCCAATTGTGTGAAACACTCAGCCAACAGCATATACATACCTAGACCTAAGTCCATAGTATGTACATAGCTTCCACTCTGTCTGGTATTTCTGCGACGAGCAAAGCAAGGCACCTGGGCTGTGATGGTGTTCACATGCTGACATAGTCGGCGCTGGCGTGAATCTAAAAAAAAAAAAAGCGGGCGGTCGCGCTTGCCCCTGGATCCAAGCAAACCAGAGCAAGCCGGCGAATCAGAGCGCAGGCATTACGGCAGATCGCAGCGTCAGGAAAACTAGAAACACAGCCTGGACAGACATGGGATCCATTTTTTGCCCTTTTATGCCATGCAGCTTGTTCTGCATTTGTGGAGGACAGATGCATGGGCGTCATTATTGAAGCAACGCTAGCCTCCATGCCGACATGGACTTGTCGTGTTCAAAAGTTAAAAGAGGCTTGAAGGGCAGGGGCGAGGCATGCCCGCATTCCATGTCATCACCATCTCTGCCACTTTGTCAGAGGTGCTGTTTTATGACTTGAAGTCAGTGTTCGGTACAACTTGTTCAAGCTGCCTGGTGGTATTAGGCTATTCACTTAGCTACAGCTACGCGGATGCCGAGGGGGCAACACATACTGGTGCACTAAGCCGGTCATTGAACACGCAAAAGCCATGCGACTCTGTGCGCGACGGCCGCCCACTTTCCCATTATATTACGGCACGGCCAGGTCGAATCCTGCCTCTCCTTCATTCAAACCTAACTCGGCACTCTTTTCCTTCTCGGTGCGCATTGTGTGATATCTGCTTTTGTCTCTAGCATCGTCGACACGCACGCCTCCAGCATGTTGCCGAAATCGCTTTGGCGTGCGGCGTTCTTGGCCTGTGCCGGTAAGATTGCGTCCTGGCAAACGACACACCTCGGCTTCGACATCATCATCGGGGATGGGAGCACGAACATGGAGTACCGCGCCGATATGAACGATACTAACGTGTTGCCGCAGCCCTTACTCCCGCGATTCGCGCCGACGGTGCAAATCCCCCCGGTCAATCAACCTTCATATCCCCGGGCAACAGTGTCGCCTTTGCCTTTACCGTGCCCAACGACAACGACAATCCTAGAAGCACATTTTTCAGCATTCGCGTCCCCAAGAAGTACACTTGGGGCGGCGTTGGCCTCGGCAGCGACGACATGAAGGGTGCATTATTCTTGATCATCTACCAGAACGGAGACGGCACCAACGTCACCTTCTCTCCGCGTATAGCCCATGGCAACTACGAGCCCTTCTTCTTCCGTGATATGCGGTGGACAGTCATCCCGAATCAAACGGGTATTATTGACGACTACATGATTTTTACGGCCATGTGCACCGAGAGTTGTCGCACCTGGCCCGGCGGAGACACAACTGGTGGCTACATTGACGTCTCCTCGCCGGCCCAACCAGCCATTTATGCCGTTGGCCCTGAGGGTACGCTCAAGGACGATAGCCCCAGTGCCGGATTGAGGTACCATCATGAGTACGGCGTGTTCAATATCGACATGAGGAGGACAAGGGGTGCCGCGGATGCGCCTGTCCTAGACACGCACACCAGGCTTGATGGGGCTGTGCAGGTCTCCAGCGTTACTACAAAGGGGGACTTGAAGGCGACACTGCATGCCGCATTCATGATTTTTTCCATAATTGGTCTCATGGGCTTCGGTGGTATCTTGCTCTTGCCCGCTGTTGGCTTGGCAAAATGGCATGCCTTGAATCAGATTGTTGCTACAATGGGCGTGCTAGGTGGTTTATTTCTGGGTGTCTTGGCCAGTTTCAACTATCAGAGGGTAGGTTTTGACTATTAGTACCCCGGCTGGGAATGTCATTTGCTGTTGCTAACACGAGTTCGTATAGTCCCGGAGCTTCAAGCACCATCATCAAGTGCTCGGTTACATCATTGTCGCATTCATCTTGGCGCAGTTAGGATTGGGAGTCCAGCATCATTTCAAGCACCAGCGGACGAAGGCTCCCACCATTTTTGGCCAGATACACGTGTGGTTAGGAAGACTGATTCTTCTTCTAGCTGCCGTCAACGGCGTCATGTACGTCTTCCACCCGTCCGTTGCAGACTTTTTTCTCGCGGCTTTTTCTCTCTTTTATTTTTGCTAATACATAATGCAGCGGGTTTACCTTTGCTCTGAAGGGCACATCAGCCATCGTTTTCGGAGTATTCGTATGCGTTTTCACTGTTGCAGCCGTTCTGTTAAGACTACGGTACTTTCCCATCAAGAGTCATAAATTCCAACCTGTTGGTGCTCAACAGTCACACACGTGGCGACAAAGCTCTGGTTACAACGCGGGCTACTCTTCAAGGCATCCGCCAGGCTACGAGCCACCCTCACAGCAAATTGGCTTGCAAGCCACTAGGTCCTCCTCGGAGAACTCGCCATGGAAGAGCGGTAATAACAAGGATTGCGAAGACGACGAGCCGCAACTAGGAAACGCCCAGAGGCCCCGAGAGTTTGCATAAGCGTTGTTAATGTTTTGCTAGGCATGCTGATTGTTTCTGTTACAGCCGACAAAGCCTCAAGGTTAGCGCACGAATTTTTTATGTTATTATCTGATGATCAAGGATGTGGAGCTGCCTTGGGCATTTCATATGTAGGGTGCATAGGACATGAGAATAGGATGGCGTTGCGTTGTTTAAAATGCCTCTTTTTTTCTTTCTTAGTGAACATATTCATACCTTAGCATCTACCCGTCTCATTATTTGGCTCCTCTTCGTCTCCCTCTAGCCAAATCTCATGCCCATCCCCCTCTTTCACTAGCAAGCTTGCTAAACACGCACAAATGGCCACGCAGCTCAACAGCCAAAACACCAACCCGACATAGCCCCTGCTCAAGCCAAACCCATAGACCACGCCGCCAATGATGGGGCCGACGGTTCTCGCAAAACTACTGACGCTCTGTCCTAGGCCATGTACAGTCCCCAGCACGCTTGGGTGCGGCGAGCAGTTATTAATCAGAATGGCCTGACTTGGCAAAGCAAACGTCCTACCCATGACTTGTATAAAGAGCACCCCACAAATGGATAGCCAAATTGCGGCTCCGGTCTTGCTGTGCGGCGGCCCAGAAGTACTCGGAATGACGGACAAGTACGGGACAAGGAAGTAAGCCACCGGGAACAAGAGGAGGAACACACGCCAAGACATGAGCGTGCCCAGCCGCTCCGACATGCGAGGGTAGAAAAAGAGTTGCAAAGCGATGCCGATGACGCCCAGGATGGCCATGGCCACACCAACGGCCTGCGGATGCATGCCTATACCGCCGGTGAAACGAAAGGGCAACCGGACGCCGTGGTCCGAAGCAGACGGATCAAACACGGGCGTCGAGAGGAAGACAAACCAAAGCGAGTTGAAGGTGCCGATGTGGAACGTGAGGAAGAACTGGGCAAACAGCGTCAAGGCGACATTCCGCGTGAATATCCGGCGAAACGGCAGCCGGCGTGTGTACCGCCTCGCCGGCAGCTTTCCCTGCGCGCTGCCATCACCACCAACACCACCGTCGGTCGCGAGCTCCAGCGCATCCGACGGAATCGGCACGTATCCCGCCTCTGCGTGGCCGCGGCGGAACACGCTGCGCAGGAGACCGGCGAGGCGCGAGCCCGCGCGGGTTCCCAGGTCCGGCGGCGCGTCCCGCAGCGAGTCGAGCGTCTCCTCGAGGCCCAGCCACACTGCTGCCGCGGCGAGCAGGAGAAACACGCAGCTGACAATGTTGGGCGCCGCGTAGGGGAAGTCGACAAAGAAGCGGACGTGGCCGAACAGACGGGGATACGTGCCCGCCGGGTCGGACAGGATGCCACCCAGCATGGGACCGACGATGACGCCAATGTTGAACGTCATGGGGAGGAGGAGGAATGCACGGGCTTGGAACCTCTTTTCGCGGATGATTTCGGAGATCCTGCCAGCTTTGTTAGCACCAAAGTCAACAAGGCGTTTTTTCCGCAAAGGATTTAGGGCCTTTGAGGTGGCAGCAGCCGGCAGACGTACATTGTTCTCATGACGCCGATGTTCCCGTTGGTGCTGCCGCCCAGGGTGCGAAAGACCAGCGCCTGGCGGAAGCTCGTGGAGAAGCCGAAGCCCAGGCAGGACAGGCTCGTGCCCAGCAGGCCGATGAGCAGGACCGTCTTGCGGCCGGCGCGGGGGGAGTCGGCGACGCGGCCCCATGCCATGGCCGTCAGGAACTGCGCCGCCATGAAGGAGGCGTGCAGGATGCCTGCCTGCCTGGATATGAGGGCATCGGGGGACTCGGGGCTGAACCACTTCAGCTGGTAGTACATGTATGACTGTTGCGGGAGGGGAGCAAGGGAAGAAGGCAGAGCGTAAGCGTCTTGTGAGTTTGGCTTTCCGTGGACGGCGAGGAACAACGTACCTGCAGGGATGTCTGGACCAGAGGCTCACTCATGCGAGCCAGCGTGATGATGATGAGCTGCTTTTTCCGCGGCAAGTCTCGCCAGGCGACGGGTTCTCTGGCGAGCTTGCTGGCCTGCTCCCCGTCTGTTCGTGGCTGCATGCCGGCCGGAGGAGGCCGTTGTTGGTGTGCGTTGGCCGCGAGGCCGGGGGCATCTTGGTCGTCCAGGTGCGTGTTGGTGAGGAGTCCTGCATCTACATGTTGGCAGCGGTAGGAGGGCGACTTGTCACGGCAGGGCATGTGGTTACGGGTGGTGTAGTTGAAGACTGCGTTGCCGAACTCGGAATTGCGGAAATGTCCTGCCGTGTTGGTTAAACAA
Organism: Metarhizium brunneum; assembly: GCF_013426205.1. Taxonomy (NCBI): domain Eukaryota; kingdom Fungi; phylum Ascomycota; class Sordariomycetes; order Hypocreales; family Clavicipitaceae; genus Metarhizium; species Metarhizium brunneum. Next base: position 2,624,297 of record NC_089425.1, on the reverse strand, counting down.
GCGAGGGCTGCGTGTGGCTCACGATGCTGCTGTCAAGTATCACAAGTCGTCGTCCGGCACTACGAAAGAGAGTCTTTGCAAACATGGGAAATGCAAGTTTACATAGGTAGGAAAAGGGACAAAGGCAAACTCTGGCTAGCGAGAGAAGATGTCCCATGCATGGGTGGGATTTTCGCGTAATGCCCATCGCGCGCTTTCCTATTCGCCTCCGGCCTCTGGCGGTGCGGAAACCTGAATTTGTGTGACCGCACTTGGGGACGGAAATGCCGAGTCGGTGCCGAGCTTTTTAATGGGTATGTATTGTATCGCGCAGCAGGCCAATCCTATGTTGACGCTTTGCCTTTTTTTTTCTTTTTTTTTTTGGAAAGCGTGGCGAAACCATGTGAGGGCTTGAAGTTGAGCAAAGTTTGGGGGCATTGCGGCGTCTTGTTTTGTTGAGAATGGAAACAGAGAATGCATTGAAACTTGTCCGCCCACGGAGGCGGCCGGCCGAGGGTCGGTCAGACTGGTCCGGAACCGGCGCCCCGCGCCAGGCCGGTTGTCTCCATGCTGCTGATGGCAATACACCCTGAGTCGGCGGTTGAGTTCAACTCGTTGCGGTCACAACTCACTCTGCGCACTTGGCGGATTTTTGCTCGGCCGCTATTCTACTGCGGCGGACGAGCTGGGGCAGCACTTGAGGGTATTATAAAGAGCGGCCGAGAAGCGTCCACCGCCGCATCTCGATTCTCGATTCTCGACAGCCTCGCCGCGCTGAACCTCTGCCGCCACCATGTCCTTCACGGTCCAGGTCAACGACGCAATCCGAGTCACGGCCCAGCCCCTCACCCAGGAGGCATTCCTCCCGTACGGCAGCGTCATCGCCAATCCGCGACCCGACGTCCACCCGTCCGCCTTCTCGTCACACTCGGCGGCGCTGCCCGCCAACGCCGTGTCCGCAAACCAGGGCCACGCCATCCAGTACCGCAATGTCAGCCGCGTCAGAAACCTCTACGCCCAGTCGCCCAGTGGGAGCGCCGACGCCGTCATGAGCATGTTTGTCTGCTCGGCGCGCGACCTCGCCCCCCTCAACAACGCCCAGGACATGTTCGCCGTGCGCCTCCTCGAGCGACACCCCTTCACCACGCAGACCTTCTCGCCCGTCGCCTCCTCGGCGAGGCGCTACCTCGTCGTCGTCGCGCCCAGCCTGGCCCCCGGCGAGGCCGACCACCACCTGCCCGTCCCGGCCGGCGACGACGTGCCCGGGAGGGGGCCGCCGGACGTGAGGGCCTTGAGGGCATTCGTTGCCACCGACGCGCAGGCCGTGACGTACGGCGCCGGCACGTGGCACGCGCCCATGGTGGCTCTGGGTCCGCCCGGGACGACGCTGGACTTTGTGGTTTCGCAGTTTATGAGCGGCATCGCGCTCGAGGACTGCCAGCTGGTGCATTTCGAGACGAGGGGGCGGGAGGCGCCGCGTCTCGAGGTTGCCGTGCCGAGGGCGAGGCTGGAGAGGCTGTGAATTCGGACGCGCGGGAACAGACCGGGCTGTCTGCTGCGTTTTTCTCAAGTATATAAAAGTTGTGGTTTGCTGTCAACTCGGGTCAAATGGTTGGCGCGGCGAGAGTACACGCTGCGCAGATGATTAGTTGGGCAGGGAATTGGCCTTGGTGCATGGCAATGCATGGTGGGAGTAGAATCGCTATGCTCCAACAGGGGTCGTTGGCGGCATCGGAATAAAAAGAACAGCAGAATAGAAATAAAAATAAAAATAAAACTCCAACCCAATTGTCGTCTTCGGCACATGGGCCTCTTTGAAAGATGAGTCATCCCTGTCACCGAGGGCTGAAGCGACGGTTAGCCGCATTTTCACGTATACAACAAGTCAATCTATTTTTCTCCTCGCCGATATAGAACGAAACCCCCCCGGGTATCAACAGAAAAGCATCCCCGTCCCCGTCATGGGTGTTGAAAATGACACAAGCAGCAGGTTGGACAATCTCTCCGCCGCCTCGCTCCAACCCGGTGAGAACCCGTACTCGGCCTTCATCAACGCCTGCCACGACGATCCCGTCAGTCAACCCTTTCTCTCCTCCTCACCCCCCCTTTTCTTCCAACGGCACCTGACGTCTCCGTAGGCCGAGATCCAGCTGCTCTACTCTGCGCACCGTACAAGGCGAAACGCCGCGCAAAGGGACAAGTTCCTCGCCCCCGACTTCGCCGGCCTCTCCATTGACCAGACCCTCCTGCGGCTGGAGCGTGCGCACGTCGAGCCCGGCTTCGAGGACGAGCGCAACTGTCTGGTGTTTTGGGCGCGGCCGCCCGACCACGTCGAGCGGCTGGCGGCCAAGTTGCAGCATCTGCTGAGGAGAGCTGCCCCGGGTTCGTCTTCTTTCCGCCAGCAAGAAAATCCACGAGCCCCCGGGCTCTCGAGGCTGACCACTGTTGAAAAGGGATATGGCTGATGCCCACGCACCGGATGCACATGACGACGCTGGAGGTGGCCTTTTCCAAGACCGCCGCGGAGATGGGGGGACTGGTGTCCGCGCTGCGGCCCAGCATCCCGGGCATCGTGTCGTGGACGCACCTCCACCGCGCGCGGCTCGTCAAGCCCATGGTGTCGTATGACACGTCTGCCTTTGCTGTGTCTTTCCTGCCGGCGTCGGGGGAGGAGGCGCTGTCGCCGGGCCCGACGCGCCCCGACGCCCCGGCTGACGATGTCGTCCAGGGCGACGGGTACACGTATCACCACCTCCGGCGGGACGTGTTTGGCAAAGTCTGCGAGGCCGGGGTGCAGGTCGGCTCGCGCTACCAGGTGCCCAGCGCTCACGTCACGCTGGGCCGGTTCTTGGACGAGGCCGATCATGACACGCCGGAGAAGAGGGCCGCGTGGGTGGCTGCTGTTGACGACGTGAACGCCTGGTTGGAGAGGGAGGTGTGGGACAGGAAGGACGCCGAGTATATCGGTGAATGGGTCGTTGGCCACGAGAAGGGCTTGGATGCGAGGACTGGCACGCTGTGGTATGGCGGTGGGAGGACTATTTTGCTGGGCGAGGGATTCTAGACTACACACATTTTATTTGCGACGGACCGGCATAGACAGACGAGTAACTTGTAACATGGTACGACAACAAACGCGTTGCGACGAGTGGATTGTCATGCGTCGCTGCGAGTGTCTATCGACTTCGGTTGGCCCCTTGCGTTTTGGTTCATCTCGTCGTCATCACATAGATTCTTCGCCCCATGGCCATCCTTTCGTCGCAATTTCTTGACACAGAATTCTCCATTTTTTGTTTTTTCATTCATTCCCTATGAACCATCCCCCCTAAAACTGAGGACATGTACCCTCCTTTCGCCAGCGTCCATGATAGCCCCGAATGCCGCAAGGATAACCATAAGAAATTGAGCGAGCCCAACATAATGCACTTAGAACACCAGAGCCGCACCCTTCGTCTTCTTGTCACCACTATGTCGCTGTCAGTATATCCGCGTCCCCGGGTGTTGAAGCAAAAAAAAAATTGTGAAAGGAAGAAGGGGAACAAAAAAACGTACCCCAACTCAAAGTGCTTGCATCGCTTCAGGGCCAGCTGGCACTTGGTCTTGCACTTGACGCACTCCAATCTCAGGACGACCTTCTTGGTGGTCTTGGCCTTCTTGTGGAAAACGGGCTTGGTCTGACCACCATAACCGCTCTGCTTTCGGTCGTAACGGCGCTTACCCTGGGCGAACAGCGAGGCCTTGCCAGCCTTGTACTGGGTGACCTTGTGCTGGGTGTGCTTGCGGCACTCCTTGCCCTTGCAGTAGGTGTTTCGGGTCTTGGGAATGTTGACCTAATTGCAGAGAAAGAAAAAATACATGTCAGCCGCTGCCGTAACCGAATTTGCCCACATCTGATCAAAGTCTAGATTCATCGGGGGGTAAATGCGAAATGCCACCGGCCCGCGCAAGAAAAGACAGTTGTCGAGACGAGAAGTGTTTCGCAAAAAAATATAGGGCGCTCATGGAAAATGCTGTATTCCGTGGGCAAACATTGCCCAACCGCGGCTGGGAGGCATCGTGCTCCTCCCCAGCCGCTGCCATCAGAGAAAGAATGTATCGGTCGGAGAAACTGTCATTCGTGCGGCGGTGGGCAAAACTCGTACCATTCGATAGATGAATCAAATCGACTTGTCGTTGGAGCGTGCAGAGTTGGGTAGAAGAGCATTTGAGAGACCTACCATCTTGACGACGTTGTGCGGGTGTCGTTATTTGGGTGTTTGGTGATGCTGAAGTTGCGAGGCCACAATGGAAATTTGGTAGGTTTTGGTGATTTCTCGCTTTGTGGGAAACTAGGGTAAACGTCCGCCCCTGATTGGATGTATTTGAGAGGGTGGGCCCGCGACCACTTTTGATGCCTCAATTCCCGGGTGTGCACTCAGAGTCTTGGGAGCTGCCCCGCAATTATCCTGAACTGGTTGTCCGCAGCGCTGCTGCAAGCCCGATAAAAAGGACAAAAAGGACAGCTTGGGGGTTAAGACATGCCGACTGAAAATACTAAAATACGAATACTACTTGAATTTTGAATAAGGCTCAAATTTTCTTTGTCCCCATATCTTCTTTATATAAATTACATGTCAATTCGAGTTTTCCAAGGCGGCACCTCCAGTAAGCTAAAGCAGCACTGCGGCAGCTTCCCAAAACAGTTAGCTCAGCTTCATCACAGTCAACTGCCCAAACCCCCTGGCGCAACCAGCGCACCCCACTATGAGCTGGAAGGCCAACAAACGCATGCCTCCATCGCCGAGCCCAACAAAGGTGACAAGACAATACCATAGCAGTCGCTCATCATGGATCCCTATTCCGCAGAAGGTGAATTGATCAATATTCACAACCATTTCCACCAAGGCCAATACCAGGAAGTCGTCGATTTCGATACCTCGTCCTTCTCCGCCGACAATGCTCTCCCCGCGCGCGTCCTAGTCCTGCGGGCTCGCATCGCACTTGGTCAGGCTGAGGATGTCGTCGCAGAGGTCAAGGGTGCAGGGCAGCCAGATCTGGAGGTCCTTGGCGCCTATGCCGAATATTCCCTAGGCAAGACTGATGCTGCGCTGAAGACCGTTGAGAAGCTGGCTTCCTCGGCGGCTGACAACGTCACCGTTCAGGTCGTCGGCGGAACCGTCCTACAGGCTGCCGGCAAGTCAGAGGAGGCCATTGCTCTGTTGTCACAACATCAAGGAAGTTGTATGTCTTGGGAGCTGCTGGAGAGCCATTAATTGAAACGTTGACGCTTACTCGGGGAAACAGTGGAAGCCGTGGCCTTGATTATCCAAATCCACCTCCAGCAGAATCGAACCGACCTCGCCGTCAAGGAAGTCTCCGCTGCGAGGAGATGGGCACAGGACAGCTTGTTGGTGAACCTTGCCGAGTCCTGGGTTGGGCTTAGAGTGGTCAGTGATGTCTTGTTACGCGAAGCCACGCGGAAACGCGACATGAAGCTGACTAGGTCGTAGGGCGGTGAGAAATACCAGCAGGCATTTTACGTCTACGAGGAGCTCGCCCAAGCTCCGTCAACAGCCTCGATACGGAGTCTCGTCTCGCAGGCCGTTTGCGAACTACACCTCGGTCGTTTGGAGGAGGCGCAAACTGCCCTGGAGCAGGCATTGGACAAGGACCCGGAGTACATTGAAGCCATTGCGAATATGCTGGTTTTGACTGTGATTTCCGGCGGAGATGCATCAGATTACGCTGCGTATGTTCAACATTGTCCCAAGATGTTTATAGTACTAACCGGAGCAGGTCGCTCAAAACGGTTGACCCAAACCATGCGCTGCTGGTTGATTTGGAGGCAAAGAGCGACTTGTTTGACCAGGCGGCGACCAAGTATCGCGCAAAGGTGTCTTCGTAGGGATGTTTTACAGGATTGGTTTATATGGGCATAATGATAGGCGCACATGGCCGCGACGATTAGAAGTATTGAAACAATAAAAAGTACTCGTCCTGAAGATGGCGCTTCATGGCACGCGGCAGTTGGCACAACGAGCATCACGGTAACTCTTTTCTTTTCTTTTCTATAACCACATGATATTCAGAATAGATGCAAAAATGTTCCCATGCCCCATGTCCAAATGCAACTCGTATGGTATGTGCCAATCTAGTCTAGGGTAGCAGTTATGTCAAAAATGTGTGGAGGAAGTTGTGACTCTTCATCGGTTTGTTCGTCAAAGAAATCATCCAGGTCCGACATGGCTCGTTCCAAAGGCGATAGCGTCTGACTGTGTCTTTTGTGAGAAGATGTAACTACCGTGGTTCTGGAATGTCTAAACTAGGATGTCCTCAAAGTCAGTGACACAATGACTCCGCTTGCGGTTTTTCGTATGGGATCGGATCTAACCTGGAACTGGGTTCGTCCATCACCAATTTTTGGCCATTTCGTCCCGGAACTTCATGTTCTAACTCGTCATCCGAGATAGCCAGATACGATCGAACGTTATTCTAAAACGCCCTCACCTCTCCTGGATCCCGCTGGATGAATGAAACTTCACCCCCATCTGACTTCTTCATTGCTCGGTGCTCTCTGGATTCAGACTTCTGCCTAGCATGCCCTGGACCACCGCTTATTTCTGTTGAAAAATCAGGTACCGATGGCCGATATGATTGCCTGACTACCGACGTGTTTGTTCTTTGATGTTCTGTTGATGACCGCCTTTCAAGGTCTAGGCACCTAGCCAGGGGCGCACCGGTGAAATAGTCCTTGTACTGGAGATATGTTAACGAGTACTCTTCGATTTCACTTGCCCCGGAAGCACTGTGATTGTAGCTCTGTGGCTGATGACAACTTGATAGCGAGCCTGCGGAAAGATCGTGTGCCATGTCGACGGCGTTGCTTCGTGGGGACCATGGCTGGGTGCTGGACGAGGACTCTAGCCAAGCGACAATGGATTTGACTGAGCGGCAGCCGCTTCCGTCGGGGACAACTTTGAGCGGGGTCTGTATGTCATGTTGGGAATTTGTAGATGGAAAACTGCTAGAGGGCGGTTTGACGGGTTCTCGTGTGTTGATTGTGCCCATGCTGATGCTTGGTGATAAGGGCAGGTCACAATTAAGGTGCTTGAATGTGTGGGACGAAAAGGAAAAACTTCGCTTCCCACCAACAGCAAGAAACTCGAGAAACTTGTCTTTCGTATTGTTTACAAGCACAGGTTCTGTCACGTTTATAATGTTGTTAGTGCCTAAAAAAACGACTGCTGCCAGCTGGCATAACAGTCCCGGTGAATAGAAAACGGAACCAAGTGCACAGGGTCCACCTCCCACGGTATAATTCAGAAAAGAAATATGTATATTTGTTCAATTTCCTTTGCTGTTGATGAAAATTTTACTCCCTCTATACCCAGTCTATAGGCTCCCACGTTGCTCCCCAAACTTTTCTTTTCAAAACCCAGTTGAAGGTTTCTCTTTCAGCGTTTAAACTCGTTTGGCCCAGCCTTTCGCTATAAATGAAGTCGTGGATGAACATTTCATCTTGTGTCTTTTTTGTTGTTGGTTTGCTTTCACAGCCCCCTAGCAAGCATCTTACTTCTTGTTAGGGAACTTGGGAGCGCCAATGTCAGCGCCACGCAATTTGACGTTCAGGACACGCTCCATGGACCCGAGAACCTTTTGATCGGGAGTGGCAGTTCCTCGTTCGAAATCAGCGACAATGCCCTGAGTGGTGTTGCATCGGGTGGCGAGATCCTTCTGTGTCATCTTAGGCTCCATCTTTTGTCTGGCGGCAGAGATGGTGTCGCCAACCAGCTTGCCGACAGTGTTGGGCTTGATGATCTCGTCGGATCGGTCGACCTTTGTCAGGCGCTGACCTTCAGCACCACCGGCAGTCTGTTGAACGCAACTGTTAGTTGAAAACATTTCACTATTTGAGAAGAATTGCCACCTGCGTGGCTTGGACATGGCGAGGTGAACTCTATGGCAGGTACGCCATCACTCGCACCTATTCTTCTCGAGGAGCATCGCAGAGTATACGTACAGCGTTAGAAGAAGCATACTTCTTCTCAGTTCCGATAACAGCGCCGCTTCGTGCAGCAGCGTTTAAAGCACTCTTTCCACGGATGACAGTCTCGCGCTCCGCGGCACCAGGGCCACGGGCCTTGCTGCCAATCTTGGTGACTTGATCCCAGTCAGACATGGTGATGATTGGTGGAGTGATGGGTTTGCGAAGACGGTGAAAAGACGGCTTCAAAAAATAAGAATAAAAAGGCAGCGTGCGATTCGGAGCTGCGTTGATTCAATTATCCAGAATGGATTCAGATGCTTGGTATGTATAGGTCTGCGTTACGAGAGAAGTCTTGTCTTCTGGTTGGGAGAGTGAAATATATGGGGATGATGAGCGCATGAGGCGGATTTGAGTCAATCGGCGAGGTGGAGATAAAGGCCTTCGTGGGGTTCACTGGACAAAGGCTGTGCGTGCAAAGTCGGCACGAAGCGCCACCTTTCTGGCCTGTCTCTAGCACATTCCACGGGGAGCCACACACACGCCTGGTGCCAAGTACCGAGTCAGGTGGGGCAGTCGCTTACCTAAGACGAAGAGACAGGACATCCACGGCTGTGGTTGTTCCGCCCCTGGCAGTTCAATGTTAATGACGACATGCCAGGCCTTCGGTGGATGACTAACATTGAATCGACTGTATTTGGTGTGTATGGAGCGTTGAACGTGCTGAAATCCATTTTTGCCAGGGCGCACGCCACTGTCGTGTCGGACCATCTCGGCACCTGCAGCGCGGTTTGACCACTTTGGCTGTGCTACGGTCTGGTGTCTGCACATCATGACATCTTGAAGTACCTTGATGGCTCAACAGCGTGATTGATGAACTCGTGGCCCGCCTTTTCGACGAGAACAGCATACATACAGTAATCTCCTCTTCCATCCTAACACCCTCTTTCTTTTGCTGCCTTCCATAAACACACAGCCCCGTTGGGGTTGAGTGCGGCGGTATTGCCGTGATCCAACCTCGTGTCCGCTCCTTACCATGGACGGAGTGTTTGAAGACTCGTCATGGCCGCGAATAATTCGAATCCTTGATGGCGCAGATCACATCTTTCACCATGGAACACGCGTATTTCTCGCGTCTGCTTTTATTCTACTGTATTATACGTTAATGGGAGGTTGGCTGGACCTACTTCTCGGCGCCGTCGCTATCGGCTTTGGACATCGCCATGCTCTTCTGACGTTTGCAATCTTCTTGGGAAAATTCTTGTATACTGGCCTCATACCGATTGCTGGAGCAGTTGCTATGGGTCTCTTGTCGGTTTCTCACCTCCTAAAACCGATTAAAAATTTGAAGGGTCCTGCACAGCCGTATCTGATACCCTGCAAGACAACTCACACGCGGCTATTCCCCAAGAATCATTCATTTGGTTATTCATATTTGGTCGTGGGAGTTCCTGTGGGAAGTACTGGTAATGTCAATGGGATGTTGATGATTGATGATCAATCTTATAGCTCCTGGGACTTGATGTACAAGTTGTTTCGAGGAGGATGGTACACTGTGAATGATGCCGATTATATGCAGAGGGGGCACAACGCTCATGGGCTCCGAGGCAAATTGGACGAATACCTCAAGTCTCAGGTGAGGCTTCATAGCATACCAATAATGAAAACACATGCTAAGAAGAAATAGGGTGTCGAACCGTCTGCCTATCCGCATGCCTACCTGGTCACGGCTGCAAGGTTCCTGGGTTATCACTTTAATCCGGTTTCGTTCTGGTATCTGTACTCCGAGGACAGGATATTGTCTGCTATTGTGCTTGAAGTAAATAACACGTTTGACGAGAGACGCCCATATCTTGTCCTTCGCGACTTCTCGCCTGATTCCCAGTATCTCACTGGACCAAGGTCTGAGGACACTCCGCTGTCTCGCGTCAAAGGCTCATGGGCGAAAGATTTCCATGTTTCGCCCTTCAACTCGCGAAAGGGAGCCTACTCATTAATTGCTAGCGATCCACTTGGTCCTGGAATGGAAGGTTTCCGGGGCATTGATGTTACAATCAACCTAAACTCATCGAAAGGCCATACCAAGCTGGTTACCAGGCTTTTTTCACAGGGAGAAGCTATCGACCCGGCTGCCATGGGCCGAGTAGCCAAGATGAGGTTCCTTTTAACGTGGTGTTGGGTTGGATTTGCAACCTTCCCACGGATTGTCAAAGAAGCTGCAGTACTTTTCTTCAAGCGCGAGCTTCATGTATGGTATCGACCTGAACCGCTGAAAGAAAGCCTCGGAAGGCATGCGACAAAGACAGAACGACAACTTGAGGCTGCCTTCCGCCGTTACCTGAAATTTCTAGTTGAGCAGTGCCAGAAACCAATGTCGATCAGGTATGTGTCGAGTGGGATTCTTTCAAACTCCGAGGAGACATTCACGTCACCTCCTTGGCATGATTCAGTCGAAGACAGAAGGCTGTTAGAGCTGAAGGTTCTCACGCCGATTTTTTATACCCGCTTTGTGCGTTATGCGCATGACTTCGAGGCTATATTCACCGAGTTCATGGATAGTGCTACCATCTGGGTGAGCGAGCCGCAGCTGTTGCCAGACTTGCTTTTAAAGAAGGGGTCTCCGCCTCTGCAATCTGCCAGTCTGATGGACTACCTGTTCTTCAAATCTATAAAGTATTTGCGACGTCGACCAGAGAAGATTCCGAGCGTTTTAACGTCTGCGGAAACCAAGGCGGATGAAGCGTCGACTGTTGATATTCGAGACTTACGGATGTCCTCCATGGATGCTTACATCCTCGAACATGCTCAGCCGACCTTGAAGGCAATATACCGGTCCACCTTACTCCGCTTGTTTGTCGCTGACCACTTCGCTCTGGGCAACGTGGCTTTTCTGGACGTCTGTATCCTCCTCTGGAGAATTGGAATTGCTTGGGCTTGTGCGGCAACATTGAAACAGACGGCAAACGCCGTGAGGTGACGCACCGAGCACTAGTACCGACGCATTGAGACAGAACGGGCCGGGCCCGAACGTTGCACAAGCATGGACCTCTGGCACAAAATAGACTCATCGAGGGCAAGGTGATTCGGCGGCTGGGGGAAGCACGCCGCAGTGTGCATGTTGTCGATCCTGACCGCACATGCAAAAATGAGACCTCAACTGGTCTGTGCAGCAGATATGGAAACAATGGGAAGCGATGGTCAGCTGACAATTGCACACATGCTTCGCCGCCGCGTGGCCGCCGGCGTGGTTTTGCAACCCAAGGTACGCGACCAGGATGAATTCCAAATTCCCAAACCATACCTCGTACTCCTCCGTAACTAAACTGACAGCCGCCTCCGTTTCCCGCTGCCCCGCCGGGAAAAAAGGCTAACGTCCACAGAAGCATCTCCGCACCGCCCGTTGCCCATGCAGTCGACAGGTATACCGATCACGGCATCGAAAATGACAAATTCATATCTCCGGCTCGGCCGCGGGGGCCAGAGAAACGAAATTGACATTCTATTGTTCCAAATATTCCGGACGGCATGTGCTTTGTTCTAGGGAACGAAACAATACCATCACCCCAGCGAAGTACCACAGCCGAGTCAGTCACCAGAACACAAATACTACCGGAGAAACGCCCGTCGTACCCATCTATCCTCGTTTGTACCGACGAACGATGAAAACGAAATCACCTCTTACCTCACGGGAGAATGTCACAAGCGCCACCGGCAATTCAAATGGCACAGCCCAACGAACCTGCACATCAACTCCACAAAACGACTGAACAAAGCGAAAATGCAATTGGCATCCACACGCTGGGAAACTCCCACGTCACCTGCCCCACCAGAGCTTCTTGCAACTAGGAGCTCAGCTATTTCCATCGAGCTCGACTACGAACGGAGGAGTACTATCCATCCCCATGAGACAGTCTAGCCTATCAAGTCGTCACTTACCCCACCATGAAAGCAAGCCGTCGACAGTATAAAGAGTCGAGAACAGGTCGCAGGGAACGCCCCTCTGCTCTTTCCATCTTTCTTCAAAGCGTTACAATCCCTAGACGCTCGATTCAATCTTGACATTTCCAAGACAGGCCAGAACACGACATTGCCCAACATGCCTCTCACCGGACACTGCCTCTGCAAGGCCGTCACATACTCCGCCGACGTCGAGGCTCCCATCATCACGGGCTACGACCACTGCGACGACTGCCAGCGCCAGAGTGGTTCCACCTACTGTACGTGCCGATTCCCACAATCAACCCGGATACGGAGCCCCCGTTCTCCCTCCGTCCCTCCTCACAACCCCCCGTTTTCAAACCCTCACTGACCAAACTGCAGCCCTCGTCGCCGTCGTCCCCAAAGACAAGCTCACCATCAAAGGCCCCATCAAGAAATGGACCGGCAAAGGCTCCTCTGGGAAAGACGTCCATCGCCTTTTCTGCTCCGAGTGTGGCTCCCCCATTGCCCATGACCCCGATGCTGCTCCCGAGATCATTGCCCTCAAGGCCGGTACTTTGGACTCTGAACTGAAGAAGAACCTGAAGCCGGTAAGTTATAGTCTCGCCCCTCATTTATGGTCTAGATAGATGTTGTAACGAGCTAATGCATTCTAGGACACTGAGATTTGGACTGTTGGAAAGTTGCCCTTTTGCCAGGAGCACTTGGCCAAGCCTTTCAAGCACATGCCCGAGTAATGTTGGCATTTCATTCATGTATCGAGACGGCTGAGGTGATGATGTAATGATAAAGCTTAAAAAACAATTGAGAAGATGGCAGCCAAGAATTGGCAAGACATACCTTGCCCCCGACGTCCAAGTAAATCGCGACCCGCAGATGTGAAACTGACTTGTCTGGAGACATCTCTGGAGGTTAGCTTGCGCAATACCGAAGCCGCCCACATTGTGCGAGGCTCAACGTTGATGCCTTAGGGCAATGATCACAACTAGGAACTCCCACATGTCGCGAAATGAAAACAAACATGTTAGTATCAACATGAAAGTGGTATTATTCCTTAATAGACAGTACTGATACCATCCAAGCTCTGTACCATTGCCATTACCCATTACCCCGTCTCGTCATTATCATAATCAGCACGTTGCAAACCCCTAAACATTCCACTATTCTATTTACAAAGCGAGAACCAGAGCAGCCCCCGCAATAGCCATTGCCATGCCGGTTCCTTGTGCTGGGGCACCGCCGGTAGAGGTAGATGAGGATGGCCTCGTAATGCTTGCGTTCTCAGACACGGATCCAGATCCGGTCCGCGATGGTGTATTCTTGTTGCTGTTGCCACTGGTGTTCGAAGCCGTCAGGTTAGTAGCAGAGGGATGCGAGACACGGGTGGCCGTGGCAGCACCACCAGTAATGGCTCCAGGGCCTTGAGGACCGGTAGCTGTATAGTATAGGCTAACGTCCGTCTTGCCCGGGAACTTATCCAAGGAAATGGTATCGCCGGTGGTGACAAAAGGGGCGTCGCGGGTATTGGCCTGGACAGAAGAGAAAATGGCCGAAAAGGGCGCCGTGGGAGTGCCTTGGCAAAGAGAGTCAGAAGCAACAGAAAGAACTCTTTCCCAGTAGACGTGATCGCGAGCACTGCGGAATCCATGGACGAAGAGACAGTTCTGGCAACCACGCCAATCCACAAAGTAGCTGCCCTGGCACATGCACTGAGCGTGAGCATTGAAGTCGATGGACTCAGTGCCATTGGGCTGGCAAGCAGACTCGATATTGGAGATGGAAATGCAAGGCGGGACTACCCCGGAGCCATTGACTTCAGGATAACAGACCTTGGCCGGGTTGCCCATACCCTTGCCATCAGTACCGTCACGCATAACCGTGCGTGAAGCTGTGGCAGGGAGCAAGAGGGCCGTGGAAACCGTGAGGAACTTGAGGCAGTGCTTCATGATGTAGAAAGTAATGAGCTTTGTGGGTTGACGGGTAATTTGTGAGCGTCCAAGATAGATGAAGTAAGAATGAGCAACAAAAAAAGCAAACTGAAATCAATGCTTGCGGGAGAGAGCGGTAAGATGCAGTGGTGTGAAAGAGGAGAAGAGAAGAGAAGGATTCAGCAAAAAAAGAGCACGAGGTGTATCAAAATTGACGAAGCTCTACCGAGCAGGTCGGCACTTTCCATTCTAAGTGATGGCAAGCAACCAGCCATTGTGCCCTGTCCCAGCTAGGACTACTTCTTGGGTGCTCCTGCAGACGAAGATGGGATTGACCAGCAGCAGCGGATATCATGTCTTGGCGTCGTCTAGCTTACTGCAGGCAGGTCCGGTTTGGGAAACATGGAGATGATTCAACCCCAAACGGCAAGAGAGTCCAGAAGGCCAACAGGGCAAAACGCAGGTGGGAGAGTACATATGGATTATGCATGAGCGCCAAGAAATTAAAGCTTGCATCGGACATTTTATACAGAACAAATGTATCGAATGGGGTGATTACCCAGTGTTCTGAATAAGGGCTCCATCACGCTGTCTCCGTATTATACACAAATGGTGTCAGATTCCATGATGATGGAGACGAGGAGTGAGGTTTGAAGCATGAGTCAACTTCAAATACCCACTATCTACTAGGTGCCTTGGATATTTAAAGGAAAACACACCTGCTCGGTACCTGGATGGACCGCACCAGCCAAAGCCGTGCATTCTAAGGCTGTATCTACTCAAGTACCTAAGTACTCAAGGAACTGGTACAGTTAGTACTTGACCAAATAGTGCCACCAACTGGGTGCAATGTGTCTAGCTCCATACTGCAACAATGCGATGCGGGACCTTGCATCTGGGTTCGGGTCTGTCGCCCGGATCGTCGTATCCACTGCACTGCCCATCACGGCTACATACTGTACTTTATGTATCATCACCAAGATAATCCAGTGTGAGTTTACAGGTAGTCATTAACAAACACAGTGTTTGGTGGTCATGATATAAAAGCCCAGTACAATTTTCTATAGTCCGTTCTATGGCTCGTCTTCTATTGGTATCAAGTCATGGCTCTCGTCGAATCTGTCAATATCTCATATCTCATATTTGCACCCGCCGTTTCGCATTTTCATCTCCAGTCTATCAATTATTCCTCATGTTCAGTGAGTTACCACCCAAAATTCAATAATAAAGACGCCGTAACGACCAACATCCACGATGCAGAAGTCCTAATGGCGGTCTTCCTGGCAGGCGACTGATCCGGCGCCTGCTTCTGTATTTTGCCAGTTTCTGTGGCTCCAGCCGTGAAACAGCTGGCTGTACCACAAGAGTACCCAGACGGGCAGCAACCGGCCATGGGGCCGGCATTTTGTCCACACATAAACCATCCGTCAGCACATGAAGAGCTTCCCGTAGGATTTGGCAAGTCTGTGGCAGGAACGACAATGGTAGCTCCGTTGGAGACCAAAGTCGTGGAAGACGGAGCCGGGCATGAGTACGTATGGCAGTCGCGGTCAGTTTGACAGCACCCTCCACCATGGGTGGCAAGGCAGCCATAGAAGCCTGTTGGGCAGCCGGACTGTGTGATTGACGTGCTCTCGGGAGCTGACGTGATTTCAGAAGAACCTGTTGGTCGCCAAGGAGGATTTCCTGTGGCAGAATCGGTCTTCGTGTTAGTACCAACGCTGGTGCTTGTGCCGGAAGGTGTGATATTTTGTGTGGTAGTTCTTGTCGTCGCTTCCGGCGAAGCAGTTTGAGTAACTGTTACGATGACTGTGGTCGGACTCCCTCCAATGATTGTTGTTTTCGTCGATGTGGCGGTTTCTTGCGGCTGGGACGGTTGGATAGGAGTCGCCGATGCGCTTGGAACGCCTGCATAGCTATATTAGCATGCAATTCTGAGTTGAGAGGACGAGCAGAGGAGGACTTACAGCCTACACCTTGGCAAACATATCCTGGAATGCAGCAACCGCCGCCCAAAGCCGCTGCACAACTTGCCGCGCCGGACGGACACGATCCAACTCCTCCGCCGCATGCTGAGCCATTAGGGCAACAAGCGACATGGCCTACGTCAGTGTCGGGCACATCAGTGCAATAAGTTCCTTGCTGGCAGCATTTGTTGGGCGATCCCTGCTGAGCACAGCTGTTCATCCCGGAAGGACATGATGATCTCCTTTCCAACAAGGCCAGAGCTTCTGCTGCACGCCGCAACACATTATCTTCGGTTTCGCGGATGTGTCTTACGAAAGGCGGGTAGAATCGAGAAGTGCCGTCGACGTTTTGATGTGGTTCATCCGACGGTGCGTCGAAGGAAGATACAACTCCTGGCTCAACCTGGAGGAGTGGCGCAAATGCCAGATGTTCTCTTAATATTTTTTCGCCCGAGCCTGGAGACTGCTTCTTGATAGCGATTGGAAAAGGTCGATTATCTGCAAGAGCTTGTGAGACGAAAGCTATAAACGAGGCAGGAAGTAGGAGCAGAGTAGACGCTGGGGCCATTGTCGTGGCATTCGGCTATACGCCGTCCAGAAGATGCAGAGCGTGAGTCTGAATGTCGCTCGAGCCGTGATATGTATTAAATAACTGTGCCTCCAATGCTGTAAAATAGAGCGATGCAAGATCTACTGTGTGCAGGACGTTTGTAACGGTGGTGTTGGGCTGATCCGAGATGCACGCGAAACCAGTTTTAAATAAACAAAAAACGGTGGCTGGGGAAACCAGCATCACGGCAGACGCGGGCCAAGCCACGACACAACCCAGGGTGGATGAAAAATCCTCTGCTAAATGACATGGCAAAGAAACTTAAGGTGCTCAAGGCTGATTCATGTTGTATGCATCTGCGCCAGATATTGAAGCTCAAAGTGTCCTGGGCTCTCTTAATTGATCCTCTGGAATGTTGCACGGGCGCCACGTCGGGCCAACATAGAGCTGACAACATTAAAGAGCCTGACCCCTCTGCAGTAGGGGTTTGGTTACATTGACTAAGTACTTTATGTACGTCGGTGACCAATCAGTGGGCCGTTGGGTGATGTTTGGTACATGTGTACTCCGTACTTGGAAACGAACAATGGCGGCCATGGGCCTCTTCTCAGGGTTGTGAACTTGTGACAGCAGATTTAACGCTGTTCGTGCTCTACAAATGTCATTTACTGCCCGCCTATAGGTTGGCATCTCTGGATTGGAAAATGGGCCAACAACACCCGGCTTATTGAGTTATTATCAGGTAGGTAAAGTGGTTGTTATACAGGAGCTGTACAAGATTAATGTAATATATAAAGGTATGGTGAGCTTTTCTATCCCAATACTTATCAGAAGAGAGGCTCGCTTGTTTCTTCAGCCACGTTCCTCTTTGGCGAATGTGCTTCGGGGATTTGGTTCACGCGGTTCTTGTTCCTCGCCGAGCCCTTCACAAATGTGTGGCAGAGTAATCCAGCAGCAACACTAACGTTTAAACTGTCCACAGAGCTTCCCTGGACAAATCGGGGCACCGAGAGCTCAAAATCCGCAGCAACCTTGATTTGTCTCGGTAGACCATGCCCCTCATTCCCGAGCACCAGCACACAAGGGTGTTGATCCAAGGGGCTCGTCTGCTCCACAAAGTCCGTCGATATGAATTTGTCGCCATGAATCTTGAGCAGTTTCGACTCTGGGGGCGCCACTGCAGCATAAGTCTTCCAGCCCGCCGCTCTGGAACCTTCCAGGAACTCGACTGGCGAATCGACTGTGAATATGGTGACTTCTTCGGCTGCCCCTGCCGCCGACTTGAGCACCACAGGTGTCAGTGCTGATGAGTTGCGGCTAGTTATTCCGATAGCGTCAACGCCCATGTAGCTTGCAGTACGGAGTAGAGCACCGAGATTTCCGGGATCCAAAATTTCATGCAAAAGAAGTACAAGTGGCTTCATCGCAGAATTATTCGCTTTGGGCACAAATGTATTCTCTCCATTGATGGCCTTTTGTTCCATGGTTTGATGCACAAGCTCGATATGGAACCCCAGCTTAGAGGGCGACTCTTCCAAGCTGCCTAGGGCTTTCACAGGTAGCTGCGGTAGAGGCGATGTCTCCAAAACAAATCCGTTGTGTGGGCGGCCCATGCTCATCTTGTCCATTAATCGCTGGTCTTCGTTAGGCACAATAGTAACGGGGACACCGCGAGCCTTCGCCAGGTTTATTATGACGTCGTTGTCATCGACGCCTCTACGGTTCTCTCCGCCGTAAACGTATAGCTTGTAGAGTTGGCGCCTTCCTTGTTGCAGCGCTGCCTTGACAACGGATCGTCCGTATAGGAATTGTGATGCCGCAGTAGTATATGTGATAGTCATAGGCAACATGCCGCGCCTTCTTGGCTTCGCTATGGCATCCTCGATAGGGCCATCTTCGCGGTTTTCTATCCGTGGCCGTCGTTTTTGCGGGTTTTGCGGGCTTTGAGGCCGTGAGTAGGATTGTAAGTCTCGAGAATTTCGCCGAGGCAATTTGTCGTTCCCGTGGAAGTGTCGCGGCCGAACCGGTTGCTCCAAATCTAGCGAGGCAGCTGTATCCTTCAGCAGGCCATGTTTCAATTGATATACCAGACTTCTTTTCCCAAAAGAGAATTCCGGATCCAGAAACCGCTTCCTCCTGGTCTGCCTGCCAACGTCGTCTTCGTCACCAATTTCTGAAGCTTTGCGATCAAGCTTCTTCCGAAGTTTTTGCTGTTGCCGTTTAGAGGCAGCGCCGTCTAAAGCCTTCGTTGTTCGCCCAATTCGGCTAAAGCTGTGACTTCTGTCATCGTGCGTTGCCGTCCAGGAACGAGACTCGCCAAATTGCGCTCGTTCGGATCGTTTTAGCCCTCGATGTATAGAGGATAGACTTGCGCAGCGGACAAACTGGGGGACAATGAGCGCTGGGATGTTATGTAACGATTGACGCAGCATGCAGCGTTGACCAGCAGCTGGCCATCTTGCTGCGCTTATCATGGCATTATACGCGACTGTAATAGTCCGCCGCGTTAGCCCAAATGTAATACGTGAGAGTACGAAGCATGTGACGAAATTTGTCTCCAACGCGACCGAGTGAGGCTCCTTCCTCTTTTTCTGCCGCCAATTGCAGGGGTAATGAAGGCGGTAAGGACTAATAGGCGTCTGTGATTGGCTCCAAGCCAAGCCCAACAAGTCGCCATGAGTCCATGAATCCACTTGAGTCGCGTCGAAGTTACTTATTTAGCATTAGAAACCGCGAGCCACGACATTTCCTTCTCAGAGCATGAGAACCAATCCGATTTTGGTAGGCCTACGGAACCGCAGTAGGTCAGAGATCCGAAAGAAGGGTGGAGGACTCTGGACCTCATCATCCATCTCCTTATCGTCATTGCCTGTGGATCGACGACAGGCTACAAATGGAGGATGGCGATGACATATTGCCTAATGGCCAACAGGCAGTAGGCTTGAGCCATGATAACCATGTATCACAGGAGAAATTCTCTTTTGACTTTTCGACTAACCGATCTGGCTATGGGAGTTCATCAGAAGATGACTCGTATGGCTTGATGGTGTCCGATTTACCTTCTCGGCCGAATAAGAACCCGTCCTACTTGGTGCCTGAAGCGGCAGAACACTCTGGCAACGACGCGATATCAAATATTCGAGACTCTTTGGATGAAAAGGCACGGGGCTTGGCGCCGGTAGCGTCTATGGAAGTTATCAGGCAATCATCAATAGCTGACTCGGAGATGAGGGCACCGCAGGTTGAGGAGACTGATATTACGTATCATGGCCAGAAGCTTCAGGTTTCCTTGCCTTTTATTCCGTCCGATGTCCGAGATGAATACCAGGAGGTGCATAGTAATGCCGTGGAGAGGATATTGGACCTCACGGCTTCGCCGGATGATGGAGAGCTTTTGACAGTAGAGTTAACAGACGGAACACAATGCATGGTATGTCACACAGGTTTATGGTGCTTTTTTATTGTTCCGTAATAAGCGGCCTCACATCATAACGCTCCCACTGCTTTGTTTTCGAGAGCCCTTGGAATGAAAGCCTACCCGACCTCTCACTATCGTTTCACTTCAATTTGATGCTGAGATAGCCCTACATGTATTGTTTCTCTCATCCTTGTGGATCAGGTGACAACTCATCAGCAAACGCTCACATTGACCACAAAGGCAGCTGCTTTATCCCGTCAATAGGCGGTGCAAAAATGGCATGAAGCACACCTCCAACCTACCACTGGCTCATATTGCCACTACACCTGTCGTGGCTCTTCCATTTCCGTTACATTTGCTAACGCTGCACCAAGATCCCTTTGTCGAATCTCGAAGGATTCGAAAACGGCTCGCAGTCTCTTGAAACCTATTTTATGGGAATGGAACGAACTGGGAGAAAGCGCAAGTCTGCGCCTAACGATGATTGGGAATCTGGCAGCAGCTCCAACGGTTCAGACGTCATGGACCTGGATACCGACATGGATGCGGAAGAACCCGATGAACCCATCGCAGCCACCCGCAGCCGTAGGCAACGAACTCAAGAGCCAACCACTTCGAGAAATGCGACGGAATCAAATCCAGAAACTAGTGACGACTCCGACGCTGTAATATTGGACACTCGTCGACGTAGCCTTCGAAGGAGACAGCCCAGGTTTCCGCAAGCGTCACTTCAGGAAGCAGAACACGATGGCCCCTCCAGAAGCTCAAGAGATGAAGACGGTGACGATTTTATTCTGCCAGTCGTTTCTGATATCGCCGGCACTAGACGTAGAACCAAGGGCTCTATGTTGCGATCCCGGCGACCTCCCTCCCGAAAACGCGCGTCCACACGAAGAGGTGCTGCTGACTCCGATATAGAATTTGAGCCGCCCAGGCGATCCTCCCGGGCTACGCAAAATGTCAGATATATGCAGGATGACCTCGACTTGGACGAAGACTCGTTTACTCAAGTTGAAGAGAAGCCTGGCATTCCAAAGATTGCCTCAGTCAAGGAACTTTTTCGACCTGTATCTTCGGATTCTTCTTTTGCAGCCGTACACATGAACACGTGCCATACCTGTGGCAGTGCTAACAACCGAAGCCAGATTATCTACTGCCAAGGTTGTAGTTATTCCTACCACAGACATTGCATCGGTATTCGAAGCGCGCGCGAGCATCTAGTCACGAAAGTGGGAGAAGCCAATTTCGTGTTACAGTGCCGGTTCTGTATTGAGATACACCAGAAGAAAGATCCTCTAGCCCCACGACGTTCAGTGTGCCAATCCTGCAAGACAGCAGGTCGCTCTTGCGCACCATTTTCTCAAAGGCAGACAGCCCGGCAAGAAGAGAAATTAAGAGAACAGAACGGTGGAGTCGATCCTATCACCAGTGTGCCAGATGAACTGGTCAATAATTCAAAAAATGTTCTTTTCCGCTGCACTCGCTGTAACCGAGGCTGGCACCAGCATCATTTACCCTTGATCGGTAGCCCAAGTCCTGGGCGAGAGCAGGAGATTGGAGCACTTAAGGACTACTCCATCGACTGGCAATGCAATGAATGCACTTTGGCGCAACAAAAGATCCATCGGCTTGTGGCCTGGCGAGCAGAACCCACGGCCAGCACAGCACGTCCAGCTTTTGCACAGCTCTCCGATGATGACAAGGAATATCTAGTCAAATGGGAGGGCATGTCATACTTCCACTGCACATGGATGCCAGGCGCGTGGGTATTCGGTGTTGCGGCTTCTGTAATGCGAGCGAGTTTTGCAAAGAAAGCCCTGGAAGTTGACTTATTCAAAGTTACTGAGAAGGAAGCCATTCCCGATGAATACCTGATGATCGATATCATTTTTCGGGTGAAGCTGGACTCTGCGGTAAAGAGAGCTAACTCCAGGCAAGAAGATATAGACAACCTCCCATACATCAGCAAAGTACTGGTAAAGTTCCAGGGTCTTGGGTACGATGATGTGGTATGGGACGGACCACCATCGACTAACTCGGGCGAACTTTACGCCGCCTTCAAAGTTGCATATGAAGAATATCTTGCTGGGAAGTACTTTGAGCACTCTTCGCAAAGCAGGATGAGAGAGCGTATAAAAGCATTCAAAGACAAAGAGCTCGAGGAAGTTGAGGTTCAACCAGCCGGACTCAAGAGAGGGAAACTGATGGGATATCAGTTAGAAGGTCTGAACTGGCTATTAAATAACTTTCACAGCGGGCGAAGCGTCGTATTAGCAGATGAAATGGGACTCGGCAAAACCGTCCAGGTCATCAGCTTGGTGGTGTACCTTGTGCAAGAAAAGCCCAGGGTAAGCAATCTGACACCACAGCTTTGTAAATATTCCACTGGCTAAAATATACACAGTGCTGGCCGTTTCTTATTTCGGTCCCAAATGCAACATGCCCGAATTGGCGTCGAGAGTTTAAACAATGGGCGCCGGAGCTGCGAGTAGTCACCTATCATGGGGGTCAGGAGTCGCAGGACCTCGCGTACAAGCACGAACTCTTCCCACATGGATCGCGAGAAATGGCTGCTCACGTCGTTATTATGTCTTATGACTCCACCCAGGACCCAAAAACTACTCAACGCTTCAGTTCCGTTAAGTGGGCAGGCCTGGTTGTCGACGAAGGCCAGCGACTCAAGAACGACCGCAGTTTGCTCTACCAGGCCCTGCGTGTCATGAAGATCCCTTTTCGATTGCTGCTGACTGGAACTCCGTTGCAAAACAACAAAAGAGAATTGTTCAATCTGATTCAATTTATCGACCATTCGCAGAGTGCCGAGAAACTTGACGAGGAATTCCAAGTCCTCAATAAAGAGACTCTGCCAAGGCTTCATGAAAAGATTCGGCCATATTTCTTGAGAAGGACCAAGGCCGGGGTTCTCAAGTTTCTGCCCCCAATGGCCCAGATTATTTTGCCGGTTACCATGACGGTAATTCAGGAAAAGCTCTCAAAGAGTATAATGGCAAAAAACCCCCAGCTTATCAAAGCGATTTTTGCCAACAGTAAGATGAACAAGAAGGAGCGAGGATCCCTCAACAATATTCTGATGCAACTTCGCAAGTGTCTCTGCCACCCTTTCATGTACTCTGAAGCAATTGAAGAAAAGCACGACGACCCAGTCGTTATCCATCGCAATCTCGTGGAAGCTTCGGCAAAGCTCCTGCTTCTGGAACAAATGCTTCCGAAGCTGAAGGAGAGGGGACACCGGGTTTTGATTTTTAGCCAGTTTCTCCAACAGCTAGATATTGTTGAGGATTTTCTTGCTGGCATTGGCTATCAATACAGGCGACTCGACGGGCAGCTTTCAAGTTTGGAAAAGCAGCGTCGCATCGATGCTTTTAACGAGCCAGGCTCTGCGATATTTGCATTTTTACTATCAACACGAGCGGGAGGTGTCGGTATCAACTTGGCCACAGCGGACACGGTTATTATCATGGATCCCGACTTCAATCCGCATCAAGATATTCAAGCTTTATCACGGGCCCACCGTATTGGTCAGAAGCAGAAGGTGCTTTGTTTTCAACTTATGACCAAGGACACAGTTGAGGAGCGAATCATGCAGATTGGCAAGAAGAAGATGGCTCTCGATCACGCTTTGATTGAAAGCATGGACGATGATGAAATTGCTGGGGATGACTTGGAGTCCATCCTAGCCCACGGCGCACAGGCACTATTCAGCGATGATTATCAAAAAGGTGCTATACATTACGATGGACCTGCTATTGACAGACTTCTAGACCGATCTCAAACCGAGCAGACAAAGGTTGACGATGAAGGCTCTGCGGAGGCTCAATTCACTTATGCCAAGGTTTGGTCGAATGATAAAGCAAACTTAGAAGATGAATTAGAAGCAGCTGCCGAGGCTGAAGCCCCCGAACCAATTTCCTCCAGTGTCTGGGACAAGATTCTTGCAGAAAGAGAAGAGGAGGCTCGCCGCCACGCCGAAGCAAATCAAGAGAGGCTGGGAAGAGGAGAAAGACGCCGAACAGTATGTATTTTTTGAAAGTTCATGAAAGGGTCATCGCTAACATCCACAGACCCTTAACTACAGGCCCGATACATTAGCCGAATATCTCCAGGATGGCGCTGGGCCTAATGCCTCAGATTCTTCTTCTGATGACTTCGCTGGCGCCGATTCTTCGTCTTCAGACGAGGACAATGAAGCAGAAGGTAAAAAGCGAACGACTTCTCCAAAGCCAAAAACCGGATCAGTCACCCCAACAACACAGTCCACGAGAACAAAGAAGATTGACACTCGAGCTCAGCAGAAAACGACCTCGACGACCTTGCAACGAAACAACGGACTATCAAAATCCAGGGTGCCCAAGACATCAGGACGTCCCACATCAAAACCGCGCACGACTTCAGTGAAGACGAGCTTCAGGGGCAAGACCACGTCTACCAGCCCAAAACCCAAGCCCAGCCCTATCGGACGAAGCAAACATTGCAAACCGCTACAGCCCTCGAAAAAGGTAGTATCCCCAAAAACACCAGTAAAAAGGCCAAACTCAGATACAGGAACCCGAATTACATGCCCCCGCGACACGGTTCTGTCCCCTCAAATGAAAAGACGTACCGCCAACCCGCACCTTACGCCACGAACCTCCCCAGCATCGTCGAATCCCATCCGAGAAACTTCTCCAATGGGGTCGCCTATTCCGCCTCCCCTGCCCCTGACCCCTTTGTCCCGCCCCAGGCCCAAACACGCCCAAGCAATGCGGCAGCAGAAATAGGGCCTGTTGGCGCTACACCCGGATTTCCGGCATCATCGCATTCAAGAATACAATCTACTCAGCCACCAAGACAACATGCTGAACCCTCACTTAGCTGGGGCTCCTGGGCTCTATTACGGATTCCAGTAGAGAAGCTCTCCGAATCCAGTATACGACTGGCTATAGATACTATTCAGCATCTCCCAGTTAAAGGAGACTCAAAACTTACGCAATTACAGATGCTGGAAACGAGATTACAACAAATTAATCAGCAAGAACAACGACGTGGGTCTGGTTGAACTGAGACATTAGGCCACTGATTTAGCATGGATTGCGAGGTTAAGGGCTCACCACCGATTACAGGATAGACTTGTATATTCCCAAAACTTAACTGCACTTGCTCATCTAGCTACGGGAAGGAAACGGAAACGACCAAGTGAATAGAAACCTCATTACAAACGGTAGTCCCGATTGTCAGGCTGTATGGACCTAGTGATCTCGGACGCCAGAATGCTTAGACCGCCTTTTCAACAGAGCAAACAGCGTCATACTGACTTGTGCCTTCGCATCGTGGATCCGGGAAGTTGCATAGCCAACGTAGATGACGAGTGCGTTTGTCGAGTGATGTGTACTTCACCAACCACTAATGCTTTAGTTGTTTATTTTTTTAAAAGACGTTTTTTTATTAACATGGAATGTGGTATCATCTTATTTATCATTCGCACCTTATATCACTTTTACGCACCCCTACGACGGCCAGTACGAGTAGAATGAACAATCTTCAGCCACCTCATGACCCATCAGTACCATGGGCCAACCGGTACAATGAGGACCGTGGCCCTCAGTCCATGATGCACACAACACAGTCTTGCGCGGAGCTGAACTTGCCGCTGTCACCCCGATCCTCCAGTGGCTCCGTTCATTCAGCCAACGTCAACGGCTATTACCTAGACCGAGGTAACGGGCAATATACAAGACTGCTCCCGGCAGACACGCTCCCTCCGATGAACGACGTGTCTCCCCGAGAGACGAGGCATGATAACATGGTGATTTTGCCGCCCTTGGCGGCGAATACGGGCCAAGGGCATGACTATGGACATGCTGCTCAGGTACTCCTCACATATTCCTTCTCCGTCTTCGCTCGCCTACACGCCCGAGTTGGCTGACAAGTTTCTGAGAAATAGCTCGCGGAACCGGGAACACGGCCGTCCGCCGCGTCGAGGCAAAAGATCTTCTGCGACAAATGGATCCACGAAGGGGTATGCGCGTTTACACAGCGAGGGTGCAGGTTCAAGCACGAGATGCCGTCGGATACGGCTACGCAGTGGTCGTTGGGGCTGTTTCATGGATACCCCTTGTGGTGGAGGAGAAGACTCGACTTATGGCGCTTCGAGGGCACAAGTGGAAGCCCTTGTCGACGCGGCATGGCGGGTGGGAATCTTTACGGTGCCTTCAATAATGGGCATGTCAGGAGGCCGGAAGGGAGACAGGGTGGTGAGTTGGGCAGCGCGGTGAGTGGGAGAGGCTCAGGCGGGCAGATGCAAAAGCACGGTTTGTATTTTGCGCTGAATTATCTGAGGTTATGCTGATTTCGCGATAGGGACTGGAAGCGGGATGGGAGGACAGCGGGACTTGGTGCCTTTTGCGTGGAGCTGCTCGAGAGCTAGGAGGCAAGTGGGCAGTGAGAAGATTGGCGAAGGTGCTGCGAATGCGTTGGCAGAGGGCAAATTAAAGAGTTCGGTATGGTGATTGGACATGTGTTGATGCTGTGCGGAAATGCTACGTGGATTTCTTTGAGGCAGATTTTGTTTCATGCCTCGCCGCCAACTGGTTGATATGATGCGAGTTTGGTATGCACGTGCTACTGCGATATAAACAGTTTTTATATACTTAGGTATATGAGCTTCTTCTCCCAAAGCTCATTTCATTCTCGATATCATTACTATTATTCTCGCCTTCACTTAGAGACAGCTAGCTGCATGCTGCTTTTTGAGCACCCTGTGGAACCCAAATCGGGTTTGATTGTATAGCAAGGCAGCAAACACTGCGGCCAGGCCGCCCAAAAGGTCTGAAATAGCAACAACATTCGAGGTGCCTGCGGCACGGGAGGTAGTAGTGGCAAGAGAAGTGGCGTGTGACGACCCAGCAGGGGATGCGGTTGACGTATTCAGGGCAGAAGTCAACGAAGCTATGGGTGTTGTCGTCTCTAAACTGCCCGTAATTGTAATAGAAACCTTGTTCTTTGTTGTGGTAGCAGCCGTGGAAGTCTGGGCGTCTCCGGAGCTGGTGATGGTGATGGCAGAACTAGTTGTAGTAGAATTCGAGTGACCGGCGGTATCGAGATGATGGTTGCAGCAGATGAAGTCGTTGCCGCCGGGGCAAGAAGCGACTTGACGTCTTATTAGCCATGTAACAAAGGGCTTCAGGAATATTCACAAGGCGGTAGGCGATAAATACCTTTCATTTCACTATCACATGCATTCCTCCAGAGGCACTGCGTGTTACTGCTCCTGTTGTGGCAGGGCTTGGCTACACAACCAATGACATTTGCTGGGTCATTTGGGCAAGGGTATTTGCCTCGAGGTCCAGTCATGGCGTTGCCCTCGTACTGCTGGCAGATTTCAGTGGTAACACAGATGCAGTCATCTCCGTAGCCATTGACGGTGGAGCATGGGTCGTCAGGGACAGCCAGAATGGCAACGGGATACAGAACACCGAGATGGGCAAAGGGCTTGATGCTAAGAATTGGCTTCGTGTAGGGCTGGACAACGGGAGTAAAAGGCTAAAGAGGATGAAGACCAAGTCCCCGAGTTTCTACATGATGAGCAACTGGATCTCGCCCTTTATGCATCGATTCGATTCAGCCTTAATTTCACACACGTCGAATGACCTGTCACCAGCAGTGAGGCTGGGCGCGGGAATTCGTTTTTCGTATCTGTGCTTATTCAAATGCACGCACACGGTCTGGCTTATTTTGCTATTAAGAACTACTCCGTAGATTAAGAGACAGAGATCTGCTGAGACAATTAGCGGGGCTGCATCGCGTGGTTGATGCTGATAGGAGTACGGAGTACTATCAAATGAAAAAGGTGAACTGGTTTGCAGGGCTGGAAGATTCAGCCACGGATCGTCGGCAGAGGCTTGCTGGCGGTGGTGATGGTGGGATTGATTACTCGCTCACCTGCCGTTGAAAAGGGTATGTTGGATTACTGTTGCCCTTGCTCTAAGCCCATCAGTCTGGCAAACGCAGGCCTTGAGATTGACGTTGTGGATGCCGTTTGGTATTCCAACGGTTCATTGGAGACAGCCCTGGATAGACTCATCACTGTCAACCTTGTCGCCTTCGAATGATGTTTGTTGAAGGGGTGTTGGGGGCTGGAACTAGCTGACAGGGCTGTGTCTGCCTTGCCTGCGTCCGGAGAAATGGTGCCCCAGATGTTGTGCCCTGCCGTCTGACGGGTGGTAGCGGTAAGGACTGATTCAGACCTAGCCTGGCAGTGTGGTTGTTGACGTTGTGCT
Organism: Metarhizium brunneum; assembly: GCF_013426205.1. Taxonomy (NCBI): domain Eukaryota; kingdom Fungi; phylum Ascomycota; class Sordariomycetes; order Hypocreales; family Clavicipitaceae; genus Metarhizium; species Metarhizium brunneum. The sequence continues at coordinate 2,596,277 of NC_089425.1, read as the reverse complement.
TGATTTCAGGGGAACACCTAGCGCTGATGTTCTGTACTCGGGATGAAGCTCTTGAAGTTTCGAAGTTTTGAGTTCCAGATGTCAGAGGCCAGAGACCTACCCTAGGTGCCTACCTTAAGTACTGTACGGAGTACCTACTAGGTACTTAGGTACCTAAGGTAGTAGGTATATGCACCCTTAATACTCCAATGTTCACTGTTGCTCTCACAGCGTGCCCAAGTGCCAGCTTCTATGGTCAATATTAGTCCTCCGTACACAAGTACTTGGTGCTAATTACCCCACTGTCTGTTTCAATCCATCGTCCAATCACCAACCACCAAGCTCTACAATACGGGGTAAAGGACCACCAGACAGCTTCAATGTTCCTTCTCGCACGACTTCCTGCATATGTACCTGGCAGCCACATTCGTCCAAGCATCTGTTCCTGCACAAAAACAATACGTCTTCTTGCTCAGAATCATCAGCATCAGTATTGCGCATGTCGGCGTGCATCTACAACGGATCAAGGACCCTGCCTGGACCCTAGCATGAAGTCGTCGTGCTACTGATTTGACGCTCAGCGGCACGACCCCTCCAGCTCGCCCTCAACCCGACGACCTTTGCCTGCTGAAACCGCCATCGCCCGACCTTCTCTGGGTTCGACACATACAAGCCATGGATCACGTCCATGGCATTTTGACAGCACTTCCTGTCACTAAGCCTTCTACAAATTCCGCTGCCAAGGCATATGACATCTCCATTAGGCAACATGTAGCCACACTGACCAATGTTTTTGCCGAAATACGACGTGCTGTCTTGAGCAACCCAGAAAATTTGCTTGAAGTATGTCATGCCATTTTTCTTCCGAAACGAGATGACTATTTCCTCTCCAATTCTGACACATTGACAGACTCTTGACCCCGCGGTACACTCGATCGGCTACCTCGTCGTTCTGGATATCCTTCTCCAACTAGCCGATCCCGCGACCCCGATTTCACAAGCAACTCTGCTTGACAAGGTAGTAGAGTTTGTTCTGCATTTTGATGCCATACAAATTCGGTACTATGGGCACTCTATGCTTTCACTTCTTGAGAAAATAGGGAGCGGCAGGCTCTTCCCGGTAAGACCAATTGACACTGTCCAACATTCGAGCCAGCTGACATGGTTCCAGCCCGCTACAGCTGTGGCATTGCTATCGAGTGCCGTGCTGCGCATCGACCCGAGCGGAACCTTCTTTACCTCCACGCATCTCCTCTTGGCCAAGCTCGCATACAGTTCAAATGCCGTTGACGCCGCTTTGGAAGTCTTTGATCGTGACATCCTCTTCTATCCTGATATGAGCCACTCCAAAGACGGTAGACTATTGTGTGAGCCGAATCTAGCGCCGGAATCGTACATTTCAACGCAAACAGGATTGACAAACAATGTCAAGCAATCGGCCGTCTTGGAATACGACTACATTCGCGGACTTGCCTACATGTCTATGGGGCTGTGGTCCAAAGCCGAAATAGTGTTGGAACAGGTGATATCCCATCCATCCAGGATAGGAGGTGTGAGCAAAATTATGGTAGAAAGTCACAAGCGATGGATCTTGGTAGGACTTTTAAGCCAGGGCAAAATTCCGACAGTCCCCAGCTACACATCAGCATCCGCCATCTCGTCTTATAAGATTACAGGAGGGTCATATGTTGCCATAGCGGAAGCCTTCTGCAGCGGCGATGCAGCGAAGCTCAAGTCCCTAATTGAGGAAAATGCGACACTCTGGGAAGAAGATGGGACGAGCAATCTCCTTACTGAGATACTCTCATCGTATCAAAAATGGCAGATAATTGGATTACGCCAAGTATATCAACGAGTTGAAATATCGCAAGTCCGAGAGATGACTCTCAATGCATTGACAGGAAGGCCGTTGGCCAATGACGGAGAGGTCCTCTCGTTAGTCGGCGGTATGATTGAGTCAGGCATGCTGGATGGGCAAATTGAACAGGACGGCAGCGAAAACTACATATCATTCCGAGAGAACAGGGATGTACTGTCTGAAGCAGAGTTTGCTACACAAATCGCAAAGAGCCACTCCACTATTGACTTGCTTGGCAGGCAATACCAACTGATGAATGACCGACTGAGTGGAAGCAAGGAATATGTCAAGCATCTTGTCAAGGACCAGAAGCGGGCAGAAAAGGATAATACGGATGCCGGCATTGGGTTTGATTCTCAAATAGAGGATGAAGATTTAATGGCCGGCATTGTGCCACATGCTTGAGACTGTTTCCTGCACGAACGGAGTTGAGGGCATAGATGGGTTTGTGTGTTGATGCGATTAGAGTCAAAAGGCCATTATGTTCGGCAGTGGACTAATATTGGCCCCTTTCAGGAACACTGCATTTACTGCATAACGTTGGTACGATGTTAATAATCACGACGATTTTACGAGATTTGCTTTGGTGCATCTCCTCTGCTTGGTTGCCCCGAGAGCTGATAAAAACATAAGCTGCCTTGTTGCCCACGTTGAGTAATCTGGCAGCACACAGCCAATGCCCCTAGCACAATATTAAACTTCAGTAGCCTTGCCTCACTGGCTTTACAATGCGACGTACAAAGCCGGCGCTTAAGAGTCGGCTTGTCCTCTTATACCAGAATACTGAACCTCGAACTGCAACACCGGATACACATGGGTCCCTCTTCGATAGCTTGGAAACCTCGTGCGTTTGGGAACATTTCAAAAGATTTAGGGTTCGCCGATAGAACAACGGATCTTCAGGCTTAAACTTATATCGAGGAAGGCAGGGGCTAAAGCCGCCCCTGGCCGCCACGAACTAACTAGACTCAAAGTCAAGGACTCAGAGGTATGTTCGTTAGTTGACGATGGATATTTTGTTGGATGTACCCGGCCAGAAGTCCCGCCGACTCTTCCATACAAAACTTGACCTCAGATCTAAGCGCAAGCCACCGGTCTATGCAACTCTATTGTGCATAGCCTAAGCTAGGCGGCCACCATGACTTCCTCAGAGTTGTTACAGGAACCAAACCCCCTTTCTCTTCCAAGATAAATACCCATGTTCTCGTCCATCTCCCAATAGTCACGCCCTGAACCTTTCTCAAAATCACTTGTCGCTCTCTTAAATCAAGCAAACAGTCTCGGAGTCCAAATCTGCCTCTGTATCAAACCGACACACAACTACTCTTCAAGGCATTTTACTAGCCCACTCTTCTAAGGGTTTTCCTTGAATAATCACTTTGCAAAATGGCTGCAATCGTCAAGGCTGCCAACGCCATCCTTGGACTTGCTGCCACTGCAAGAGACATGTCCGCCACCAACAGGACACTCGATGCCCGCGATCTCGAAGCTCGTCAGGTCCTCTTCCAGTTGGAACGCTACAACGAAACGCACATTGGCCTTATTAACGCCACGCCTTACCGCTGGCTTAAAACTTATAACCACTCCTACCAGCTGTGGCAATGGGAGAAGGAATGGCCCGAGTACATTGAGCCAGGGAAAGCTACCAGCGTCTCGGTCAAGACTAGCAAGCATCTCATGACCGATACCGCTGGCGAGGCGACATACCGTATCGAAGGAACCAGCAAGCCCATGTCTCTACAAGTTCAGTACCTCGCTGGGCGGCAACACACAGTTGCCGTTCAGTTATTGGAGAACCTGGAGACAATCTACAGCAAGAGGAACACGACCTACAATCTCGGATTCTTGCCACGCTCGGGTGGCAGCGGCTTCATTCTTGCCGGCGTCGAGGGCGACTTTATTTCCAACGACGGGCCCTCGACTTGGATGCAGGCCCAGCTTCCCGAGATTGGGCACCTGCCGCTACGCGAAATTGCCATGCCTCGCTCTCACCATGCCGGGCAGTGGAAGAGCCAGGATCACTTCGGTTGGGGGTCGGCCTTCAATACTCAAACACAGCAATTCACGCTTTACGAACAGCTCGATAGGGGCGGCATCAGAGTCCTCGACGTCCGGCCAGGCCTCAAGAGGGGCAAGTTCTACGAGCATCACGGTTCCGTGGTCGCCAACATATTTCATGGCGTGCTGGGCGCCAGCCTCGAGGAGATGGTGGACATGCAGAACAAGTTCATGGCGGACCACCCCGGCGAGATGTTCATCTGGGACATCCACGACACAGACACGCGCGACGGTGACAGGAAGTTTAAGCCGCTCAACGACGAGGGCCGCCAAAAGTTGTACGACGACCTCCGGCGCCTCAACCACCGCGCGGACGTGTCCAACGTCACGGACATCTCCAGGCGCCCTCTCAACTGGTTCATCAACAGCAATGTCAGCAGGCAGGGCAAGTCGTGCCTGATCGTGCGCGTGCCCACGTCGTGGGCCAGCATGAAGCACTTCCCGGGCCGCAAGGAGGGCTTCGTCACGGGCGACAGCCTGCCGCTCAATTCGCACTGGTCAAACACCAACGAGTACCAGACGCTCGTGAAGGACCAGGTCGCCCGGCTGATAGAGGCCCGCCGCTCGCGCTCCTCGGAGCTGTACAACATGGACTGGCTCATCACCCAGTCGGGCCAGGGCGTCGTGATCCCGCGAATATCCATCATCACCCTCGCGGGCGTCGCGTGGAGGACTCTGTACTACCAGTTCTGGGACGCCCTCACGGACCACATGTATCCCAACTGGATCACCATGGATGCCATCCACGACAACTCGCTCAAGGCCATGGCCATGACTATAAACAAGTGCCTTGGCGTGAGGAAGTGCGGCCCCCTGGGCGGCAAAATCATCGGCATGAGGAAAACGACCTTGGAGTCTTCGTCTGATGGGACTTATAAGAAACCCGATCCGGAGGCACAGTCGCGCCACAGGGGGGAGGCGTCTAAGGGACAAGAATTTCATGCATGAATGTCGTGTTGGGTATCTCGGGTGTCGGCATGGATCAAAACCGTGCCCATCAGGGGTGTTTTTGTCCCTCACATTTTTGATAGATTCTACATCTTTTTTTTAATATGTGTAGGCTTTCATATGTTTTTTCCTATAAGTATTAACCGTAGAGTACTAGGGCTTTACGAGCTAGCTAGTGTAATTGAATAAATAAATATGGTTTTTTAGAATTCTCTGGTTTTTTTTTAGCTAGGATTTTGTTCTCGCTATATTTAGTCAAGTTTTTGCACTTGTGTCGGACTGCCGTGCTTCGTGGTATCGCAGCTCCATGTGTGCCATGACATGTTTTATTTACTGTTGAAAATTGCCATCTGCCGCTTAGTGTGTGGTGCAATGCTGGGCAGGTGGCCAAGTGTGCGTGGTAATTCATAGTTGTGACTATTGCCAAGGCAGCCAAGGAGAGTTAGAGACAGCATTGCGATGCAACGTATTGTGGATATATGTCTTGTACAAGCCAGAGAACTGTCTTACAGCTTATATAGTTTATATTACGTTTCCTTGTATTCTAGTGTACGTACGACGCTGAGGGCCGGCGATTAAAAAAAAAAACCAGTGTGCAAATCATGATGGCTTTATCCAAGCTCTTCATCCTGGGGCGCCAAGTTATGTGAGCAGCTAAAAAAAAACAGACAATGTATGGTCAAGTGCTATGACGCAGGGGAAGCCCCCTTTCGCCGTCTTATAAAACTAGGCAGTTCAAGGTGTGTCATTGGCTTTTTCGCGCTGCCCTCGGGTGATGGCTCGTTGGGCGACTTGCCGCCGCCGCCGCGAACGGGCTTGCAGCAGCAGCCCATGGCGGCGTGGAGCAAGAAGGCAAAGTCGGTGGCCAGGGCTCCAATCCACATAAAGGCAAACATTTTGACGCCGATGTTGGCCTTGATGTTGAGCTGGTCCTGGGCCGTGAGGGCAATCTTGGCGGCGACGCTGATGACGGTGGCGATGATGGCGGCGACGGTGAGGACGAGACCCGAGAGGCCGCCGAGCAGGGAGAGGAACAGCGAGAACCACCGCGTCCGCATGACCAGCGGCGTGCCCAGCAGCAGCACGAGGTTGATGACGGTGCCGGCCATGAAGAAGGCGTACATGACCTTGGATCCGATTTCGAGCAGCCGCAGGATGGTCAGGACCTCGGAGGGCAGGGCAATCTTGGCGCCGGCGAGAAGCTCGCTGACGAGAATCTGGACTGGGTTGAACCAGTAGAATGTCCTGGGCGGCGAGCAATACGTGATGCCGCTTTCGGGTCAGGTTAGCACACGAGCCCAGGGAGGCGGCGCGGATGAAAAATGGACATACACATCGTTGTATCCCTCGCAGAAATTCCAAACACCGACTTGGTAGAAGTCGTGCAGTCCCAAACTCCTGGCTACAGAGTTGAGCAGCCCCGAGTTTGCTACGGCAATGGGGATGATTTGGGCAACGTCTAGCTTGAAGAAGTAGGTGTCTCGCAAGACGGGCCTATCGTGCGTATTACCGATGAGGGTGAGGATGAGGAATGGTATAGAGATGAGGTACAACAGCGCGGCGATGATGGTGGTGTTGCGGCGGGCTTTGGGCGCGGCCATGTTGGACTTGGGCGTTGGATGGCGTCGAATCCCACCCCTTGGGAACAGAGTGCTGGTGGTGAGACGACGGTGCCGTAGCCCTTCACCCACTGATTCGATGCTATCGACACGACGAAATTGGCATGGAGATGCTGGGGTATAGAAAGTTGAGGAGGGTTTGGACGGAGCAGATGGGTAGAGGTGACGTCGTCGGCGAGACGGCCGGCGGCAGATACCAGACGTGGGAGAGAGACGCTGGCGATGAGACGGCCAAGACAAGCAGCTTCCCATGTTGTAAGGTAGCACCAGACTGTAGTGTAGCATTGATGTCTGACTGCACCAGTTGACATTGGCATTGGCTGGAGCCCACAACACCAGCTCCAGAGGTCATCAACAGTCGATACAACCCGTCAGCGACCAAGTGGACTCACCACCAGCATCACTTACTCGGTAGCTTCACGCTGGTTCCAAAGGCCAGTGGACCGCTCCACCTGGCAATGCGCCTGGCCAGGGCATCCTCGTCCCCATTCTGCGCGTCTGGGCTGCAAGACTATCGATCGCTCATGCGCAGTCGCGCCGGGATATTATTCGGGCATAGCTACGCGGCAGCCCGGCAGCCCAAGCCCCGTAAATAGCAACATTGAACTCTCTCCAACCTTGTCGCTGGCGTAGGAGGACAACGGCACGCATTCCGGGACATGTCTGCCGCCAAAACACCATCATGGGCCAAGATGCTCATCCTTGAAAGCCGGATGGGTGCTGACGCGCGTTTCTCTTCCGCGTCAAACTCAACGAACCCGTCACTACAGCCGTCAACACGACTGGTAGTACATACTGAGTCCTGACTGCCACGAAGCCGTTTTCCTCCTCCACCCGGCGTTGGATCGCCACCGTTTCGTGCTCAGTGGACCAGAGTTCCACTGCATCGTTGCTTGTTCACAAAGCCAAGCCGGACTTCTGTCGCCATCGACCAGACCAGTGTGCGAGTCGCGGAGAACAAATTTCAGGTGGGACCACTGGCTCTGGCGTGCAAGATTGACGAAAAGGGGGAGAGGCGTTTTGCTCGCTCTCTTATTATCGGAAGTGAGGTCATACATTGCGCCTCTGCTTCTGCTTCTCCATCACGACCCACGCGTGTCCACGAAAAGCACCCAGCCAAGCATCAGCTCTAGCTCGCACGGTTCTTAGTCGCTGACGGGTATCTTTTGCTTGTTTTAATTTATTAGTATCAATTTGCAAGTGTGAGAAGCATGACGCGCCGTCCACCGTCCGGCTTGGCTCCGTACCAAGAATACTGTGACCCAAGGTTTGTCAACTCATGCACGAGCCATCGAATTGATTGATCGACGGATACTCGTTGCCGCCGAAGAAGGCTGTGCAGAGGTGCAGAGACCTTGAAGACTAAGGCTTGTCAATGCACTAGTAGTACTTTGACACTCAGCTGCTTGGCGTTTGCCTGGCGAGCCGCTCCAGAAACTCGATGCTGATGTCCTTTCCTTGACCCTAGACGCTAGGTTTGTTCCATTCCTGCTAGTAGCAAGTACGGATGTAGTACGTAGCTCTCCATCAACCCAGGATAAACATCATTGCCCCCATCTCACCATCCTGAAGGTGCCTCTTGGGTCTGCCGGCCAAGAACCCATTCCCAGTCTTGCTCTGCCAACGGGACATGGAAAGTGTGTCTGGGGTGGTGTCATCGCCAGTGGGACAAAATCTCAGGTTGGCTGTGCGGCGCCGTTAGTCCATTGGTTTATGCAGCTAGAACCCATCTAACCATCTGGTTTGTTGCCCAACGTCGATCGGAGAGGTTCCTGGCGACTGACGGCATCACTTTTTTTTTTTTTTACCTCTTCCTCATCGAAAGCTTTTTCCTGTTCCTTTGTTCATTGGGGTTCTGCTTTGAATTTCTTGTCAAAAACGCCTCATTTATACAGGCTTGGTGCATAAGACTTACATTTCGCACTTCGTTTCTTGACGCGCTCCGCAAAGCTGAGAACCCGAATATAGCACAATAGCTGCTCCTGGTTTCCGCGTTCATACGTTTATAATGAGGCTGTCGACGGCGGCGGCAGCCTTCAGCGCATTAGGGTTGCTGACGCCCGGAGCTGTGTCTCAAACAGTATCGTATTCGGCAACGTCAGAGCTCACCTTTCTCACCGGAACAAGAACAGAACGACCATCTTTTCAGACCGGTCCTCCTACTGGGCCTTATCAGTCATATGGCTCCAAAATCACGCTCACCGGGGCCAATAGCTCGACGACCGCCGTGACCTCCTCGAGCGGAACCATGACAACAGGTGCCAATTTCACCACCACCACGTCTTCGGCACCTACAAACACACAGCCTTGTAACAACCACGTCGAGCTTTGCACACGAAGGTACAGCAACATCACCAATGTTGGATGTCACAACTCGCCCTTCGTCCGGCCCGGAAACAGCGGTTCCAATCAGGAGGTGGACGTCTTGACTCAGCTGGATGACGGTGTTCGCTTTCTCCAAGCTCAGATCCAGTGGCCTCCAAACTCGTCAACTCCTCATTTTTGCCACACCTCTTGTGACTTGTTGGATGCCGGTCCCATCTACAACTGGCTGGGCCAAGTTGCCGATTGGGTTGACGCCCACCCGTACGATGTTGTGACCATCTTGCTCGGCAATGGCAACTATTCAGATCCCTCACTGTACGTCCCCTTTATAGAGCGATCCGGCATCACAAAGTATGTTTACAATGCGCCGTTTCTTCCCATGGCCCTCAACGACTGGCCCACCTTGGAGGACATGATCATCCGGGGTAAACGAGTCGTCATGTTCTTGGACTATCAGGCCAACCAAACCAAGTATCCTTGGCTGCTGGACCAGTTCTCCCAGATGTGGGAGACGCCATTCGACCCGCAGGATCGCGCGTTTCCTTGCACTGTGCAGCGTCCGCCTGACTTGCCAAGGGAAGCGGCCATGGACAGGATGTATCTTATGAATCACAACCTCAACGTCGAGTTTAACGTATTTGGCGTCCAGCTACTTGTTCCGGCAGTGTCTCTGCTCAACGAAACAAACGGCTTCAATGGTACTGGGAGTGTCGGGCTGGCGGCGAATAACTGCCGTTCAGACTGGGGACGGGCACCAAACATCCTCAACGTTGACTATTACAACTATGGCTCACCGAAGCCCTGTTCGGTATTCGCGGCTGCCGCGGCGGTGAACAACGTCACTTACGATTACAGCAAGCCTTGCGGTCAGCCTTCTGCGGCATCACGCATCATTGTTCAAAGTCTCTGGATATCCGTTGCGGCGATGGCAGTCGCTAGCCTTTGACGTCATTAGGCACCATTCATGTATGTATGTATGTTGGCATATTCTAGCGATAGCGACTTCTTTCGATGCTGTGTTTTTATGGATGGGAACCGGCGTCAGATCGTGGTATAAACAGCCAGTATTCGTTTTACGGCTGGCTTTTAAGGATGATATATTCCGGCTTTAGTAATTCATAGACTGCATTTATCTCGACAGGTGTATATCGTAGACGTGCCGAAGTATAATATCTCCGTTGTTTATCCAGAAGACTGGTCATGCGAATCTTGTCATGGGTGCTTTATAGAGTACGTACGCAGCCTTGTATCCTCTCGCTTCGCATCTTGGTGTGGCACTGAGCAACCCGAGCTCATATAAAGTTGCTCCCTCCGTACCAGCTAATGGAGGGGTCGACAACGACTGTGGCTTGATTATTGCCGAGACTCGACCGCCACGTATTCGTGACCAACCATTGAAATTGGGCTGGGCAGGAAGATAGAAGCGTGCCAATGTGCCAACATGCGCGGCAACCCAGACGGCACCATTCCACCGAGAGGCCGCCTCATACAGGCACGTGGTCAATGGTACCGTGGCATGTCCGCATATTTATATACTCGCCCAATGATGAGGCTGTCTGGCTGCTTCGGCCACAACAATGCGATTCGCAGTCCAATCAGTGCCAGACATGTTGACCAACTTGGGGGCAAAGCGCCAAGTTTCTAATCTGTGCTTGCAAGGTGGCACATGGTGGCACGGCGGCTGATGGTTCAGTGGCGCTATTATTGCTCGATGGTTGACGGCTCTTCCTGCGGCCTGATCAATGTTTCAGTAGTAGTAGTATTAATAAATGTAGTTGAAGTAGGTAGTGCTCGGTAGAATGGGAAGTCTTTTCATTGATATTTTACATAGGCGGAAATACCAACTCGTTAACTTTGCGAGGTTTCTTGGCAAAGAAATGCTATTGGCTATAGTACTACCCGCAAGACCGCCCCTTCTTCCCTGGGACATTCAAACAGGAGGAAGGAGCGCTTGGCTTTGCTGTTGCCCAGTTTCTAATTTCTCACGGCCACTGCCAGCCCTATCATCTTCTTGGCCCACTTTATTTCATCTCGTCCACCACGTTAACATTGGAGAGGGCTGCAACATTCAAGGCCCACCTCCCGCTGAGGAGCTGAGAACCAGGCCAGGGGGCATCAAAAGCGCCATCCATAATACCTAGGTAATATGGAGGGGCCATCGGGATAACATGCCTCAAATGCTGCCTCCAGTCTCCCAGGAACCAGGAGGTCCCATGGGTCCCCCATCGAGCGGTTGAGCCGGAGTTGATCCTTCGCGTAGCTCGCCTCGGCCTGGCCTTCAATGTTGCTTGTTCTATCACTCCTTGCTTTCGACTGATCCCGAGTCCTCGCGCAAGACGTCCCTGTTTCTGGGTTTGCGACAATCCCGTGAGTTTGATTGCAGCCCTCCCAACGAGTTTGCGCCGCTTGTCTTACTTACACCTGCACCCTCGGGTCTGCGACTAGTAATCGGCTTCTCCCCGTGTCTTGCCCTGCTATTGTTGCACTGTTCCTGCAGCTGCCTCCGACCCGCCAGACAGCCTTGCTTGCGATTGTGGCCTGGCTGTTTTGCCCGACATGGTGATACCTTTGGATTATGGAGGCTCATAACCGTATGGGCAAAGAACCCTTGCGCCAAGGAGCTCCCTCGGGCCAACATGGCGGCTGGCGATTGTCAACTGCTTCTCCGTTGAGCGATACCAATCCTGCCTACTACCATGGTTCTTCGCGGATGCATGAGCTGCGAACTCAGGACTCGTTTGTTTCTTCACAATTTGAACAAGACATATTAAACCCCCCAGGGTATGATGATGGCGGCCACAGCTATGCGCTCGGTTCTGTTTGGGCTGGCTCGTTTGGTTACGGCGGAGGATATGCACCGGTGTCTAGTATATCAGCCACTCCGCCGACGAGAATGCACTCCATCAACACCCGCCGGCCCAGCTATCGCTCTTCGACAAGGCAGACTACATCAGAGAGCATGCAGGAGGAAGGCTATGACCTGTCTCTGCTCCAATCAGCGGCGCCTATGGGCACTATTGCACGGTACGATATGATTGTACAAGAGGACGAGATGGTACCGCCAGCAGTCGACATTACATCTGCTATGGGGCCAATGACCACCCATGATGTTGAATTTATCAGAAGTCTACAGCGACAGGAAGCGAATGGAAACCTTACAGGTGGAATAGGTCAAGGCTTTCGACCAGATTCCACGCTTCGGGACATGGAGCTTTTGTCCAGCCCGACATCAATCAAGCGGAGCCTCACCAGATCATTTACGCGGCGCAAATCAACCAAACTTTTGACAAGAAACGAGACTATTCAGTTCAAGGGTCAGGATGAGGCCAACCGGCGAGGAGAGGTGATCCAAGTTGTCCTCGAGACGGCACCAACCGATCTCAGCAATTTTGAAGGATCAAACATGCTCTGGGACCCCGACAGCCGGCGAAGTACGGTCGCCAGCAAAGGACAGCAAACGCAAATATTTTATCCCCAGCCAAATTGGAAACCGTGGTCCATGCGATGGCCTTATCTCACCATGATGGTCTTACTTTCTGTCGCCCTGGCTGTCATGCAAGAGGTTCTCTTTCGAAAATACTCGACAACACCTCTGTTACAGTTCCAGAAGCCCAGCGATGTCAAGCCTGGCCTCTATTTTGCAGTGAAATTTGCGCCTACTCTCTCCGCCGTCGTTTACGGGGTGTTGTGGCAATTCATCGATTTTGAAGTTAGACGCCTGGAGGCATTTTACCAACTATCCAAGCCAGGCGGCGCGTTGGCGGCGGAGTCTATGAATGTGGACTATGTGACGAGTTTTAGTTTCTTTCGGCCCTTTCGAGCATTAACCCTGGGACACTATGCTGTTGCTCTTTCATCGATTGCAACTACCCTGGCTATTTCTCTTGTTCCAACATTTGCGTCTGCGTCGGTTGTACTTTCACCCAGCCGAGAGGAGAGAATGAACCATCCAAATGACGATAAATATCTGCATTTTTCCCCGGCATGGTCACGACTTTTGACTTCAACACTAGCTGTGTGCTCCGCGGCGGGCATTGGCCTGCTATTTTTGCTGCAGAGCAGACGTACCGGGTTACTGTCCGATGTGCAGGGCATTGCTGGTCTGGCTTCTATGGCTGTTGTGAGCCACATACTGATGGACTTCAAAGACATGGATACGGCCAAGCACAAGGATATTCACCAAAAGTTGAAGTATAATCGGTACATGTTGCGAAATTCATCGCTGGCGCCTGACAATGAGAATCCAGCGACGTCGCAAGAAAGGGAGAGATATGAAGATGTACATCTATCAGAAAATCCTCACCCGTTGATGTTGCGTTTGGCTGGGTTTATCCCATTTGCCATCGCCCTATGGGGCTTTATGGGATTCATCCCGGCTTTCCTTTTCACTGAAGCAGATGTTGTCTCGGACAAGGCGCCTTGGTTTGTGACGGCTGTAGCAGTCTGTCTCAAAATGAGCTGGAATTCTTTAGAAACCGCCGTTCGGATGATGGAGCCTTACTACATACTATCCAAGAGGCATGCGCCGTCAGTTCTGTTGACGTTGGATTACACGGCCATGCCGTTCGGCTATCTCCCCATCAAGGCGCTCCTGAATGGTCATACAGTCATGTTCCTTGTTGGCTTTGGCAGTGTCATTGCCGAGTTCTTGACCATTCTCGTGACCGGTCTGGCCACGGTTGACGGCAAGGATTTTCTACTCAACGGCGATGGCAATGTTGATGAGGGCAGAGGCAAACTAATCAACTCTGGACAAGAGACGATTCATTCATTTTACGTTTCCTTTGGCATCGCCATGTTTATCCTCTTGTACATGAGCGTCGTGTCTTGTATCGTCTTTGTACGGCGACGCCACCCTTTCTTACCGCGACAGCCCAACACAATCTCATCCGTGTTGGCATATATTCATCAAAGCAAGATGCTGTATGACTTTGTGGGAACGGAAAAGTTGAGTAATACCGAGATGGTGAGGAAGCTGGATGATGGCAAGACTTATGGTCTGGGATGGTTTCAGGGCCGGGATGGACAAATACACTGCGGGATAGATCAGGAGGAGCTGACGAGTTCGTACAAGCATGGTGTTGATTATTCACAGCGGAATCAACCGTGGAATACACAGTGGGATATGCTGTAGACGTGAGCATGGCTTCACCCCTACATGGAGGAACACATGGATGACGCATGCATTAGATGATTCGTATTTCTTGAGTAGATACAGCCATAATTATCGGCTAGCTAGCTGGTTTGCTTGATGAATCGAAAGTCTTGGCAGAGATTTTCACACGTGGGAGATTACTGCACGATTTAATACGTATTCCTCTATAAGTAGCGTCATGTGTTTTCCACTGGATAAGATGACACACTCAGATGACGACAGTGGGCGCACAAGGTGATGCACATCCCACGCACTCTAACTCAGGATGGCCGATCAAGTGTAAACGCTCCAAGCGGGCCGACAGCAATTCGAGACAGTGCAGGTAGAGGAACAGGGAATGCCATGCTTTCGGGGCTGCTGGTGAAAGGCACTTCCTTGATGGGTGCACATGTGACGGGCCACGGCACCGACGGGAGGGGCGCCTTGGTTGGTGAGACACTGGCTGTGTTTTGGGCGCGCCGCGGCCTTTGATAATGGCTGCGTTTGAAGGGACGAACTGCTTCACGTATATTTAGAACGAAAGTACTAGTAGTAGTAGTAGTATGTCAGCCAATGCTCGACGCTGCTGGGCTTGGGGGATGACTGTGCATCACGTGACGACGGCTGGTAGCGCCAGTTGTTGGTCGTCGTCTGCTTGACGAGCGCACATTTTGCATGCCAGTGTCTGCTGCAGGCGCAGATGCGACCGAGTCATAACAAAAGACTGGTGTGGCGGCACGGAGTGTGATTTGGAAGGCTGTAGTTGCTCACTCGATGATGGGCTCGATGCGGGCTTGGCTGGATACTAATTGATGACAACAAGGAGTCTGGTGCTGGTAGTAGTAGTAAGTAGTAGTAGTATTACTACTTCTCTCGGCGCCAAGGCTGGTCGAAAATTGCTTCGCCGCACACGTGCAGTGACAAGCCGTCGGGCTCCCCAGAAACAAGACGAGACGGAGCCTGTAACCTGGAAACCCTGACACGATGCAGTCGCTGGTGCTCCCTGAGCCGGAGCCGCTGGTCCCTGGGCGAGGCCAGACGGTGCCGGTTTTAGATGGTGTTGCGTGTCCCTGAAAACGGGCGCTGGCAGGGTTCGACTGCTGGCATCTTGTTCTTGTTTTGTTTTGGCTGGAGTTGCTGCCAAACGTAAACGTCGGGCAATTCGTGGCCATGTCGACGCCGGGCGGCGTGCTGTGTGGCGATGCCCAGCACCATGGTTCTGGAGTCTCGGCATTCTGGCCCGCCAAGCAGAGTGGAATGGGTGCGTATTAGTACTACGAGTACGGAGTACGAGGTGATCCATTCTTGCCAATGCAAAAGCAAATGATGTACGAGACCAAGAGCGCCCAGAGGACGGCACGACGAGCCTCGTCACGCCGTACCACGCTGCAGGATTCGTCACTGTTGCGCACTCAGCTCTCGGCTGCGTGTAGACCCTGGCCCTATTACGAGATGCGACCAGCAAAGACAAACGAATTGAGGCAACATTGAATCGGGTTTGCCGCCGTGACGACGGGCTCGTGTCCTCCAGCCCGCCCACTGGGAACAAAAGTCAGGGGTTCAAATGTTCAGCCAACTGGGCCATGGTACCTGCGTCATCTGCAAAAATAGTACGCGGCGCGACGTTCCTGCACGGCCGATGGCGCCCCGCGCGGCTGGCACGCTGCCCGGCGCCCTATCGTCCTGTTGAGTTGCTCCCGGGCAACCAGCACAGAGTTCCCGCGCGGCGCCAACATGTACATGTAGTATGCTTCCAATTCTGCACCGCTTGGCCGTCCCCCTAGCCCCCTTTGCCTTTGCCTTCATGTTTGCCTTGGCCTTTGCCTTTTGGCCTTGGCGTCAAACCCTATAAAGAAAGTACTACGACTGGTACTAGTCAAATGGAAATCAGACCGGATCACTGCTAGCCAGAGACTGCACGCTCGCCATTTGCTCAAGACGGCCACGCCCCACCCGATGTGGGGCCAGCACCCCTGCCGCCTGCCACATCTCTTCCCATCTCCCTCGAATCCCCCCCCCAGGCGCCCAGACAGCCCAGAAGGCCCTTCAGCACTGCCCGCCCGGAAACGTCAAGGTTCTGGCTACTCTGGCTCTCAAAGTCATCTCCACCGACTGACGACGAGCCACCGGAAGCCCTCCATGTCTGCACATTGCTTCCTCCACTCCATGTCCTGTTCCCGAACCCACCCTCTCTTTGTGGCTCCTTTCCCTCATCACAACCCAAGTGCCTCGTCTCCTCCTCCATCACTTGGCTCGTTTTTCATTGTCGCGACAGCCATCTCCAACTTCAACCTCGCCCATCGCCCCCTTCTTACGGTCGACTGTCGCCTTCCCTGACAATCTTGTCTGGACAGGGCCTTTGTTCCACCGCCCCATTTCATTCGCTACTCTCGGCGTCTTCGTGCAACGACGTGTTTGCTCGGATCGGTCACTCTTTATTCCCCTCGCTCCGACATCACCCATCGCCGTCTACCGTCATCGTTTTCTCTCCTCGTCACCTCATCTCTGGTAGAGGTCATTCGCTTGCAGACGATATAGTTGCGACAGGCTCTCTCGGTCGTCGACTCAACCCGATTAGCATCCCACCTATTGATCCGACCTGGCCCAGCCCACCGACCGACCTTCCGTTTGCCTCGTTAATTAACCATTTTAAACCTGGCAGCCCTCAGCACATGAGCTCTTTCTTCGACTAAACAGTGAGCCGTTTCGCGGGACGAAGACGACGACACCACTCAGAGTGGGCAGTGCCGATTGATTGATTGTATTGGCCCCAACTCCGAATTTTCCTCTCTTCAAGATCAAACGACATCACTCGACCACTGTCAAAATGCGGTCGCTTCTCAAGGCGCCGCTGCTGCTCCTGGCCTCCATGGCCACGATGCTTTCCCCGGTTGCCGGCGAGGACATGCTCGTGTCCAATTCTCTCAATAATTGCCAGGACGACTCAAGTTTTACTGCCAGTCTTTTTAATGTTGTCTACACCCCAAACAATAACTCTGCGACCGTTGAGGTTGTCGCCACGTCATCCGTCCAGGGCTACGTTCTTTTCGACCTCGCTATTTCCGCCTATGGTTACACTTTTCTGAGGAAGACCGTTGATCCTTGTGAGATGAAGCTGGGTGGTCTGTGTCCCATGGTTGCCGGAAAGATTCCCTTCGCCTTCAACTTGCCCGTCCCAGCCGATGCTGCCAAGCAGATCCCCGGCATCGCTTACAGCATTCCCGACTTGGATGCCACCGTCCGTGTCCAGATCAACTTGACCAAGACTGACAACCCTCGCAGCATTGCCTGTGTCGAGGCCGACATTTCAAACGGAAAGACGGTTGACTTATTGGGAGTCAAGTGGGCCACCGCTATTATTGCTGGTCTGGCCCTGGTTTCCTCTGCTGTTGTCAATGGTCTTGGACACTCCAACACGGCCGCTCACGTTGCAGCTAACTCGCTCTCGCTCTTCGGCTATTTTCAAGGACAGGCTATCCTTGGTCTCACCGGTGTTCACTTACCACCCATTGTTCAGTCCTGGACCCAGGATTTCCAATGGTCGATGGGTATTATCAAGGTCGGATTCATGCAAACCATTTTCACTTGGTATCAGCGGGCTACTGGAGGTACCCCGTCCACTATTTTCGATACCCTCACCACCGTCTCTGTTCAGGTTGAAAAGCGTGGCCTAGACTTTACGGGCCACAGCCTCAGTCTTTTCAGGCGTGGTGCCGCTATGATGCCCAGGCCCGTTGTCGCCGCCGCCGGCAACCTGATTAAGCGAGGCAACATCATGACCTCCTCCGGTGCTTATATCGTTTATGGAATTCAGCGTGTAGCGTTCCGCTCCAAGATCGAAACCACCAACTTGTTCATGACTGGGTTAACCTTCTTCTGCATCTTCGTCGTCTTCACCATTCTGGCTGTTGCCAGCTTCAAGGGGATTTGCGAGCTCGCGGTAAAGCAAAAGTGGATAGACAGCGATACTTTCCTCGAGTTCCGAAATGGCTGGTTCACCGTCTTGAAGGGTATTCTCTTCCGTGTGGCTCTTATCGGTTTCCCTCAGATGGCCATCCTTTGCCTTTGGGAGTTTACTCAAGTTGACTCGGCGGCCGAGGTTGTGCTTGCTGTTTTCTTCTTCTTCGGTCTGGCCGCCACGCTGGCCTGGGGCGCAACCAAGGTTATCCGTATCGCTCGCCGTTCTGTGGCTATGCACCGCAACCCTGCCTACATTTTATTCTCTGACCCTCAGGCTCTCAACAAGTGGGGATTCCTCTACATTCAATTTCGCGCCTCTGCATACTACTTTATTGTTCCAGTTTTGGTGTACACTCTTGTCAAGGCCATGTTCGTTGCCTTTGCTCAGAAGAGCGGAGTAGCCCAAGCCGTTGGTTTCGTCATTATCGAGGCTGCTGCTCTAATCGCAGCGTCAGTTCTTCGACCTTGGATGGACAAACCCACTAATTCGTTCAATATCGCCATCTGCGTCGTCAATTTCCTCAACGCCATCTTCCTGCTGATCTTCTCTAATGTATTTGGAGCCCCTCAACTGGTAGTCGGAGTCGTCGGAGTCGTTCTCTTTGTCCTAAACGCAGTTTTTGCGCTCATCTTACTCCTGATGGTTATTATCTCTACTACGGTCTCCTTGATCCGCAAGAACCCCGATGCTCGCTACCAGTACATGGCCGACGACCGAGCTTCGTTTATGAAGTCTCAAACGCACCTGACTACCACGACTGAGCTGGATGCTCTTGCCGCTACTGCCCGAGGTGACAAGGCTGGAGGATACAAGGCTCACATGGATTTGGAGGATGACAACGAGTCTTTCTCGTCCGAGGACCTTCGTCGCCGGGCTGCTGGTCAGAATCCTTCTGCTGCGGCTTCTCAGCACTCTTTCCAAGGACAGCAGGGACCTCGGTCGCCTGTCAATCCGTCCATGCCGCTTTTCCCGGCAGACCCGCGACCCGAGAGCCCCTTCCGCTCCGGGTCACCAAGCCCCTACAACCGCAGTGGATCTGCCGCGGCGCAGCGACCCAACCAGAGTTCGAGCCCGGCTCCGGGGTACCGATCACAAAACACGTCTAGGTAAGTGGACTCCTGTACAACACGGAATGGTATGTCCCGTCTAACAAGTTTCTGAATAGTCCCTGGCAGCGTGGCGCAGGCTACGAGTAAAAATCAAAAGGAAACATATCTTAAAGGAGAGGCAGGGAATACCCCAGCCATCTCCACAGTCATTCCATTATCAGCGTTTGAAAGTTTTTACAATCACAAGCAACCACCACTACTAATGGTTGATGAATATTTGCAACGGCCGTCACTTCCGTGTTGAATTCTGACGGTAGCCATTGGATAGTTGACGAATACACTCCACACAGCGAGCGCGGTATATGCATACATACCCCTGAGTCAAGAATGGAGCTCCGCACTGCATCGCATCAGCAATTATAAGGGAGGCTACGGCACGTCGGGATTTTCTGTCCCTTTACCACGTATATTTCATTTTGACTTTTTTTCTTTCTTTATTCCCCCGTTAATGTCGCTTGGGTTTTTTTATTCCTGCCTAGGGAGGCATGATGGCGTACTGATGATAATGTGGAAAAGGACTATGGTAGACTCCGTATACTATCTGTCATATGACGGTCTCGATGGTCCCTCCCGCGAGCTCTTGGTTTTATTTAATTTTTTCCTCGGTCGGCTGTTTCCTGCGAGTGTATATATCTGTATTGGGAGGGAATCGTCAGTGGTACTGGCTCTGATTTTTGTGTTTGGCCAACGGGGTTTGGTTGGCTAGGATTACTTTGGGCCGAGCATGAAGATGGGGAAACATCACGACCTAGGCTGGAGAAGTAGACTCTAGCTGTATACACCTTAGTATGAAAGAAACTATTTATTCTATTCTGTTCGGCGCACATGCAAGTGAGGGTGTGCACAAGCGGATTCAGAGACGAAAAAGGGCCTCATTTACTTACACGTTGCTACGCTCCTTGGCGCGCGGCGTGTTGCGCGTAGAAAAGGGTGCAATGTTGTGTTGAATATTATAGATATTAAGTGTCTGTGCTACTCTTATGCTCACTATAATAACCACCTTACTCATACAAAGAGACTTGTATCTCATCATCATCGCTTCTTGCTTCTCGTCCCGCTACATGAAGAAAATGGCTTGCCAGTTGGGCCAGTAGAAATTTCGGCAAGAAAAAAGAAAATTCAGACAAAGGGGAAGCAAGAAGCCATGGGGCGTACAAAACTTCATTGGCAGGCAAGATTGGTACATGTTAGAAGAAAGCTATTATGCCCATTTTCAAGTACGTGACTTCCAGGGATGACGTATACAGAGATGTATGGGTGAAAGAAGGGAAGAAAGAGAATTTTAACAGGGTTGGATGGAAAGAAAAGGGAAACAAAATCAAGTAGAGTTAACAACATGATATGAAATGGATCGGGTTGATAGTGTAGGTGGGGTAGACATCGTTTCATTGACTTGATATTCGTATCATTCCTCCGATATCAGTGACCCAAATCGTGAGGTAATGTCCCCTGAAATGATTGGTATTCGTCATCGTGTTGTTTGAGTGTTGTTCGTTTTGACTCCTCAACGCCGTTTCGTCTCATGTGACGCTCGTTGTCGCCGTGAAAAAAAATGTCCATCAACCATTATCGCAAGTTCGTAGTACAGCATTTATCATTCGCCTCCAGGTTCAAAAAGCAAACCCCTGCTCTATTAATTTGTCAACATCTCCCCCAGCGGCGGCTACAGCTTTAATGGCGGCCTCGCTCAGGCGTCTGCGTCGATCCTGGGCTTCCTTTTCACGGCGCGCCTTTGTCTTGGAACTTCCACTGGGGGCGACGCCTGTCATGAGCACACTGCCGTCATTTGGTGTAAAGTTGACGAAACCGATCCCGCTGGCTCCGTCGCTACCACCCAAAGACGTGGCGCTGTTTGAGCCACTGATATCTCGAGAGCGGCGTTTGCGAACACTACATGGGGTGCCAGGCATGCTGGCAGGGAGACGGCCGGAGCTGCTCCTTAACGATGACACAGATGCCCCAGAGCTGTGGCGAGATCGGGGGACAGCAGACTGATCCGCGGGTGTCGGCGAAGATGATGGCCCTCGCTGTTTTCGCACAGGGGAGCAAGACAAGTGTCTTGCTCCAGACGACTTGGCCTTGGGAGGGCGATGAGATCTCTCTGAACCAGGCATCTTCTGCCCTATAGCCTGAGGAATGGGGGGTGGCGGTGGAAGAAACGTCTGCGCGTTGACTGTCAAGTCATTGACCACAGTTGACTGGGAGCCTCGAGGCTGAGGCATGTGAATCATAAGCCCACCCGTGCTGGTGTCGGCAATAGCTCCGTAGTCATATGGCATCCCTGTGTGCTGGCCATGCCCCATAACATGAACGCTAGCACTCCTCTGGTGATGAGAAAAGTCGTTTGGTCCTTGACTCATCATATTCGGGGTCCACCAACCGGCCTCCTGGCTGGTGATATACTCGCCTCCGGTGCCTGTCCAATGCATCTGGTGTTGCTGCTGCTGCTGCTGTTGATGATGCTGATGCTGTTGCTGCTGTTGCTGCTGCTGATGATGGTGAGGGTGAGGGTGAGGAGGAGGAGGAGGATGCTGTTGCTGTTGATGATGATGGTGGGGATGATGGTGATGTTGCCAAGCCATATCGACTTGGAAATGACTCTGATTAGTTTCGCTCTTTACACCTGGAGATTCTACGGGGGTATCCGGAGCAACCTGCCCATAATACTGAAGATTGACACCTCCAGGCGGCAGAAGAGCGGTGTCGTTGAAGGGGTCATCACACTGCCCATGGATGAAATGGGGAGTAGCTTGTTCTTGCTGTTGAAGTGGAGGAGATACGGGTAGATTGCCCTGCGTCACAGCTCGGCCTCTTCCTCGCCTTTGCTTAGGTACCTTCAGAGGCTGTAGATGTTCTTGTGGTGGTGATACCTGCCGGGGCACAGCCGCTGCTTTCCTATTTCGTCGCAAATTTGTTGCCTTTCTTATTGTGGAAGACAAGGCTTCCACAAACTTCTTGGGCCTCCGGGCATCGGTGTTGGGAGGTTTTGGAGATGGTGTATCTGACGACGTTGTATTCTGCGGTCTCTGCGGCGAATGCAGAGAAATACTCTCAAGTCTGCTGAGGTCTGCCTCGGACATGGATCCTCTCCCAAGATAGTCAAATTGCTGCTGAGATGGATGAGCAAGTTCATCGGCACTTAACGTGAGGTCCTTGGGGTCGATTTCGTGACTGGCGGCCGAGGCAGTTGGGCCAATGCGAGAGCTGCTAGAGAGGAAGTCAAACTCATCGGCGGACGAAACGCAGGATGAGACGGCGCTTTCTAGGGTTGCGACAGTACGGTCCCCCATTAAGAGCATAGACTCTGGCACGCCGGGCATAGAAGCTGGCACCGTGTTGAAGTCATTGTCGGTCGTGGCCGTAATGGTACCATCGGCATCAAAGTCGACGAACTGGCCAAAGAAATCGTTGTGGGCGTCATCGGTACTGGCGCTGTTGATATCCTCCCAATACATGCTAGGGTCCCGATTTGTATCGACCGCCTCGGCCCGGTATGGAACAGTCCAAAAGGCCATCTCGAGGACCAAAGGGCTGGGGTTGTGGCTTTGGTGTTGGTGTTGCCAATGAGGGTATCGTTGCGGCGTGTGATGTTGTGTGTGGTGCTGAAGGGTAATGTGTCGTTTGTTGTTGTTGCTGTTGTTGTTGTTGATGATGATGATGGCCAAAGGTTCCGCATATACACATATACATATATACATATATATATGACATACGACAACCTTTGCGACTCAGAGCAAACAGAGCAATGCCATGAGGCACAAAGAGTCGTCTTGTTTTTTTAGACTGATCAAGCCTGCAGAATGGAGAGGGCTTGATAGATTAGGAAATTAGAGGAGGAGGAGGAGGAGGAGGAGGAGGGAGTTGGGAACAAGTGGAATATGGGAGTTCCCGTCGTGGCCCGAAGCTATCAATCTAAGCTGGGATGGCCCGAGGGCAAGCAAAACCTGTTGGCCATATCGCATCCCGTAGCAACAATTGGCTCAGCACAACACCCGGCAACGGGCAGCGATCAGCTAGCAACCGATCTCAGGAGCGAAGTTGTTATTTGGGGCATTCGCAGGCAGAGGCAGGCCTTGGAATGTGGGAACATAGCGCTGCGCATTCCAGTCGTTGTTCGACTCTCGCACGCAGAGGCCACGCCCAAAGCACCAACTCTTCTCGACTGCAAGTGCAAGTGCAAGTGCAAGTGCAACGAGCCAGCCATTACCGCTCAAACATGGAGGTGCCGAGCAGTGAGCATGAGCATGAGCACGACCTCGACCTCGACCTCGACCTCGTCGCAAGACCATGTTATGCCGCGAGGGTATTCTTAGAGAGCAACTCTGCCGCCATCCCCACTGCAACGGGGGCTTGCTGGGAAATTACTGGAGAGCCCACAATGCATTGATTGACGGCCAGGGCCGACTGTTGGTCCCGTTCCCTAGCCACCATGTCGTGCGATGCAAAGACCAAGACGCAGCTCGTGAGCGCCAAAAGCCCGCCCTCGTTATCCGGTCGACGTTTCCCCGGCTTCCTGCGAGCAAGAGAAACGAGAATGAAACCGCGCCCTCCATGCCCTGGCCATCGCGGGCTCTGCAAGGCCGCCTGCATGACTCAGATGGGCCCTTCATCTTCGGCTCATGTACGGAGTACATACATACATACGTACAGCCGTAGCCGTGCTGCCCATGTGAAGGAGTCAGAGTCCCAAGTCCCGAGTCCCGCGTCCCGACGCCCAAGCCCTGAAGCCCAAGGCCCCCCGCGCCTGAGAAGCCTGAGAAGCCTGAGAAGCCCGAGGCCTGGAGCCCAAGGTCCCTGTGAAGCAGCATGCTGGGTGACAGTTGACGTCGCTTGAAAATTTTCCTCCAAATTGCGCTCCTATGGTTCGGCTTCGTTTTGTGCATTGCGCATTGCATATGTACGCCATGCCTTGCTTGTGAGATGACATGGAGGATCGAGGTTGCCACCACGAACTATGTGTGGATGTATGTATGCTCAAGCTCCACCTGTCAACAGTTTGGCCGGATGCCAGAAGCCCAGGCTAAACGTTAGCCTGGAGACATTGTAATCTCAGAAGCATACATACGGGAGGAAATAGTAGCCTAGACTCCAGCACCATCAAAAAGGGAAACCAACACCTTACCCCACGTGTTTCAGCGCGACGAATGTCGATTGCCAAGTCAACGGTTGGGGGTCAGGTCAGGTAGAGTGATGCATACAACAAGTACGCACCTGGGTGAGGACAAAGGACCCTGAGGCCCTGGAGACCCTGACCAGCATGGGGAACATGGGAAGCATGGGGAGCATGGATGGGGATGGACGGACATGAGCAGGCCGTTATGGCCGATGCCATCCATGGTGTGCGGTTTGACAAGCGGTGACAAGGTGCTGAGGTGCTTCCAACTAACAGCGCAAAACGAGGGACGGGCAAGTGCCAAAGTAAGTCTAGCAACTCAGTCGCCCACCCCGTATAATATAATATTGTAACGTGATAGCCAGTCCATGTTGATACCCATGCAGGCGGGAATGAAGTCTGGCCAATATCACGGCAAAGGTGGCTCGACTCGTCGTACCCGTCTGACGTCTCCATACCGGTAAGAAAGATGCCTGCTCCCATGTGTCGAGAGTTCCTGGGCCCTGAGCGGAAGGGATATGCCTGCTAGGTTCGGCCGAAACGAAGATTTTTTTTTTCTTTTTTTTTTCTTTTTCTCCCTGTCCCCATTCCCAACCACAAGCCCCAACCCCGTCATCAGCGTGGGCGAGCGGTGTAACTTGTAGACCCGTGAACATTGATCCCTTGATGACCATTGGAGACTGATGGCGGAGATTAGCCATGACGCTCGATTGCTACTCCCTAACTGCTCAATACACGTGAGGAAAACTCCATGCGGGCTGCTTACAGAGCGCTGACGAGGTGTTTTAGAGAATTGGCAAGTCTGCTTCTTTTCTGGTCTTTGCTTGCATAAACTACACAGATGCATATTCAAGTGTAGGACGTTGTTGGTTCGCCTCGTGGCTGCAAATTGCTGCAAAACAGCCGTGCGGTACGGCGCAGTACACCACCAGGCCAGACAGAGCATAGCCTTGTTGAGCACAAACATTGAACGCATTTTTCGTTTTGGGCGGCGGCGCAGCAGCATATGTTGTTGTTGGTTCGTGGTAGTCGCCCTGAGATGAATGACACACAGTTAGCCATCACGGTTGGGCCTGGCTGCCTGGCAAGGCTCAACCTCGTGGACCGATAGGCCAAGGTAGGTACACGGGTGCACATGTACTCGGTGCATCCAGAGACGACAGGACTCTGCGCGTGCAGCAACTTACGGGGTAGGTACCCCCCTCGGTCCCTCATTGACGTCAGTTTTCTGGCTCGATGGCTTCTCGATCGGTCTGTTGGCTTTCAAGATTTGAAGTTATCGTGGCCAGGGCCAGGGTCCGGCTTCGGGTCTGGGCAAGGAGACTCGACTACGACAAGCGGTCGATGGCTCGGGATCATCTTGTTTCTATGTTGGGACCTACTTCGCGAATTCGGGAAGCACCAAGTTGATGCAAAGGCCAACTACTGCTAGCGAGGTAGATTCAACATGGCCATTTTTATCAGTTTGATTAGATTCGGGCAAGTGCGAGGGGTAGGCAGCAAAGGCTGGCACCTGCACCTGCGCACTCCTTTAATGATGCAGCTCGCAATCACCCCAAACTCGGCCACCACTTGACCGCTTGAGCATGTCATGACATACGGGTAGAAGTTAAGGAGTACAGAGTACATTAAGGTTTCGATGAAATCTAGACTGCCTCGGTTCGCCAGTTGACGGCAACAGGGATCTCCCGTCTCAACCGCCCGAGCCGCTCCAAGGACGGTGTGCCTCTTGTGCCTCGCGCATGGCCCATTCTGACGTCTGTTCTGACATCTGAACCCTGCTTTCTGTTTCCTAGTCCATTTCCTGATTCTCATTCTCGTTTCCCGATGCCCTTTCCGGTTTCGCCTTTAACATCTTCTGCCTGGTCCATCGGGCCCGTCTTGGCTCCTCTAGCTCCATTACCGGCCTCCCGATATCTCGACTCTTGTGGCTCAAGCGCCAATTCCCAATTCCACCTCCACGCCTGCTGCCCTGATCTGTTGAGACTGCCAGCTATCTTGCAGCGTACGAGGTACGGAGTGCAGCTCTCTTCCAAGTCTGTGCTAGTCTCGTCTCTATGCATGCTCGGGTGGTCCACGCCGCCTGGCTTGGGCCACTATTCGCTGGCCATTTCGGCCTTACTCGCATTGTTGCAAGAGGCTTCTTCTGATGATGATGCAGGTACAGCCGTCGGCTAGGCTCTATTCCGCCAAATTGACAGCCATTGTGGGCACTAGCCTCAAGCTGTGGTCAACTGACTCAGCACAGCGATGTTTGAAGCCAACAACTCTCGTGTGCAGCCGGGATATGACAGAGCTTGATTCGGTAGCTATGATCGGAGCCTCGTCACCGCTTTCAAAACGCGCCGATACGCCAAGAACGCCCTGTATAATACAAGCAGGCTTTACTTGCCTGCAACTAAAGAAACAACCCCCAAGAATACAACACAAAATGGAATGCGCCAAGAAAACCGATCTGCCGCAAACCCGCGTAATCGCGGAACAGGGTAAGAATTGGAAACGACACTAAATGGGTAGAATCAAGCAAATAGGGAAAGTCAGGCAAAAAGTAAACATAACTGTGGCCATCAAAGAGAGAGGCAGGAAAGGAGGGAGAAGGAAGACGGTGAAGACGACTGTCATGTCGCTTACGACAGACGATGTGGAGTGTAATAGTAATATAGGTGCTAACGTGTGATGGTAATACTAAGAAGAATAGTGAAAGCCCAAAAGAACTAGGGTATATGAGGGCATGACGCTTTCAGATGTCCATGTTGGTTCTTCTCATCCACCAGATGGCTGGGGGTGGTAATATCGTGACTATCAATTCCGCATGTCTTTATGCTTGACGATGCTTGGAGTCTAGTTTGGTTTTTCTTATGTCTTCGCCTTCGCATCCTCGGAACCTTGTGTACAACTTGGGAACAGTCCATTGCAGCCTCCGAGGACGTCCGGTATGCTAGAGCTCCACTTTTGCGTGCACGGCTGGCAAGGCTCTGAAGCAGGCCATGGCCATCATTTGTCCAAACAAGCTCGTCGGTCCCATGCCCATATCCCTCATCAAGATCCAGATCCTCAAACCCTAGCTTGTGTTTTGGGTCGACCTCGGGAAGCGGGACGTGGTGTTGTGTGGTGGTAGACTCAGGAATCATAACCATTGAGGGAAATTCAGCTGGTGTCGACGACAGTGGCTTTTCTGGTTCTAGTTGAGGCACATTTGGATCATACTCTGCAAAAGGAGTGAGTATATTGTCTGCTATTTGATTGCATGGCTGTTCTGTTTGAGCTGATATTGTTGATTCCTGCACGATATCCAGGGGGCTGTCACAGTCCGTCAAGGCATAGTCGGGTCGTCGCTGGACGTCAGATATCCCTCTATGACGCTGAAGGGGTGCCGTATTGGCAGAGTCGGGTAGTATATCAGCGTAATGGCCCCGAGACCTCAGCGAATGTCTTCTTAGTCTGTGCACAAGAGATTCAATGGGTTGAGCCCGGTTCTGGCGGCGGTAAATACGGTGCCGTTGAGAGCCTGGTAGGGCCCCAGGCTCGATGCTTCGTCTTTCAGATACTGGTGACTGTGAAGAAGACGGCGGAAGTTGGTGTATTGAAACTTCAGGGAATTCAGGGTGCAGCATTCGCGGATCCTCGAGGCGCTCGAACTCGGGTGACAGGCCGGGCCAAGAATTTTGGTCATCCATAATAGAGTCGAGGAGACATGGAATTGAAGTCGACGGTGGTACGTGACGAGGATTGTGCTCGGAACTGTTTCGAGTAGCGACAATCCTGCTCGCGCGTCAGGGCGGACCAAAGGCGGCCATTTGGGAACCCATCAAGAGAAGGCCGTCTGAGATGCAGCAGCGCTGAGAGGCTGATAAGGAATACAGACGGTTTTGGCAGCGAGAAATACGAAAGCAACAGCGATAGCGACGTTGATGGCGGCGACAGTGAAAGGCGCTGCTATTGAATTGAGGATGAAAAAAGACACGGTCGCATGCAGGTTCAATGTTGGATTCTTCAGCGAAAGCAGCTCGAGGCAGGGCAGGGAGAAGAGGCGCCATAACGATGAGCTGACATCAGGTGGGCGACCTCGCAGTACATGTAGTAATATGAAGGCGGTTGTGCAGTTATGCATCGCACAGTGAAGCCACGGGCACACTAAATAAAAACGTTGGTGGCTCCGCGTCAGACTGCCAAGCTGCCCATCCGTACGTACCAAGAAGTGCTACGGAGTACGGCCAACACTGAAAGTATCCATCCCATGTCCAATGGGCACTAGCATTTGAAGGCGCCAGCTACTCCGAAGAAGGATGTTTGATCCGGCTTCTGAACGAAGTACTACTCCGTAAGTACGGTTGTTACGTCAAACAACGGAGTCCTACCCCGTTTCCCTTTGTGGCACTCCTACCAAAACCATGGCCACGGGCTGCTGCCAGGCTACCAGAAACCACCCTGCGCCATCGGATCCGCCACTCAGCAACCAGCCAGACCTTGGGCACCCCGTGGAGTCGGACGGCCCAGTGGACGGGGCTGACTGTCAAGGTGGCACAGACATGAGCGTCCATTTGAAGACCCTTGGGGTTGAACAGGGGTGGTGGTTGATGGTGTGGGATGACAGGGAGACCTCATTGACAGTACGGGGTACGGAGTACTTGGCCAATCCTTGGACCACTCTCCAAAGATGCCAGGACGCAGTGCTCCATTCGTTTGCATGCCGAGATAGATGGATGAGTCGAGTGAATAGACGGCGCGCTAGTGCTCGGTACTATGCCGACTTCGAACATTTGAAGGCCAGGAGCATAAGCCCGATGCTTCAAACTGGACAGGAGACGATACCCTTTGGACCCAGGACAGCCACGGGCGCGTCTGAAGAATTATGGATGATGGACATGCCTGGCAACGATAGGCTTGAGAGCCGCCTCTCTCGGGAGAATCTGGTACTTCGGACCTGCTGCAGGCCGTATGTCGTACTCGTACGAACCACCATGGTTTGAGCTGGCCAATTGGCCAGCCCAGACACGGTAAAGAAAAATGTGAACACTTAAGCAAGGATGGCCAGCTTACCCAGACACGGTGAGCATGGAGCAGTGCCGTTGAAGTACTAGGCTAACATCTTTCTGCTACTGAGCAGTTGGCAGGTCCGATCTCAGTCGTCCGCATGAGACTAGTGGCGTTGGAAAATGTGTTCGATTCGATATTTGGACGTGCTGGGATGCCTGTTGTACGGAGCAGTGTGACGGAATATGGCCTTGACTCCTCAGGCTCGCCGTGTTGGTGAACGAGCAGGCTTGTAGCCCCAAATTGTTGGCTTGGTTAGGAGCGATTCCAATCTCCCTTACTGGACTTGACAATACTACAATGGCTCCGGTCCACGGGAGCTGTACAATGTCCTGGTGGCTTGGGTCAATGGAGCCCCTTACGTGTGTGTGCTTCGCTCGTGGGCAGCCACAGAGTGCCCGAGGCATCCCAGCTTCAGAGACATTGAAAAGAACTTTTTGTGCAGTGATGGTCTGATGAAACGTCAAAGGTACACACACTGTACAGGGTACGTGATTCTTTCTCAGTTATCCGTAGTTGAGGATTGAAGGAAGCTGTGGTGTCTGTCCGTGTGGAGGTCATCATCATCCCATTGACCGCTGCTGATGCACAGGGAGGGTGAGGACTTGTTTTGTTTTCTAGGTCTGGGAGAATTCATCGATTGATTGTCCAATGGAGGCAATTCGGGGAAGCAGGCATCATTCCTGATAGATATGAGCCAGGTTCTCCGGGTTTTGATCGTCTGACAGGGCACGGCTACCTGTATAGTACCGAAGTCGGATCGGGTTCCTCGTATCACATCATCTCCTCGTCACATTAGCAATGTCACCAGGGCCAATGCAACAAAGGAGGGAGGGATATCATGCATTGAAAGCACCTGGGTGAAGTCGGCCCTCGTCGTGAGGAAGTCAAATCTTGAATAACGTACCGGCCAGGATTGGACAAAGAGCTGGTGGTGCGACGCGTAATAGACGAACATTGAGTATTAACACTCCATGCCTAAAGCAAAGATTGTTACTGGTGGACCTGCAAGCTGCTGTCATTGGTGATGGTGATGCAATGCAATCGAAAAAGTAGTAGGGATGATCGCTCGTGCATGATTCGACCCATGTCTGGATTCCGCTCAGCGTATCGGCTTATGGATACGCACGAGGCAATGCTTGGCCCATTGCGGAGTGCATAATATTATGTTGAACCCGAGTTTGCGACTGCTCACATCTCTTATCTCAACTAGCCCCAGATTGCATGAAGACGGTCAATACGGGGCAGTTGCTGTTTCAAAGTAACACTGTCTCGGTACACGGACCGAAGCTTGCAGACTCGGTACTGATCGAAGGGCCGTGGTAACAAGACGCTGTGAATTGTTGATGTTGCTATTTTGCGCGCGTGGCGGCCATGGTAAGCTTCCTGCCGACCATGTGCACCTATGTGCGTGTTTGGCAGATGTAGCCTCAGCTGGTGCGACTATTGCAATCTAGTCATACTCTTTACATTATCGCGTGTGCGTCAGACGACGACAATTTGGGCGGTGATGACACCTGAAGAAAGACACACCTTGACACTCTGTCGGCTCACGTACGTACATAAAACCTAGGGAAAAGGTAGGTAGATGCACGAGCGCTTAATAAGTGGCGTAGGGTGGCGTGCGTGGTGAGTGGCAGAAAAGCCTCCCAGTCTTGGCTCAAGGTGGTGAGATGTGCACCATTGACCCATGCTCCAAATGTGGAGTTAACTGTCAACTTGGACTTGGGTACGGAGTTACCTAGCGAAGTTAGCAGTGAATCGTGATGCATGACACCAGACTCCAATTGGAGTGTCGCACGAGCGATTGAGGCGGGTTCAACTACTACTACTAGGACTTAAGTGCCTAAGTAAGTACGGCAAGCACGGTACGGCCCTCAGTTCCCAAGCTCCTTCCGCGCTGGCGCCACCGACGGCGTTTCTCACTGACTCCCGTCGTGGCATCTTTGGAAAAAAAAGCACGTCCAACTGGTCCTTCTCAACCCTCTACTATATGTACATACTTTCTCTATGAACAGATGAATTGATGTTATTAGCCACTCTGTCCGTCGAAAGCAGTCAATTCTTCAGCGTTGCCGAAGTGGCATTAGACATCGTCTTTCCCAGAGCGCGGGGCGTCAGTTGTTCTTCTTTTTCCTTGGCCAATGCACAAGCCGCGTACGCTATGGGTGCCGTATGTATGTACTTAAGTATGTATGTATGAATTTGCCAAACACCCTGGCTAGCTGCACAGCCTTGGCCGGCACCAGAAATCCGCACCAAGATCATTGGCCCTGCAAGCCCAGGGTTTGAATGTCAATGAAAACTAACTAGGTACTTAGTATGTACCTCGTGGCCCACGAACTTGACACTTTTTGCTCCTGCAGCCAACATCCCCTATTAACCTGCTTCGCCAGGCGCCGGCTCGCGACTATCTCATGCCGCCGAGGCGCCATATCGGGTGTTGACTGACGATGCGGAACGAACTGGATGAGAGAACCACGAAAACTCGTTGATGGCTCGGAGAAAACTCTATGTTCCTCTTTCCCCACACCTTATGACACGAGGTGTCTGTAGCTCATTTCTCAAGTCTCTTGAGGCAGCTTGGATTGAATCCTCTGTTTCCTTCAGATGGAATCTGATGCCTCAGGGCTTCTGAGCATGGATGTGTGCACCATCACTAAGCTGCACCAAGACTAGAGCAAGCCAGGACAAAAGCGTCGACATTCCTATGCAAACATATACATGCAAACGAATGACTCCTGTGTGAACCTCTCTTCTCCTAAAAGACCCGGCGGATCAAAGACTGCGTATAGGCACCCAAGCCAAAACACTCGGTTCCATTTGGAGGCATAGGTCCCTTGCATCAGCGGTTCGAAGCCTCGGAGTCTGGCTTGGCTCGACAAAAGACCCTTTGCTACTTAGAGAGACGACGATGTCAAATTGCGATTCCTGCGTTGGGCATTAGGAGTCGATAAACAACTATATTGTGTGGTCAAGCCTGGAAAGTGCCCCAGACCCTGGCACTTAAATATTGACAATCCGATGCGCCATTATTAAGAAAACATGAGCAGCGCCGTAGTTGCTCCTTGTTCGCCTCTTTTCCGGCAACGTGCCCTCGGGGGTTGAACCAAGATATCCATCCTTGCAAGCCTGTGCAAAAACCCCGTGATAGGAACTTGAGATAGCTCCAGCGCCTTCGCCAATGGCCTCCTTTGTGGGCAGGATTTTGCACTCCTTGTTAGCTAACACAAGTGCAAGTATATTTCCGGGGTGAAGACTGCAACAATGCCCGTCATCTCCGTCGCGAACTTTGAGAACACAGTCAAAACCGTCCAAGTCACCATCCATTCTATATCTGGAGCCGATAGGCATCCATAGGCGACTTGGAATTTGGCAAGTACTGTTATCTGCGAAAAACCTTCGTCATCCCACTGATGGCCCTTGTGTACCCGATAGCCTGGCAGTATAGCATAATGTCAAATCCATGATGCGCAATCCGGACTGTTTTAGAACAACGCTTTTCTTCTCACCAAGGCATGGGGTGCAGTTTGGTATACTGCTCACAGGCAGATACCAGTGTTTTGCCATAGGAGTAGTTCAAACGTTTTGGCTGCTTAGTTTTGGTATACATCTTTTCCCTACATGGTTTCGAGCTTCGAGTCCAGCCTCTTTAGAGCTATGAAAAATTTTGGCTGGTCAATAGATTTACGCTAGTACAGGCCATCGGCTCGAGCACTGTCACAACTGTTCTGCGGGGATTTGTCATGCCCAAGGCTTTGACCACAAGGGTACGTTTTATGAGGGCGAGAGTAATGGCCAGGAGTTGGATCCAGAGTTCTCCAACAATACTTGGGATGTACAAATACCTTGGGCCTCGATGTCTCCGAAAGTCACCTAGGGATGCGGCGACACTGGGGAAAGATTTCAAGACATTCCATCTACTTACCTAGGTGCCTAGTCCATCTAACAGCTGAGGATTAGATGAGGCACCGGCCTAGCGTTTCTTAGTTGAACCAGTTTGTGGGACAAGCATACATACGCTGAATTACAAAGCGTGCCGGCCCCTCTTGCTGCGGAAAAAACGTTATCTGGACAATTCGAGGTGGCTTGAGACTGCGAGCCGTAGGATGCCCACGTCCACTTGTGCAAAGTTTTGGTATTCTGATGGCTAGTCTCTACACAGGTACTCCGCACCAGTGTTGGGACCAGAGTGAAGAGGGAAGAAGAAAAAACGTCGTCGCCTATTCTCGGATCAAGCCACCTTAAGCACGGTACCTGCAATAGTCCCTCATGAGACGATACAAGCAAGCACGGTCATAGATCAATGATTCGCGGGTCGCACAGAGACTCCCAAAGCCAATTACAAGCCCAGGTTCCTATCCGAGGAACAGCGACAGCGTCCGGTGTCCGACGTAGCCGCCGGACTTGCATGCTCATGATGCATAATGTGTTGTGCAAAATTTGTACTTCAAATAGCGTCTGTGATTCGGGTCTGGCAAGCAGTTGGCAAGCGCCGACACGAATGGGCCGGCGTTGGACGCCAAGCCTAGGAGCGGCCGGCATCGAGGAGAGGAGTCCAATTGACATGAAAAGGCTGAACCAACCACGCCAACATGCAACGTTTATGAGAGCTTGGACCAGATGAACTAGACTGTTCTGGTTGCCCTGTCATCAGGCTGCAGGCCTCAAGCTCCAGGGACCAGCACCAACTTGACGTAACGGAGCGCAACGCCGACGGCGGCTCCAGGCGCTCCATACATATGTCTGGTACTTAAGTATTGACTTTACTTATCCTGAGTCCAGCACGAATGCTCCGTACATACTCCGTACAGTACATACAATGCTGGGGACCCACCTGGGCGCTAATGGAGCACGGCCCGCCAATCGAGGCGGTCCCGCACCACATCTCGCACATCTCAAGCGTTTCAAGCCTCGCGAGCGGGTTGACCGTGTCCCACGTTTCACGGCCCACACTCTTGAGCTTTATTCAAACTGCGGGGATCATCTGCAGTTCGCGAGCTGCTGACTGGTCTATTGCCATGTCTCAACCGCCCACGAGCTGGCCATCGGGCGGCTGTTGAGCTCCGTTCAGAAGTTGATTACGTTGTCCTAGGGCCAGGTCCGGTGCAAGATCAGCTCAGACTCGGGTCTGTCGATATTGACGACTTCAGATTTACCCAAAGGTCGTGGACATTTTGACTCTTCCCGCTCGTCGGCCAAAAAAAAAAGAAAGAAATTGCGAGGCTGGCTATCCTCGTCGTTGAGAGTTGCCTTAGGCCAGGAGCCAAACGCCATTGCGGGGCGAGCCGCGAACCCTGGAGACTTCATCTGTCCATTCAAACTTCCAACGACGACGACAACAACAACAACAACGACAATCGTGTCTCAGCAAAGGCCACCCACGCCACTGGGACCGCAAGGCAGCCCATCCCGTCGGTACTCTGACACATTCATACGCTGGTATAATCGCACTCGCAGAGGGCGTGATATTGCCTGGGACACCTACGCTTGAACCATGGCTACGCAGCAGCCTCAGTATTATCCTCGTAAGGCAAACTTGTCATGCTCCGATCGAGGCCTCTGACATTCTACGCTTGAGGTGCCTAAGCTGACGGATATTTATCTGTGATTCTAGCCCCCCCGGGATCGGCACCTGGAGGTTCGATTACCCCGGCTGACATCTCCGTTATCAACCAGGTTTGCATCTAACTCGCAGACAGGTCCGCCAACATCGCCTCCCGCCAACCGAACACAATTCTACCCTCCGCCGGCCCAGGGCTCGCCTTTCCAGCCTGTCAATTACCCTCCCCCTCCCCAGGCTTCTCCAGGGCAGCAGATGAACTATCCTCCGCCACCGCAACACACCCCGTCTCCTCAGTTGTCTCACCACTCCAACGCCCAACAATACCCACCGCCTCCCCAGCAAAGTCCATCGTCTCAGGCTCACCACCAGCGTGCCGCTTCGCACCAGTACCCCCCTCCCCCAACTTCTCCGCCTGCTCCTCAACCGCTCCAGCAGGCTTCCTTGGCCGTGAGACCAGCGTCGTCAAGTGACCATCATCCTAAACAGCAAGACCCGCCTGCATTTGACCCTCCTCCATCGTTTCCCGGGAGCAATGCGCCATATCCCCCGGAGAAGGCTGGGCAACAACAACAACAACAACAACAACAACAACAACAACAACAACAACAACAACAAGAGCCACTAGATACAAGTGATCCCTCTAATCTTTCGGCTGGAGCGCCGCCTGCTGGTCACTTCGTTGGCGCAGGCGCCGTAGTTGATGATGTGGGCACTTTCAATGGCGGGAGCTACCGCATTAGTCACCGTGATTCCAACACCATCTTGACCATTCAACTGGCTATAGGCTGTCCTATGCAAGCCAAACCCGGTATGTACTGTTCTAGTCCATGTGTAGCTCACGTTCCCGATTAACAGTGAAAAGGCGCCATGATTGCCATGTCCCCATCCATCACACTTAAAGGAGAACTGAAGTTTAGTGTGAAGAAGATGATTGCTGGCGCAGACATGACAACTTCCAGATATGTCGGCCCTGGTGAACTTCTCCTTGCTCCCCCCATGCTAGGAGATATTACCAGCATCCGTCTGACTGGCCAAGAGAGCTGGGTTGTCGGGCACGACGCCTTTCTCGCGGCCACTCAGGGAATTATCAAAGACCACAAACGGCAGGGCCTCGGGAAAGCAATTTTTAGCGGAGAAGGCTTGTTTGTGTATAGAATCAGCGGCACTGGTATCATGTGGCTCACAAGTTTCGGCGCTATTATTCGTAAGGATGTGAGTCTTTGACCAGAATCCCATCTCGTCCCAATTTGGTTCCAAACTAACCCACGGCAGCTTGTGGATGGTGAGAAGTACATTGTCGATAACGGCCACCTGGTGGCATGGAATACCAAATACGTCCTTGAGCGAGTCGCTTCTGGCGGTATTATATCTAACATGGCATCCGCAGAAGGCCTCGTCTGCAAGTTTACAGGTCCCGGGACTGTCTTTATCCAAACCCGTAACCCGGTACGTACTATTGCTCCTTGGTCGTTATTCATTGGCCATGGACTAACCAGTCGAGCAGAAAGCTTTCACTGCTTACATGGGTGGTCAGGCTGTTCAAGGCTAACTGATATGTCGCGGGACCATTTATTATGGACCATTTATTATGTCTCTGCAGTGTTTTCTTTCAACAGGCGGTTGCATCAGTTTGTCATTATCTACTTGCCATATTTATCCCTAGTCCTCTCGAGGAATATGCCTCTTACGCTGTTCTTTCATCTTCATTTTTCACGGAATATACCTGTTGTCAGCGCAATTGCCCGTGATTTTAATACCATGAATTATTGAAACGTGTGCATCTAGCGTTGATGATGGCTCAAAGTCACAAGACAACATGGAAGGCAAGGCGTGGGCGGAAAGCATCAATGGCACATTTGCTCTTGCCGACATTTTCAGTGCCCGCGCGTCAACACCTGCCTCCTGGCAACCGTCCCAATGCCACTGTCGACCTCTTGAACTTCTCTTCACCTTTTTCTCACTTCGCCCTCACCGTCCTTCTTGGCTACTCCATAGCGAACGTGTTCTGACATCCAGCGCGGCTTTCTTTGCCCTCTGTCTCTTGTTTTTTTGGATTGTACCCCTATCCCACTCGACGTTTGCAACACCCTGAACAGTGAGCGTTTCTGTCACAGTAGCGACACTAGTTTCTAAAATCGTTCTTCGCGGGCTTTGGGGTCTAACTTGGCCACCTGCCCTTGCTTCCACCTCAGATTCAAGTCACCTTCTCCATTGCCAGCCCATGTTCCAGCAGCTGTCGTTTCTGGGTACCCGTTGCATCTCGTGAAGTTTGACTCAAGAGTGCAAAGGAGTCCGACTGCGCCGTCATTCATTTTGAGGCCGTGTTCTAACTAAAAGACCTCACACACGACTGGCCTCAAACTCTTTCAAAAATTGCACATCTGAAAGCCGTTCAATTATTTCAAAAATAAAGGAGCTTCCTAGCGTCTGTTTTTTTAGATTCCACGAAAGGACGATCAAAAGCGGTTCACCCGTGGAATGGAACAATCGCGCTCACATCACGTCCTCGCACGTACAACATACCCAGGATCTTGTAGTTGCTAAGTTGATACATCGCTTCAACGCCGTACGCGCTACAATTTACTACACACAGTGACTTATGCTAATGAATTTATCCTAGATGGTTGGCCTGGCCTCATGTAGCGGCAAGAAGGCGGGATATGGCATCGTCCGTAAGGGCCACTCTGCTACCTGCGCGAATAAATCACACAAATCGAGCCACGGAGGCACATATACGAAAAGAGACCTTTCTGCAAGCCAAGAAACAGGAACATTGTTCAATGAGCCACTCAACGACCCAAACTGGCGTAGAAGACGCGCTCATGATGACCAGGACAATTCTACGACACCGGCTTCGAAGAGCATGGAACCGTTGGTCCAGGACATCCCTCAATCCACATTTCCATCACATCACAACTTTTCATCCTTTCTGCAAGATTCGATGAAGCAGCAGCCAAGTGTTCAGGAAGTTTTAAAAAAGTCAGAAGTCGAGTTTGAGCATTCCACAAACCCGCATTGCTACCTTGGTGACGATAGTCTGGGATGGGGCGCGTGCAGTGACTTTTTAGGAAGCCACGTATCTGGCAACCATTTTTTCGACGTAGTACGGCATGCCAAGCTACACGATCAAGGCCAAGGACGCACCCTCGATCTATTTGGATTGGTATGCAGCCAAGACTCTTCATATAGCGACAAAAGATGCACAATTGCCAGGTTTTCTTCTGGTGACGAGAGTGTCGACGATAGATTCCTTCAAATGATATCAAGAAAACACACTCTTACGCCAGACGAGAGCCAGGGATATCAATTGATGGCCGCTTTGAAAGCAACTGGGTCAACACCTCGAAAAATCGGCCACACATCTTCGAGTGGCCAACATACATCGCAGCGTTTGTCCTGCCTCTCGGAGCAATCTCTCCTTAAAATTGGTAAAAATATGGGCAAAAGTCAACCGTGTCGACTTCAGTCCAAGGACTCCGGGTTTTCGTTCTCTTCCGGAAGCCTGCAGGACTTTAACATTGGTGATGCCGACATTGATGAAGGGGCTTCGAATACCTCGGGGCATCGGCAATATGTCTTGGAGCAAAAGGACATAGCGTTTCAAAAGTTAATAAAAAGGTTGAACGGTGCTGCTTCGCAAGAGAAGAAACCGGTTGATCGAAGTCGTGACAGCGGATATGAGCCTGAATCATCGCGAGCACAGCAACCTCAGCCTCAGCCTACGGGTACGGCTCCTGTGCCCGCTACACGACGACCAACCCATGGCACAGGAAGGCGAGTCAAGACCGCTTCAGACTTTGCTGTTAGATACTGGCCTGTGTCGGAATCGCGGCGAGGGGACCACTCTACCGACTCGACGGCTGGTGATGCCCCGGATAAATACAACTCGCTCAATCCTAAAGCCAGAGAGTTTCTTTCTTTTTCACAAAAGACAGAAAATACGTCATGGAAAGGTCGGCGACCGGCATTGCTATCATTTGATATCTCGATTGACGAGCAAGTGGACGAGTCTTCGCGCCGCGAGGTGTTCCCATCAGAACCTGAACACAAAGCTCCAGCCGCTAGGGACAATCAATTCGTTACTCCAGATGGAGCGGTACCGGTGCCATGTATGAATACTACGAGTATTCCTCTCCTTTTTCAGCCATTTCCCCATTGTAATGCGTCTTTCTTGGGTCTAATTCCACTCATGCCAGATGCATCTAAACCTCTGGTGGCACAACCAGGAGTGTGGCCGACAAGTCAGGCTGGCACAGCTATACCGGATACTTGTGGACCGCTTCAACCGAAGAGTTTTATGCCTCCTATTACACAAAATCAATTGTTCAACGGCCTTGGGTCACCTTGCTCGCAACCTAAGATCGGCGTGCCGAATACGAGCAGTATTCCTCCAGTAGCCCAGACGAACGACTCCCTGCCTCGCCGAGTTCCAAAGCCAAAGCAACCTAATCCTAAGGATCAGCAGGAATATGAAGCTTGGGTAGAATGGAGAAAAGCGACTGAGCCGGGCTATGCAATGGCCTGTAAGCTTCGACAACAGCGACGGGCTCAGCGTAATGGACCAAAAGCAAAGCAACACCAGCCCAAACCTGGGTCAGAGTAATTATTCCCTTGATTGTCAGTCTATGTTCATTGAAACCGATGCAGGCGTGTTTCCTTGGCAGAACTAATACACACGGCGATCTGGTCAGTCAGCCGGCCCTAGTGTGTGCCGCCTCGAATCGTCTGAAATATGTTTTCCATTGTTATACATAAATACTTCGCCTTTCGAGGTGAAAATTTGCAGCTATCAACTGTTTCGTTATCAAAAGTTCAAACAAGTGGCACCAACGTCTCGAAATATCCGGCTCGATCGAAAGACATTGGATTGGAATACCTTTGCAAATTTGTCAACTACGAAATCGGGGTCCGCCCGGCATGAACGGCAGAGAGCGTTACCGTCACTTTATTCGTCATATAATTATGTTGTTCGTTAATATTGTCGTAATAAAAAATAATGGACGACGTGGGATGGATACATTGTTTACGGATGTGACGGATGTATATTTAGTCTGTGTGATTGGGTGAAGGAACTGCTGCAATGGAATCGCCGTGGAAATTCCAACAGCACTCGGTAGGAGGTTTGTTTTGCTTTGTCTTGGTCAGTGGATGACGTTAATTTTGACAGGGGAACTTGTGTTTGTTTAGAGTATGTCATTTTTAGCCACCACCGTCTCGAAATAGAAACTCTGAGGCTGTCATCAATCCATGATGGGTCGCACGACATGTGCGTATATCATAAAGCATGGCTGCCAGTGGTTTTCTAGAATGTGCGGTGTACTCGGTACTCAGAATGCTTCCCCCATGCACACGTACGGGTTGACCCATTCTTGTCTTCCCCGAGTATAGCCTCCCGATCGATTGTCCTCCTTCGCCAATCGCGAGTGGTGTTCACGCTTACGGTTACACTCCCCCCTGAAACAGTCAGCAGCCTCGGTGAATCCCGCATCGAGGATATTACTTCTCAAACGGCCAAGGTACCGATTTGCCTGCTCCCCCCGGGGGGGGGGGTTCGTTTCTGTGCAAGAACCACTTTTTCTTTTTTTGTCGGGCTGAAAGTGATTCTGGTAGTACGATAAGCATTGGCATCCCGGATACGTGTACATGCGTCCCGGGGGGGGGCACCATCTCGGTCGCCTTTTGCCTCTTTGGATGCGTCCCTGCCAGCCACGTGCAGAGAGGGCGTGAGGGAGGGGTTGCATTCCGCCCCCCGCCCCCCCGTCTGAAGACTCGACGAGTTGGGGGCCGGGGTGCGGACGAAAGTGAGCGACGGGAGAGGGGTCTGTTGGGTCTGGGAAGCGAGCAGTTCCTGGGCAGCCGTCAGGGGTAAGGGCAGCGTGATACCAGGACATTGGAACATGATCGGTGGGGAGCGAGCTTTTCCTGCCGGGACAGGGGAAGCTGGCGAGACGGGGGCGCTGGTTCTGCACTTGATGCGACTTGGAGGAAGCCGTTGTGAGGAATGATTCATATTGCAAGTGTCCAGCTCTACTGCTGGTTGTAGATGGTATAGATGTCTTGTTTCCGTTTGCGTTATACATGTCCCTTTGGTCTCGTTGGGAGCCTATACATCCGTTCTTTGGTCCTCCCCCTCCCCCCCCCTTCTCTTACCTGTACTCCCTGCCTGCCCAAAATGAAGAGATAGTGACAAGTACATTACTGAACAGATTATGAAAATGCCGACTGGCAGTTAAACGTAGATCAGAAACAAAAACAAACACAGATACAAATGCCTTCATCGCCCGTCCCTTTTGCTTGTTTGTCAGTTGCCCTGTTCCCTTCTTGATTTCTAATGTTAATTTGGTGGATATGGTGTAGATGAAGAAGAAGAAAATGAAGAAAGAAAAGTAGTTGAAAAACATTGCCCCTGGAGGGGCACCCGCACTCATCGTTCCGTCATTACTGAGCCATAGCATGTCATATCTCTTCTGGATCATTCAAGGCATTAACTCCTGCGATACCGCTTGGGTTTCGCAGCAGAGTTTCCTAGCCCCCCGTCGGCCTCTCTCCTCGCAATCTTCTTTTTGTTCTTTCGAGCTCGCTCTCCACTAGATTGCGCACCAAGAAACCATTTTCCGTTTCTGTAAACTAGGGCTCCGATTCTTTGAAAGTAATGTAGCTGCTCCTTCGTAAAGTTATACTCTCTTGCTGCTTCTTTACCCTTCATCACGGCTTCGTGATGTTTGGCAACGTGTTCCAAGCACCGTTCCCATGAGTCAACTTCTGCAAACTTGGTTTGACAGCCTAGCATGAAGCAGGTGTCTGCTTTGGGAGAGGGCGTTTGCGAACCACAACTTGCTTGCTGCAATTTCTCCTGAAGCTTCTTCTCAAATGCATCAGATTGACTCTTACGTTTAAACGCCTCGAGCTCCTCTTTTGTGCTGTGCATGCGAATATGATGCTGTTTGAAGAGGTCCTTTCGGTTGAACTCTTTCATATCACAATCCGGACAGACATAGGCCTTCGAGAGCAGGTGCTGTGTTTTGATATGTCGCTTCCATTCATTTTTCCCTTTGAATCTGGATTTGCATCCGGCAAAGAGGAACAGACATGGAAGCCCGTCACACTCTCTGTCATGAGCCGCCTCCTCTATTGGATCTGTAATTGTCTTCCTGCATGATTTGCAGGTCAGGGGTTTTCTCTCGGTGTAGTGAGGTAATCTGGGAAGGGCTGAATCTTCCACATTCGTCATCGAGTGTTCTCTTATGCCACTGGGTCCTGCGACTGCCCCGGTGTGAGGCTCTGGAGATAGTTGTATGGAGTCTTCAAAAAGGGGCTCCCGTTCATACTGCAGCACTGTTGTCGAGCAGTCGGTCAAGCTGTGGGCAGAGTCATATGGGTAGTTTGGGGAAGGATCTTCTGTCAAAGCTGAAAAATTGAAATATGGTAACGGGACCGGCTGGTGCTGCTGAGGTGGTATGTTAGCCATGGCGTCGGTGGCTTGGTCTGCTGAAAGATTGTAGTCGATCTGCCCAGGTGAATGAATACCTGATCGATGGGAGGGCCAGTTTGTTGATGTGCTTTCAGATGGTGCGGAATCATAGTTGGAAACAAATGCCTGGTTTGTGCTCACTATCCCTCCTAAAGAGACAGGAGTCGAAGTACGGTGAGGCGTGTTGCCTTCGACGTCTCTTGCTGGTGTCATCATCCACATATTGTTTGGTTCATGCGAATGATCATGCACCCCATCACTCGCCATGGATGGGCTATATGCGCTGGAATATTCTGGAGACAGGTACGAACAGAGTGGGGAGGGATGCCGATTGGTATAGTCTGTCGTGATTTCGGCACCTGGATCACGGTCAACACAGACCGTGTTTGGGAAAGACGTATTGAGTTGGTGAAGCTCGTCGTAAGGCACAGAGGAAGCCAGAGGCGGGCCGAGTCTCCTATGAACTCCAACGTTGAAATCAAAGCCCTGTAGAATCTGGCTAGTGTCGAGCGAGGATTTTGCTGTCCTAGACTCCCGAAAAGCAGTTTTGGCAGGCCTTGTTGGGGGGGACCCTGAGAGGATATTGCAAGCTGCGGGAGAGAATGCCATGGTCATCCCCTTGTACAGCTTCGTTCCACGGCCAATGCGTTGAGGTTTCAAGGCAGCCAGCGGCTTAGAAACTCGGCAGCTCGGCAGCCAAATCTAGGCAAACGTTGTGAAATGTATTGACGAGCCGGTGGCTGTAGTTGATCTCGGGGTGAGGCGGACGGAAGGAAGAGGATAAACATGCGTCTAGGGGCGATGAGGACTCAGGAGTGTACCAACACGGGCTTGAATGACACAGCCTGCGTGAAATGAACAAATACAAGGGAAGAAAAGATAGCTAGCACTTTGGGCTCTGTGTAGGCCATGTACAGAAAACAACGGCGAGAACTTTCCAGGTGAGTCTTCCCAGAGAGGCTCCAGGTTGGCGGATATATGTGTGGAGGGTCCGGGACTTGAACTTCTGGATGTGGGGGTATCGACTCAGAAATAGAAATAAGAGATGAGGCAAGAAGTAATAGGCTCCTCTCTGGCCGAAGAGGCGAGAGACAAGCCTGGCCCCCGTATGTTGGACCATTGATAACTACCTCTTAGTAGACTTGTGTACTCCGTACTGGAGGACGTATGGGCGGTGACTAGGAAAGGACCCCGACTAGACGGTGCTGGTCTAGCAGAGCAGAGCCTCACAGTTTATTGATGGACGCCCCCCGTCCCCCCCAAGTCCATGTCCTTTCTTGATCATTACTGCTTGGAGGGTGCTCGCGTCCACGGGTCTGTTGGGTCCATCCCGCCTGCGCACCCATCCATCCCTTGTCAAGAGAGGCATACAGTGTGGGCCTGTAAGTCATCCATTTGGATAGTCCACGACAACTAAGGTAGCAGTGGATGCTGCTCATGTTCTGTCGGCCGAGAAGACGTTCCCCGTCAGCCAATTCAGGGATCACGGCATTGTGCGTCTCAAAGTAGCCATGATTTCATGCTGCAGTGTTCAATTTCAGGCATTCATGTATGCACGTGTCGAGTTCCAGAACTTCTCGGTGGTGATTGATTGCCTTGATACAATCACACCTGTGTAGAGCGAAAGGCAAATCGAAGTCGGCGTCCATCTGCCACTCAAACTTCATTTCGTGGAGTAGCCTGGCTGCCTCTGCATTGGGAAACGATGTTCGCGCGCACCAGCGGTAGGGAATGCGTGCAGGGAGAATCGCCTGGGAGCTGGCATTCTGCCGAATCGGACCAGTTTGTCATAGAATTGTTTTTGGATGCCCATCACCGGAGGGTTCGCCGAAGTCCATCGGATGTGTTGGAACAACATCTGGCAAGACACCGACCCCTGCTGACAGGACTTCTCGAATGGCGTTAGAAGATGCCCGTCTATGCCTGGCTATTTCGACTGTTCCTTTTGCAGTCTTCTTCTCTCCATCCTCATCCTCCTG
Organism: Metarhizium brunneum; assembly: GCF_013426205.1. Taxonomy (NCBI): domain Eukaryota; kingdom Fungi; phylum Ascomycota; class Sordariomycetes; order Hypocreales; family Clavicipitaceae; genus Metarhizium; species Metarhizium brunneum. The sequence goes on along the minus strand of NC_089425.1, from coordinate 2,552,123 downwards.
CTTCTTTTTTCCATCCATTGTTTTTGTTTCTGGCAAGCTCTGTCCACTGGTATCTGGCTGTTGTACTCCCCGTACTGAGATTTGAGACAAGCGCCCTGCCTACAATGCAAATAAAGCTGGGGCAGGCTGGTCACACAAATAGGGCAATTTTGTGTGCTGAGGGTACTGCGTACTTTGTAAAGAGCTTTCAATCTTGTTCTGGTGTTACGCTTCTGGGATGTCTGGGGCTGGCTTCGGTTCCAGTGCGAATACACCAATCCCAGGAACACGAATTCTGAGCCTGCAGGTCGTGAACAGGCCAAATGGGGCCATGTCAGCGTTTAGGGCCTCTCATATCCGGGGCCAGCCAACTGCTGTGGCTTGCAGCGAGGGTTTTATGACACCTAAAAGTACAGAAATGACTAGGCGCTCCTTTGCAACGTCGGCCGTGAGGATAATCATGAATACTGTGCGAGACGAGACACCTTTTACGTCTGCCATAGCAATCTTCTTTCCCAAATACTCCCTTGTTTTGAATGAGAAGCGAAGAGATAAGCCGACTTGTGAGTTGGCTCTTCATCTTGAAGCAATATTAAAGATTCGTCACCAGTCCTTTGGAGCTGTTCCGGAAACTGTAACTCGTCGGGCTAAATCTAATTTGGGGACAAACATACAGGGGAATGAACGGTTGGGCCACACGCGGACATTATTGGGCTCAGTGAGAGTTCTGAAAAATGTCAAGTCGGTTGGTCCTGTGTAACAATGCAGACAGGCATGTATGTTTGGGGGGGGGGAGCTGGACGTATAAGTGGCCGCACTAGCGTGTGCGGTTGTGTGAGGATGCATGTTGGTTTGTCCTGCTGGGAGGAGGTGGGTGAGGGAACTGATGGAGCTGACCAGCAGTTGCTTCTATTTTCGGTGTCTCTGATGCATGGCCGTGTCGCCCAGGTTGTCAGTCAGGAGGGGGGCGAAAAGTCTGGCGTTTGTCGCTCGCAGGTCGCATCAAATCTCACCCGTTACTCGGGGTCTTGTCTAGTTGATATTATGGTGGTTAGTTAACATGCCAGACACGTAGGTCATGGTATCTCGCAAGAGAGACGGTACGGGGTCTACGCACATGCATCTCAAACCACCCGTTGGTATCGCTAATGAACTTGTTGCACGGCGCGAGTATTTTGCTATGCAAGCCAAGTGCAGAAGGATGGGGGGCGGCATGGAGGGTCGAGTATTGTACGAATGACCGGTCCGCCATAGGCGCGAATCGCGCAACTTGGCCCACCTGAGCTGGAGAAATAGCCAGAGAGATGGACGGATGGCCCAGTAGGAAGCACGGGGATGCGAAAGGGCGAGTGACGGAGTTGGAAGATGACCGGTATGTTTACGTTCTTGTACGGGGTCATCCCCCCGTCATTGAAGCAGGGCGTGAGCTGGATCGATTTGGATACAAGATTGAACGGGGACAGGCGTCGAGGCCAAACATCAGACGCAGAACTAGGCCTGGTTCTTGTCCTGTCGATCGTCGACCGTAGTCCCTCGTCTGTCGTCGGGCGAATTGTAGTCTGCGGCAGATTAAAGAGACTACGTACGGAGTAGCCACGTAGGAAGTAGTTGTCCTTGGTGCCTGCCACCTGTCACGACAAACCTGGCTCGTCGACTGCGCCGGCGGCCGAAGCGGGTGGCGGCACGCGGGACCACGGAAAGCAAGCGCACCTTTCCCAACTGAGTTGATCAGGCAGGCCAGGAACGCCAAGGACAAAAGCCGGCATGCTGGTTGAACCAAAACTGGGTCTCAGCACCGATGAGTCGTGCCTTCCACCACTGTGCTTGAGCTAGGTAGACTAATAAAAAACAACAACAATAAAACAGAAAGAGCAATACGGAGTAGTCATCATGTATTCCCTCGTTATAGTAGGTACCTACCTGGGTACATACGAAGGTACCTACCTACCTAGACACCCAAGGTACTTGCCTAAAGTAGGGTTGTTATTTTTGACCAGCAAGGTGCTCGACGGCTTCGGCCACGCCTTCGCCTGTCATCTTCAATGTCACGCTGAGGCAGTCATCAGCATCAGCATCATCGCGGGCATCGTCCTCTCGTTAAGTACTGAGAGCGGCAATCCACGGTGTATACGGAGTGCTCATCATGAGTCTGCACCACTGCCTGCCGCCAATTTCTTTTACGCATGGTCTCGGGAGCCCCAGCTGCAGGTCCGCCCGCTGCGCACAGTTGCGTTTGGCCCGCCGCCTCAAATTCAAGCCCACGACACGCTTGGTTCGATTGTACTACTCCGTACGGAGTAGTATGTTGCGCGCCTCGCCCACTTTCATGCACAAGACAATACCAGTACTCCGTACTTGGATACTACTCAGTTCTACAGTAAGAATCAGACTGCCACCTGAAGCAGCGTGGCTCGGGCCCGCCAGCCAGTCATCAGCTGCTTGTGACATCTTGAATCCATCAGTCCTTCCGTGTTTAGTCACCAACCTCACTGGCATCATCAGCGTGGACAATATCCAGACTGAAGTAAAGTCGTGACTACATCATCAAAAAAGTTCGACCGACCGTCACATTTTCTCTCAGTGCCTATTGGCAGAAAGGTCAAGGGCCATTGTGCAGTTGGATCTGCTCTGGCAAAACCGGAGAGCGAGTTCTGGGGCTTGCACCGACCGAACTTGGCAATGGACTCGAGCCAACACCGACGAGGTCTGCCGCCTGTCTCCCTTAAGGGTCCCGTCTCTCTATCATGTCCTGCATGCTGGAGGATGATCCGCTTCCACATGGCGTCCGAAGAAAAGTGACAGGTCGGTCACTAGTCGTTAAGCTCCCGCAGATCGTCGGCTTCTAATCTTTAGCACACGGCTAAATCCCTAAGCCGTTGTCTGAATCTGCTGTCCCGCTAAATAGCTCCTCTGTCATATGCTATCTTTGGCAAGAGGTATTTACCTGTCATCAGTACGGAGTATACGCTGATATATTCCGGCATATGCCAGTTTTGCTCAGGAGAGCCAGGTATCCGGTCTGGCCAAATACATTTTGCGTCCCACCATGGCACCGTATCCATGATATCGTGATTCAAAGCACATGGCTGACATTGACGACCCTGATGGAGATGAGGGGTTGAGATGGAACCGCTAATGGAGTGGATGCGTCTCCTAAAAAGAAGAAGGTTTGCATTACGACATCTTACACTCGCATTTTTATTCTCATCCAAAGGTCACCCTCTGTTGCTATCTCCTCAAGGCAGACCTTTCTAGTATGTGGACGAGTTGGGCTTAGGCATTACGATTTGGTCGCCAGAACCTCGTGGTCGTACAGGAGTCTCTCGGTGCTCTCCTAGGACGGGCATGCTCCATCGGGTACGAAGGAGCGGAGTGTCTTGATCCGTAGACCAACAATTTGCCAACTCTTCAGCCACCATCGCAGACGAGACATATCAGATTTGTCCAGTTGGTTCCTCGGAAATGCCTGACTTTTGTGTTGGTCGGATATTGTCACTGGTCCCTCAAATATGCAAAGGGGCTAAGCAGCCACACACCTATTGGAAGACTTTCAACAACCAGTCTTGTCGTGTACAGACGTGGTATTCTGCGAGAGCGAGTCTCTCTCCTAGCCTCTCTTCTGGGTTGGATACATACATGCCGTCCCAGAAGGCTCTCCCGACGTCGAGGTCCAGTGAACTGTTCATCTGAAACCGTGGAGTCGTGTGTGCTGCGGGCTGCTCCATGCTCTCTAACGTCAGTACCAGGTACGGGGCCAGATGCCATTTCTCTGCTTCGCTATCTGAATATGAAATGTCATTGTCCTGTGGTGTCGGCTATGCAGCTGGACCACAACAACTCCGCCACAATGATCGAGGCTGAGAGCAAGTTCGTCTACTTGATCAAACATGATCCCCATGGCGTCAAGACACGTCTGATGATAGGCAAGGTTGCATCAATGGATGGCAGTGTTCGTTTCAGCATCAGAGAGGCCCTCTTGTTCAACCATATCCGTACACGGTCAGCACGAGTGCCCAGTCTCTCCATAGACCCGATCGGGTTGCCAATGGCAAGTCATTGAAATACTAGTAGTATGGCCTGATGTTTGTCTCAATCCGCCAATTATTAACTACTACTAGGTAGTAGCTAGTTGACTGCGTTCACCGTCGAGCATGTGCGTCGTTCCCACACCCACCGAGAGAACCTTGCCTCAGTTGCCTAGTGGCGCGCAACCAACAGGCGACGAGTGCATGTGCTCCAGTTGCCTCGTCGTTTTGTTTTGTTCACCTGCGCCTTGCCGCCTTCATGTTCTCCAGCCCTGCCAGCCCTGGGGTTTGAGCTGAGGAGCGGGAACACGTGCACCATCCATTGCCTGGGTATCGCAGACTGATTCAAAGGAAGGACCAGCCCATGCCTCATGTGTTTAAGTACATACAATACATACCTAGGTACTTACCTACCTAGGTACTAAAGTAGGTACTATGTACATACTCCGTACCTTGGCTCCAAAAGTCCTGTGGCGTTGGGAACTTGAATGGTCAAGGTGTACTCCGTACTGAGGCTGCACTCCCAAAAGAGTTTGACCCTAGACACCGGCCGGCGCGAAAGGTTTGTGCAACCCCAACACAGTTGGGATAAGAAAGAAATGACCGAGAGCCGGCTACATGTACTCCGTACTCCGTGTCCCATCTGTGCGACCTCGAAGATGAATGAGACTGTCACAACATGTACTGGGTTGCATTCAAGCGGGCCATTTGTTAGTCGCTCCCCTTCCTCGCCCGGCTAGCACTCCAAATTTGTCGATCAGCAAAATGATGGACAACGGCTGGCATAGACATTCTTCAACGGCAAGCCGCTCCGCCGTTGAGGTGATCCTCTAGGGAACAGGCCAACAGGAAACGAGGAAATGCTGGTTGTGGAGTTGTTACTGATCAAACATCGCTAGGACCAGTGGAACGGCCACTCAGTAATCCAGGCCTTTGAGAAAACCAAATATAGTACTCAAGTAAATAAGATCGCGGCCGCCCAAACGTTTCATGCGGGTGTAGACCTGCTCTCTCCCGCCGATGGACAAAGAATTACGGACATCGGAGTAATTCATTGCGAATGAACCTGTCCCTACGCCAATACTTGGACAAACTGCGTGTATGCCGTGATTGTCTTGCGTTCCAACAATGTGGCCATAGCTCGTTGATCAATTTCAGCCCTGCGAGTTGAATTACTAGCGACAAGGTCACAACTTGATCCCTCTCAGCCCCTGGAGTTCACCCAAGTGTCCCAATGCCATGACAAACCGTGGTTCGCTATTCGCCTCTTCGCAAGCATCCGACAATGTTTCTCTATCAGCCGCAAGTGCCCAAATTCCCTGAACACAGTTGATGGATCGGGGGCGGGTTCATCCGCCTTTTAAGGCTCGGCGCGATCTGCAGCTGGTGTGTATACGTTCAGAAGATGCCGCTGAGACTTTTAGACAGCGCAACACGCGCACAGCGCTCTGTGCGCCGTGGTTATGCCCGGCGGCAGCTGTGTTTCCTGTCTGTACTCCATAAAAATGCACCGCATTGATCTCATGCAGGGTGCGGCAACACCGACAGAGTCACAGAGCTGGGTTCTGGGGTGGGAAACAAGATGACTGGGGGGGGGTCGCAACCATCCGGTAAGCAGGGTGGGTTGGACATCGTTGCCTTTGCGTGCGGACAGGCGCTGGGATCGCCGAGAGGTAACTGAATGCCAACAGAATGGGGTTTGTGATGAGTCATTTCCAATACCGAGACCGATACCCAGTGACGGGTTTCCCATTTCGCTGTTGGGTCCGGGGTAGGAATCAAATGACAAGATCGCAAGTGATGCGTCCTGCAGCAAAAGAACATGGGTCTTTTTTTCCAGGGTCGTGAGATGAAATGCACACGAATAGGCCAGCTCATTCCATGTTCAATCCACAAACAGCAGCCACCACGCCGACGTAATTCTGAAGCAGCCAAGGGGATTTTGATTAGAACAGACGTCCAGTCGGCTCTCCGCTATTATCTATCCTTCCCGCTCTAGCATACGTACAACCGCACCATCATCATATGCCAACAGAAGAATTGATGCAAATAGCATTATCAAGTGTCATTACTCATTGCACACATGAACCCATTATGAATCCGCCGTAGATTTCTAGTCTCATCCCGCGTGCATGGCCAGATCCCGCTCGCCAAAAGCCGATATATCGTTAAACTGGTACCCCGTTATATCTTCTTCATGACGCAGGACGTCTCGTGAAACGGGGCAGTAGTCGCAACGGACATGTTCACAGGTGATACAACTTGGAGAAGTTTTGATATTCAAGAAGGCGCCACAACCGCACTGTCAAATGTCAGTAACCTTACGGCGGCTTCGAAAAGGAAGGTGCTTACACAATCCCACATCTCTGCTAATATATAGCCTGGACTCTGTTTCTTTCCAAGCGGCTGGGACTCGAAATTTGTTGGTTCTGCTTTCCTCTTACGGAACCCGTTTATATCTGGTGGGTAAAACGTAATGGGAGTGCTATGCGATGCACTGCTTAGAGCCTCTGCGATATCTTCACGGTTCTCAGGCTCAGGATGTATCCATTCGTCTATGCTCTTCTGCTCCATGCCATCCTTGCCGCAAAAGTGGTTATCAATGTGGTCAAACTTCGAGGTCCATGTTGCTGTTGCTGTTACATCAATATTTTTGACACAGAAGCCGCACCAAAAATGTGAAGCACTATTTGCGCCACGACGGCACTGCTCTACCTTCCTTTCTAGGACTTCGAGTCCGGCGAACATGTGTTCCTTAATTAGATGAGCTTTGAATGTCTCGCGACGATTCCAACTCCTCTTTGGGCAAGAGCTTAAATCGCATGTCCACGTTTCCATATGATAATGCTGTTTGCATTCGTGTCGTTTCCAGTCGTTCTTACTCCCAAATGTCTTGGAACATCCCTTCCATGTGCATCCGTATGGCTTCGAATGTCTTTTCATATGCTTCCTGCTTCGAGGTTAGCTTGGTCTTCACGGCATGAGGGAAATGTGACTGGTTCAACAGAAATACGTACGTCAACTCACAGGGTCGCCTAAACCTTTTTTGACACATATGGCATGCATTCTGACCCTTGGCTGCTGTGTCGAGATCAATAATGCTCTGATCATCGTCATCCAGGCCAGATGGGAAAAGAGCAGCTACCAGGGCATCCCGAGTCTCTTGAGGCAGTTTTTTAACATGGTCTGTAAGACTAGATGATGGGCCTACTGGCGCAGGGAGTTGCAGCCTCTTCACAACGTCCATGATAGCGTTGTCCTCTGTTCCATGGTCAGCTTGCAAAGGTGGCGCTGCTGATTCGAGAGGCTCGGGAACAATTTCAGAGGGAGAGTTTGGACGCTCCAAGTGATTGGGAATACATGCGTCGGTCTCATCATTATCCATACCGGCATCATTGGTTTCCCCGCCATTGGTTGCAATGCCAGGATATTGCAAGCTTGCGATCATGCCATCATTTTGCGGCGGAGGATCCATCACGCTGTGGTTGCTCACAAATTCGAAGTCAAGTGGCCGGTTTTGTGCAGTCTCCAATGAAGAGTCAAGTAATAAATCGTCATTCAGTCCTTGTCCCAGCATGTGGGGGGTGATGTATTGAGGCTCCCCAGAAGACTCAAAGTGGTTAGAGTTGTTCTGCCAAAATTTCCTCAGACGTTGCTCTGTGAGAGCATTGACTTGACCTCCTGTCAAATTTGCAAGTTGCTTTACATAGGTGCCCTCTGTTTGAGGAGCCATGAGATCTGGCAGAGTCCCCACCCCTGTCAGGTCGTTTCGTTGCGCGGCGTCTCTATTGCTCCTTTGTGCAATATCGGGCAAGGTCACAGGCTGTGACTGGCTACGAACAATGTATTGATCCAAATTGTCCATAACATTGGCGTCAATACTGTGTATTCTCGCCAGATGTGCGATGAAATTATCCTTCCTAGGCCATTCCTGCTTCTTTCGTCTGTTCTGCTTACCAGGCTCGGTCAAACAATGGGTGCATTTATACACAATGGAGTTGCTGTCATTGTGGCACGAATCCCGGTGAACAGTTCTCCTGTGTCTTTCAAGGTCATTTGCCGTCGCAAACCCTTTGTGACATGTCGGAACAGTACACTTATGGGGCTTCGTGTGGCGATTCTGATGCTTTCTAGACCATTCGGTTAGTGCTGTTGAAAGGCAAAGAGGACTTCGATCATTCAATCATTAATATTTTGGGGCGTTGTTTGGAATGACAGTACCTTAGTTCTGATTTGTTCTTGGCCTTGAATTCATTGCACATGTCGCATTGCAGTTGGGACCAATTGCCTTCCTGTCCTGCGTCGATAGAAGGGCTTGTGACAGTGTGGGATACACGACTACCGCCATAACCAGAGTCATCGTGGCTCGCATATATGCCCACATTGTGGTGTATGTCGCCGGAATAGAAGGGCTGTTGTTGTTGAGGTGGTGCTGCTAGCTGCGCCTCAAGAACGTTCTGGTCCTGATGTCTTTCTAAGGAAAATGGTGCGATAACTCCTGTCGGGATGAAGGGGTCGTTGGCAACATCCGTTGTAAACTTTTGGAAAACAAACTCCTGTCTCATACTGTCGCCTCCCAGAGGCATGAGACGCTCAGGAGCCCATGGGTCCACGTTGGACTGTTGACGTCTTCCTTCAGTCCATCTCTTATTCCTCTGGTAGGTTTGACGGCCCCTACCGAGGGGATTTCCAATGTCAGGTTGCATTTTTCCGAGCTAGGTCAATCCAGCACGTTGAGGAGCGATGCCTGGGCAGAGAAGCCTGGTCCAATAAAAATACAGGCAGCGGTGAGAAGAAATCCCGCTCCTGAAGAGAAAAGCTGATGAAAAGGATCGCGACCTGGGGGTGAAAGAGCAAGAATGCTTGCGAAGTGAGACTGAGACGCCGTAACAAGCGAGGATCGATAAAGATACTAGATGATCGATATGCGAAAGGCTAATCCTCCAGATATTTGGCTATATTTCGAGGTGAACTTGGTTATACCGCGTCATCCAGCAAAGAGAAAGGTTATAGTGCCAAAGGAGGTCGGTATAGAGTTCATGATCCACTGAGGCGATTCCGAAGGATGGATGGGCAGGGCTCCAAGACAACCGTGGGAAACAGGAGTACTCCGTATCGTCTAGTGGTTTCAAAAGTTCAAATAGACGGTTTCCAGAAAGGCGAAATTGCAACCAGCAATGGATTTGAGATGCAAGTTGGCGAAAGGGAGAGAGTGACGACTAGGGTCGTAGAGTCGTAGAGTATCAAGCTCTGTCTTGAGGGAGCGTGATGAACCTAATGCGGAGGTGGCACAGGAAAAAGTAGCAACCCAAGACAACTCAAATTCGGCCACAAATCGAACCGTACCCCGGTGACATTAGCATGGCATGCGAAAGCCGGCCAGGGGATACACGACACGATGGAACAAGAGGACCCAGTGTGTGGCGCCAAACAGCAGGCGCCGGGTCGAGGGTGAAGATGCGGGATGGCTTATTCGTTGATCGAGGCCAGGTCGGCACATGACAAAGCTGGCCAAGAAAACAAATCGCATCAGAGGGTGCGACGCAAAGAGTGTTGTGAAACGGAGAGTGAGAGAGCGGAAATGGGGATGATGGCAATGGCGATGGCTATGCAAAGAATCAGCCACAGGACATGAAGAACAGTGAACCCTGAAGGGCGGTGGGCGGTTGGGCGATTGGGTGCTTAGGCGTAGATGATCCAATCGTCTTGGGGGAAGGAGCAATGGGCCTAACTGCCGTCGACGACCTTCTGGCTTGCTGGCACATTGACTGTCCTTTGTCCTTTGTCCTTTGACTAATCCTTTGACTGCTCTCTTTTTCCTACTACGTATTACTCCATACGGCACTCCGTGCTCGTGTATGTATACACCTTGTCTACATGTCTGCTTGCGTACATACGGAGTAGTGCTTGCATGTTTGTCTGCATATTCGTCTGCACCTCATCTCGACGAGCCATCCATCGATAACATCCAGCAGTCACTTGGCCAACTCGAAAGATGAAAAGTGGAGGTGGTGCGCCCTGCCGTTCGCCTCACTTTCCCAAGGCTGCCCGTCACGTCGTCCACCCCGTCAAGATTGCTGCACCAGTGCAACATGCCTTGGGCAATGCATGCATGGGCCACGCCCATTGCATCGTTGACGCCCACTTGGACTCTCATCAACCTTGAGCTTTCGGTGAAGAGTGATCCAATCAACAACAGCCATGCCCGCCGGAAAATCCGGTGCCTCCCCCGTGTAGAAGTACTACTAGTACTCTGGATCTCTGAATAACCAAGGGTTCGATGTCAAACTTGGTGGTGCTTTCATAGTCCTCGACATCTTATCAAGGCGACCATGAGGCAACCAGGAGGGGTCCAAAATGGTGGAATTGACCACACACCCATCCCGTCCCCATCCTAACGGTGTTGGCAATTCCTTTGTTTTGCGCCTGATCTAGCCAAGTCGAGGGGCCTCGTCTGCGCAACACCCTGCGAAATATTTCTGGTGTATCCCACACCTTTGGTAACGATGGACCACGCATTTGATGGTGTCACTGTCAACCCCGGCAGTTCTCCAGAGTGCGGAGTAGAGATGCTCAGCCGTAGTAAAAATGAAAGATGCGCGAGACATGCAAATTGCTTGAAACGAACAATACCATATACTCTTGCCTCTATGGAGTGCTGTAGCAATGATACGAAGCCATGTAAATCGAAAATGTGATGCTCCGTACTCTGTAGAACAAACTATTCACTTGTTATCTACGGAGTAATGGTCTATGGGCTGGGTTGGTTGGGTCCAAAGGATTCAAGTCGCCTCGCAATACTCCGTACTATACTCCGTAATGATCTCGCAACCGAAAGCTACATGGAGCCCTTTCATGTGGCATTGCACACTGAACTACGGAGTACGTACTCCGTACTCTCGCCATTTCTTGGCATTTCGGAGCCAACATCCCCATACACAATTGATGGATGGACTGGCACAAAATCAGGAGCGTTCCAACTTGGTCCCGCGGACACGGCAGAGAGGAGAGAGACAAGAGGATCCGGTATTTTTTGTGCCATGACTTGAAGCATGGAGTAATCAGTGGCCGAGCTATGTCAAGGGCATGGAATCTTGGGCCCGACCAAGCTTTTGTTTTCTCTTTCCCCCTTTTCTCATAACGGTTACTCCATGTCCAACCTTGTGTAACAACAAACCCGTCGTGCTACTGTCGAGCCACGTCCGCGTCACGTCGGAAATAATGTCATGTGGGACAACTTTGGCAGCAATAAGATGAGGAGGAGACGTTTTCACTGCGAATAGGTTGTACTCGGTACTTGGAGACCAAAAGACTCGGGTCGTTTGTGTTTGCATTGTCTTCCACCGGCACTTATGTTCTTCGAGGTCTTGATAACACAATGACGACAGATCCTCGTATCTGGGCCAATGGATGAAATGAACTTGTTTCTTTTTCTGTCTTTTTTTTTCTTTTCTTTACTGTAGTACTCCGTAGTAGTAGAAGATCCGTGATGACGCTATTCCATATTTTTGGCTCCCTCAACGACACCAACGACATTATAGCGCTTGGAGAAGAATATTATCCAGTCGTTGAGCGTCTCTTTCTCCTTATCCTCCAAGTCATGCCACTCAGCCTTGACATCTTCTGGCTTGGTAGACGTCTTGCCAAGGGCCCTTGACGCGTCTTTTCCTGCAAAGACTATCGTTTGACATGTCAGTTTTTAAGTCTCCGAGCTCAACCCAATTTCTTGCGTGGTTTCACAAGACGCACCGTGATATGACCCCCCAGGCTGGTATGCCTTGTTGCCAGTCACATCGTAAACCTTGCCCTGCAGACGATAGGTCAGTTGACGCGCTCCGAAAGCCCAGTAGTTTTTGAACAATTTGAAAACAAGCAAATTCTCCTTTTCTTCACCTCATACATACCTTGATGGCCACGTAACACTTCCCGCCGTCCACTCCTGCATTTCGCTAGTCAGTATCACAAGCCTGGGTCTGTGTCATGCTCATGTGCGCAATCGTCCGGAACCTCCGCTCCAAAAGCAAAGAGATGGCAATCCACCTCGTCGTCTCGGCTCGATGGTGAATCGATGCTATTCCAACGCCGGCGAAACAGCAAACATTTCCTTGGTTTTTTTGTGATTTTGCAGCCGCACGGACACACACACGCGCGCACACAAACACATCTCTCACATGGAGTCGGCGCTTCATGGAGGGGTCAGATGAAAAACATACCGGTTGCCTTTGCCAACTCCTCTACGGAGATGGGGTCATCCTTGGGCGGGTTCAACTGGACGGGGACCTTGGGCTCGAATCTGCCAGCCATATTGAATTGTCTTGCAAATAGCGTGAATTTGAGTGGTTTAGCAAACAGCCCGATGATGGATGGAACGCAACTTCATGGCCTCGGTCACGGAAACTCCCCACCTCGGGCCGCAGAATACCATGACGCACGGGCCAAGTCGGGACTAGCGTCGATTGCCTGAGAGCAAAAGCGTCACTGCCTTTTTGTGACGTTCAAGTGTGAACAATTTTTTGGAGCATCGCGCTCCGACCCTTTCGCGCGGCAGTGCGCACCGAGATTGCAGCAATGTCTGTCACGGCGATTGCTTCATTCAGGCCCTTGCAAAGGAGGTGTCTTGTGCATGCTGCGACCGAGTTATTATCGGTGCAAGTCAAGTCACGATCCGCGAGCTGGAGCCTGCGAGCCGTGGTGAAGTTGCAGCCGCATCAGGCGAGATATCAGTCGAGCGCGCCAGGAAACAAAGATGAGCCGCCCAAGCAAGAGAAGCGAGATAGGCCGCAAATGTCTTTCCGGCAATTTGTCGGGCGTTCGCTGGGAGCCAGTCTGCGCAATTTGGCTGTCGCATTGAGCCCTCGTGGAATTCGAACCGCGTACAAGGATTCACCGGTTGTGACGAGCATGAATATCATTCTGTACATCCTTCTCTCCTCCAATTGCCATTCACGAAGCTGTGCCATGTGCTGATTCCTCTTTCTAGGCTCGCATTCACTCTTGCCATATCCGTCATCGCCATCCGCTCCTACATTCTCAGTTTCTACAACTCCAAATTCAGCCGGTACCCAGAACCCGTGGCAAACACCTTGCGACGGGCTATCTACTACACCAACTACAAGCCGGATCCGGAGATGGCGTTGAAATATTACAAAAAGGCCATGGAGCAAGTGAAAGAGGTTGGGCTAGACCCCTTCTCAGACGAAGTGCTCGGCATTCGCATCCAGGTGTCGTTCTGGCTGCAAAAGATTAATAACTACAAGGGATCTATTGATGTGCTGGAGTCTGTGTTGCAGGATTGCAAGAGGTGGGTTGGTGTGATGGAGCAATCTGTCGCGGACGGCAAAGTGAATGAAGCCGGCAGATACGTGGATGAAGCTACAGGAAGCCAGCCTGCCGGCAGTGAAACGGTCACCATCGTCCCTCCCAAAGACAGCATCGCCAAGGCGTCCGAGACGAAGAAGGACGGTGAGGCCGAGCCCGAGCCCGAGGTCGAAACACTCTGGCGGAAGAGACAGCGACTGCTGGCCAAAGCCATCGGCACGGCAGTCAAGCTAGGCGAGATGTACGCCGACGAACACGTACTCCAACCCGACAAGTCACACGACCACCTAGTATGGGCTGTAGAGACATCCCTCAAGGAGTTCAGCCGCCGAAAAGTCGACGGCATCAAGCCCGGCGAGCAAGACTGGCTCTCGCCCCCGGAACTCGGCGGCATGATGGAATCCCTGGGCCGAGACTACGAGCGCCGGTCTCAATTCCAGCTCGCCGTCCCCTTGTTCTTCCAGGCCCTCAAACTCTGCGAGAGCCCGTGTCACAGGGCCATCATCATGAACAACCTAGCCGCATGCTTCGCCCAGCAGCCCATCTTCTCTCCCAACGCGGCAGAAGTCTCCGTGGCCATGCAGCAAATCTCCGACCAAGCCGCCCTCCCGCAGACGCGCAAGGAGTGCCTCGAGGCGGGGCTGAACTGGGCCCAGAATGCCTACGTCCACGGGAGGGATGTCAAGGGCGACGACAGGACGGCCGAGTGCGACGAGGCATGTGCCGTAGCTCTGTGCAACTGGGGTGACGTGGCTGCTATGCTCGGGCAGAGGGAGCTCGCGCGACAGAAGTATAGGCAGTGTATAGAGACGAGTCAGGAGATGGAGTTTGCCGACGGTGTCAGGCAGGCCCAGGAGGGACTCGCCAGGTTGACGACCACGCCTGACAGCAAGGTATAATAAGAAATTGGCCTCAAATACGTCAAGCAAGCGCACATTCAATGTCTTTGTCAGAGTTAAAAAAAAACCAGAGGGCCCAATTTTGCAAAAGTCGATGTAGATTTAGAAAAACACCACCCCCTTACAAGAGAGATGTATAACAAGAAGAAATGTACCGTTTAGACCATTCTCATCCACGACGTGCGTCTCAAAATTATCCCAGTACAGAACCTACACAGACGCCAAGTTGGCATCAAGCTCTCCGTCGCCGCCTCTCAGACCCTCCCTCAGAATCTTGACCTGCTTCTTCATCTCCCGCCACAGCACCAGCTTCTCCAGCTCGGGGTCCTCGTCATCCTCTGCACAACCCAGGACTTCCACCCAGTCATGCGCCACATCAACCGTCAACACGTCCATTGCCGTGATGATGCCATCCGGCTTCTCGTCCCGCGCAATCGCCAGCAAGGCGGCCACAAACGCCTCCTGCATGTAGGCAAAGCTGAACCTGCTCGTGATCCCGGCAATGGCGTCGCACAACTTGTCGGGGAAGTTGATTTCCTTGTTGTCCTTGAGCTTGGCCTGCCAGAAGTGGCAGTAGGCTATTCGCTCGCGGAGATTGGGGTTGGGGAACAAGTATTTACGATCGAAGCGGGAGGGGCGTCTCTGTAGTTTTTGGTTCCCCCCCGCAGGGAGCACATGTTAAATTCCATACCAATGTGTTTTTTTTCCCTTTTTTTTTGAGGGTGGGTTTCAACGTACCGAGATGCCTGGGTCCAGACGTTCGAGATGGTTGGTGCTGCCAATCATGAAAATGCCATCGTTTTCCTTGAGCCCGTCCACTTCGTTGAGAAAGTAGCTCCTTACCGAGTCAGAGACCAGCGAGTCGAGGTCTTCGAAGACGAGGTAGCAGGGCGCGAATTGTCGTGCCTTTGAGAAGATGGTCTTGATGGCGTACTCTGGGCCCATGAACTGCGCGGGTTTGGTCTCAATTAGCCAAAAACAAAACCTTTATTTTCCTCACGGCCAATCCATAGAGATATGGGCGAGGGGAGGGCAACGGGGTTGTAATAGCTCACCGAGGCCAGGGACCTCACATACAAGGTCGGGACTTCAGGCTTCATGTCATATAGAGTGTGCATCATTGCCTTGATGGAAATCGTCTTGCCGTTGCCCGGGGGCCCGTAGTAGATGATGCCTCTCTTCCAGGGCACCTTGAGCCGGCGATAGGTGCCCTCGGACTGGAAAAAGGACAAATGGTCGTTGATCAGGTCCCTCTTCATCTGGGCGTCCAAAATGACGGCATCCCACGAGGCCTTCATGACGCTCTGGTACAGTTCGGCACTCTTGGACCAGTAGCCGCCGTCATAGACCCAAATCTCCTCATGGAGCGAGCTGGTCCATTTCCCGGCGGCAAGGACAAGGGCCTCGGAATGATACTCGTCGCTGGACAGGAGATAGGTATATGTGTAGCTGCTGAGTCCCGAGGAGCCATCTAGCCCATGGGCGATGTACAGGATAAAGTCGCGAGCTTGCCATTGGTAGTGGAACTTGCCGAATCGAATGTCCTGGGCAATAAGGCCATTGCTGCCTCGGACCCTTCGCTGGGCCGGTTGGTAGGCGTTGACGGTGACGGATGATGGGAGGCCCGAGTTCGCATCATCGGCGAGCGGGGTGCATTTGGCGAAGCCGTTTGCCGCGAAGCCCAAGAGGTCGACCTGGCTGAGGATGGAGAGTTTGAGATTGGGGTACTGTTCCTTGAGAGAGGCAGCGAGGATGGTGTTGGTGCTGGAGGCCTGGCCGGAGAAGTGCTCAAAGTATTGTCTCGTTGTGTTATTTGCGGCGACTTTGGATGTGCTCCATCCGGTGAATGAACCGGCGGTATTATGAGACTGAGGGTCCATGATTGGGCTGGTATATCCTTTTTACATGGCACAGGTGAAGATGCCAGATGCTGTCGTCGAGTTGCGGGGCTGGTTGGAGAATGGATGAACCGTTATCTGGCAGACGGAGGACGTTTCGGAGCACCGAACAACAATTAGCCTTTTGCCAGACTGATCCGCAACGCCCGTACCGACTACCGAGATGATGGGAAATTGAATTATTGGTCTCGGCGGCTGCCCATGGGCCATTGGTTGTCCAGGTTGCCTGGTGGAATCATGCCCCAGTTGTGACAGGCGAAACGTCCAATCTTGGCAAAAGACTAACTTTATTCACGCCGAGCGGAGAAAAGACCAGACCAGAGAAGGCTTGCTTCATACAGATGAACATATGGAGTATATCATTGACATCCGTTGGAATGTGGCACTCCTTCTCTGCGCATGCATACATACATACATACTCTCGCCACACATATTGATTTGATACGCATGGGCTGGTGTTTTGGGTTCCTTGTATTTGCGTCAATCGAGTCTATTTCTGATTGACTTTCCAAATTGACCTTTTTAATACGGCAAGAGCCACTTGCGCTGCTCAAGTTTCGGACGTCTATTGACTACAAGCCCGCGACACATAGCACATCATCGCCATCACCGCCATCACCGCCACCATCAGCCTGGTCCAAATCCTCCCTCCTCACCCTCGCCTCGCTTTCGCTGCCCCTCGCCAATGCGTTTTGCGCTGCATCCGCCATTCCAAACACGAATCTGCGGATGAATTCACGCAGACGACACGGCCCCCGTCGTGGCACTGTCCTGCACCAACTGCGCCACAGGCCATATATAGGCCATCAAATGATGCGTTATCATGGTCCAACGCACCCAACAACCAACAGAATATTGGAAGCCCAAAGTACAGTAGTTCAACCAACGCATCTACCCAGCCCTATGCCACCTCCCTCCCATTCCATCCTCCATCGCCCAAAGCCGCCATCGGCATCCGCCCCAGCCGACTGGCTCGCTTCCGTTTCTGCCTCGACTCGACATTGACCTCGTCGTCCTCTCCATCCGCCTGTCGCTTCGTTCGCGACATGGAACCAGCCCGAGAGCGAAGCGACGCGGCCATCGTACTGCCCATGTCCAGATTTGAACCCAATTTCATGTAATTCCAGTCGTTTCGTAGCATGTAATCCAGTAAAGAGCGGCGAGATGCCAGGCTTCAACATCTTGATGAAAAACGCCACAACCGTCCATACATCATTCATGGATCACCAATCCGCAAGTCAATCCTCAGCGGAACTTGTGCCCCAAACCACAGCAACCGCCTCGCCACTAATTCCAATCCCATGGCTAGACTTTCTCGGCACCATGCAGACGCTTCCCGAATCGCAAGCGTCCAGCATGGCGGAACCACACGGCCCCGTGGCATACCCGTATCTCGATGCCCTCCACCAGGAGTTCCCAGTGAGCCCAGCCCAGCAACCCACGAGCAACGACCAGACAGCCACAAAAACTAAACCCCAGCTAGCACAACACGGAATTCATAAACGACACGCCATTTGTGTACGCCAGCCCAACCAGCACGGCCAGCGAGCCATCCGTGCCGCACCTATCCCAAGACACGCAGGCCAGGCCTCCACGGAGAAGGGAGAATCGATACCGCAACGCTCCCCCGAGCGTCCAGTCCGTGCGTCAGGCATCACCAGCAGTCTCGTTCAGACAAGCCGTGAACTAACCCCCATCCCTCACACAGCGGCGCCGGGCGCAGAATCGTGCTTCGCAAAGGGCGTACCGGGAGCGCAAGGAGCAGCGCATCCGCGACCTGGAGCACCTTCTCCAGGAAGCCCATCGGCGCGAAGAGACGCTCACGCAGGCGTACTTGTCCCTGCGGACGGAATACGAGAGACTGGGCGGCGAGCAGGAAGACAGGTCGAGCATGGGGACACCAACGCCCGTCAACGGCGAGACGATGCCAGCTCGCCTCGGTGCAGCTTCCGTGCAGCACTGCTCTGATGTTGCGGGTGGCTTCGACTTCTCGCCCAATGCGTACGAGTACGCCGACGACACCCAGCAGTAGAACAAACAATTTGCTATGGCGTTACACAACCCCCGTTTTTTTACCTAGATAGACGCGTTTCACAGCCTACATTTAGACGAGCCTGGTGTTCAATGGCGCTGAGAGTTTATGAAAGAGAAGAATATTTTTTCCATTACCGGTGCCGGCGTCCGGTACGTCCTGTCCTGGTTCATAGAATGATTATCAAAAGTCGTCATTTCCGCTCAAGAAATACATACATGTCCTGCTCCAGCCCAAAACAAGTACGCCATAACACCATCATGAACTAGCCGCTGCTATGCCTGTTTAAAACTAGCCTGTCTTCTGTCTCTTCGCATCGAGACCGGCACCTCCCGTTGTGGCGGCCGCATTCGTTCCGTTGCCTTGCGCAGTTGTGTTGGCTGGTAGGTCAATCAAGGGAGCTCTTGCCGCGCCTGTCTCACCAGGTAAAGGTCTCTTCATTGTGGGTGGTTTATAGCTTCCTCTGTTTGCTAGGGGGCTTCCAGGACCCCCAGGCGCACCAATCCTTCGTGCTTGGTCAAGAGATGGGTTGACAAGATTGCCTCTAGTTGCCGTTCCCCCTGGTCGGACTGGAGTAAAGCCAGTAGCGCTAGATGGTGGTGCACCAGACTGGCTGTTCGCCGGCGGGACGTGTTGTCCGTTTCTGGAAACCGGTTTTGACAATGTATGGTCAATCCCTGGCGTTTTCCTGATTGAAGGACTTTCAGCTTTAGGATTGAAAGCGTGGGAGCTGGCCAGCCCCTGTTCCCTGGCATCAGTATTGCGGCTGATAGATCTAGCGGAGAAAAACATTGCTGTCTCGGCCCCTGGAGGAGGCATTGGCGGGGCAGGCATGTTGTTCATCTGCGGCGAATCTCGAACGGCGCCACCAGATTGCACATTTCCACCACTATTCGGTGTTTGCGGTGCTCGGTTCCCAGAACCTCCTGATATTGCCCTAGTTGTTGGACGGCTTGGTCCCTGTGCTTGTGCTTGCCCTGGCTCCTTGGATGGCGGCTTTGAATGCTGTACTTGTGCCTGCACGGGGCCCGGCTGGTGAACAACGATTTCGTCCGGGTGGCCTTCTCCTGGAACACAGAAGTCGGCCTCGTCGAGTTCTACTGATATTCAGTTTCGATTTCTTCGAACCCGTCTGAGGAAAGCATACCACCGAGGAAGTCTTCAAAAGACTCCGTAGCTTCCACCTTTACGGTAGCTGGCCTAGTCGTGTTCTTGATAGGCCCGGCCGTCACAGGTATCCCACTCATCGAGGCGTCCTTCTTGACGAAGTCTGAATGTCTGTGGAGATTATCTTGGTCAAATTTCTTCACAGGTTGCGCCTTGACCTTTGTGACCTGTTTCACGTAGTCTGCATCGTAGATGCAGTTGCCAAGAACATTTCCAAAGCTTCGGAGCGCCCTCTTCAGTCCGTCTGTTGTGCCTTCTTTCTTGGCTTTTTCAAAGGCCATTGCCTTTCCCTTGGCATTCTCTATTGAGCCGTAACCGATATCTTCGTGGTATGTTCCATCTCGCAGGGTAACCCGAACGATCACCGAGAGGCCGATGCTGACGCGCTGGGTTTGAGGGTTTTCATCGGCAAAGTCGACTTGAATATTCTGTATGGACGATGACCATCCATTGAATCCAAATACTTCGTTGGCTAAGCCAATTACTTTCTCAGCTGTAAGGTAATGCACGCGTGAACCACCAGGTCCGGACCGTGACGAAATGTATTCTGGGCCGAGTTGCTTGTCAAGTTTCGAAGCAATTGTAGCAATTTCCTTGGCTGTCCAGCCCGAAACTCGTGGTTTAGCCTCCTCAAATGGGTTTTCCCACGAGGTATGTTGGTCGCCTGGGCTGCTTGCAATTGTCAGTGAACGGCCCCGTACAGAAGACCAGAGGGAATGCACGCACGCAGGCATGATAAGCCAGGATCAGAGCACCGTGTTTCATCGATGTCTGGATTTCATGAATATTGATTCCGATGATTAGCGTCGCCAGGGAGTGTTCCGTCATTCAAATAGTCACCGCTGACCACCTCGATATCCGGGGTGCAGTTGCGTCGCGTTCCTCAGATTTGGCGCGTCTGACTTGGGCACGGGTGAGCACGTGACAGATGTGATGGCTAACCTCAACAGGATGAATGGGTCAGCACCTGTAATCTCGGCAAGGGCCGTAATTGCCCCACCTTGATAAGATCCGTCACCCTAATCATCAGGCCAGTTGGTGGCTATTTATATCTATTGATTGCCGAGGCAAAAGTGCGGAAGCGATGGCAGTTTAAAAACTCACAACATTAGGAGAGGTCGTTGTTGCGTAAGATGGCTGACCTGGCCGAGTCACTACAAATATACCCGGAGCTTAAACAGCGAATGGACGACACATGTTCTGGTAATGCCGAAAGCAGGGTCCGCCAAGTTTTATTGTATTACCAAAATAATGGGTATAATTTGTGTTGCCCATAGTTCACGTCTTCCTCCGCCAAGATTTTACTACCTACATAGTGTAGAGGATGTATGCATACAGAGGAGCCGCGTTACATTCGCGGGGACAAGATGACAGAAGAAAATGTAGGAATAGAAGAAGCCCCAAAATGCAAGCAAACCAGCAACAAAGATTCCTACTATTCTCAAAATAGCAGAAGGGAAAGTGTAACGCAGGTTCACAAAAAAACGCCGATTCATCCAGTGTGTGCATGAAGTATCAACTCCCAAGTCTATGCTGCCTTTAATGCAAAAGAAAGGTCGTCATCATGTGTCGTGAAATTGTTGTCCGCGATGGTGTCACCAGGGACAATATGCCGGTTTTTTTTTTCTTTTTTTTGTTCATATTTGTAGAAAATTGGAGGCTTTACCAAGGCCCAACCCGCACGGGGGATCCATATGAGCCGGACATGAGTCGATTGAGAATAGAATTCTGCTCAGACGGGTTGCCTTGCGTGCTAGGTCCCGGACCCATCCAGCCTACACTGCTAGCCATGGCGGACATGGCAGTGCCGAGACGCCCTCCTGACTGTTCATTGTGACGAGACAGCGTCTGGTCCCACCCGCCAGTGTGCAAGTTAAGGCCGCCACCTCGTTTACCAGCCTCAGTAATGACCAGAGCCCAGGCCCGTGAAATATCATCGTATGCACTTTCCTTGTGATGGCGATAAGCCTGGGGCTCCCAGTTGGGCAGGTCGTGGATAAGTTTTGTGGCGCCATCAAGGAACTGCAATGAAGTAGTCGGCTGTGTCTCGATAGGTGGGAGATATTGGGGTGTAAAGTCGGATAGAGCATCGATGAGGGCAATTAAGGGTTCCTTGACTCGATAATAGGTATATTCAGGGCTTGATTCGCCGTAAGGTATGGCTTCCTTCAGCTTGACGTGATAGTCCTGCAAAACGTCCAGGGCAGACAAAACGGACGGTCGAGGCGCCCCGACGACAACTTCCTGTCCAATATCCGGGTGGCGTTCACAGAGCCGTTCCAGGACCATCCTTAGCTGGCTGGCATCGAGAGTCTCCAGAAGTCGAGGCAAGGGAAGGGGTCGACCGATAAGCTCGTTGGATCGTACTTTTTTCGAGGGGCGTACAAGTGGTCGAGCTGAGATGGCAGGCGAGCTCAATGGCGACATGGTTTCGTCCCCATCATCATCGGCCTTTCGCTTTCGATTTGACATGCCGAGTAGTGGTGAAACTGTTTTGGGGATTAGCCATGATGGATGCAGAAGAAAAAGGAGAAAGCTGCGGGCCCATGGCCAAACACACAAAAATACGGACGATTGCAACGCAGACTTGGTGGCTATATATACGTACCAGATCGCTGAGGAGACAAACGAGGGTTTTCGTGGTGGTGTGGGAAAACTGGAGGCTGCGGCGACAACAAAACATTCATGGTGAAGTTTTAGGCCGTTTGACCGAGGCGAAGCCGTCAACAGGGCGACTATGAAACCGACAGAGCAAGGTTCGTCGCAGCAGTACGATTTCCTGGAAGGCGTTGTCCACTACGCGAAGTGACAGTTGCCGTTGCAGAGGCGATACTTTGCAGAGCAAAGAGTTGAGTCGTTGCGATG
This sequence comes from Metarhizium brunneum, assembly GCF_013426205.1. NCBI lineage: Eukaryota > Fungi > Ascomycota > Sordariomycetes > Hypocreales > Clavicipitaceae > Metarhizium > Metarhizium brunneum. The sequence continues at coordinate 2,529,940 of NC_089425.1, read as the reverse complement.
GGGCGTTTGGTAGGTGAAGGTTGAGCGAGGCAACAACTGTGGGAGGGGAAGCAGAAAGGGCGAAATGGGAAGCGGGAAACGGGAAACGGAGTCGTAATAATGGAACAGCCGGCTTTGGACGCAGGCAGCCTGCAAATCACAGCCGACTCTAGAAAGAAGGCGGTCAGAGCTAAGGCGAGGCCCAGGTGGTCCAGTAGGCGTGCCCTGGCTGGCAAACTTGGGACGTTGGGTGGCAGCCCAAGAAAGCCAAGGGACGGGTGGAAGGGGTGGAAGGGGTGTAAGGGTGGCAGGACCGCGGTTGAGTGGGCACTGGCGGATTTACAAAATGGTCGACTGGGTTAAATTGTGCGATTGTGCAAATGCAAGTGGATCGACCTTGTGTTGGACCTTGTGTTGCTGTGACGGGGAGTGGGGAGAGAGGGCGAGAGGGCGAGAGACCGAGAGAGCAACGTCGCTTGCGGGAGGCGGACAGCAGATGGCCGATGGAAGATGACATGGAGAGACGGCGAAGGGAAGGGAAGGATGCCGCTGGTTGGATATACTACTCGGTACGCCGGAGCTATTTTGTCATGGGGAGATGCGGCAGCAGGAAACAAATGGCAAATGCCTTGCTTGAAAACACCAGACCAGAAAGAAGACCGGATGCAAGGATTGGGGGCGGCGTGGCTCAATCAATTTTGTTATCAACCAGACTTGTTTGATGTTCATGTTACTGCGGACATGGAGTACTCTGTACTACCACTGCACTCAACCACTGCAACACCCACAAGTGCCCAGCACTGAGCCTGCGCACGTGATGGCCTGGGCCCTGGTGGCGCCTGGACTAGTGCTGGGCTTCGGTGGCCCCAGTCGCTAATTGGGCCCCTCCGAGAGCGATCGCCGGCGTCAACTTTAGGGCTGGTTCAAATGCTGGCACCAGACCGGAGCACCTCAGCCTCGTAGTAGTACTTTAGATGGCAACTTCGTGGTTCGAGATGGACCGCGCAGCTAAGCTTTGGCGGCTTTGGCGTGGGTCCGCCCTGCCGCGCCGAAAATGCTCGCCCCCAGCGCCATCTATTATTTGCACAAACGGACAAAAAAGGAACATTGAAGCCAAGCCTGGCCTGATGCGGGTGGTCTCTCTGTATAAGTACTTGGATGCATGTGTGTGCATTCGCGCGGAGGTCAGCCCGAGGCCGAAGCTGCGCGTCGCAATATACCTCCGAACGTTGGTGGTTGCCTCCTCTAAGTACTTAAGTACTCATTATTATTACTCATCAGTGCTTCGGAGGCTTAGCGGTTCTGGCAATTAAAAGACAAAAAGGTCAATCTGGTAAACCGTCGCTGGTGAGCTGCTTCCATGGTGCAAAACGAGAACGGGCTTGGAGTATTACTGCGAAACACCGCTTGCATCGCCTTCTTAAACCACCAGCGAACCTAGCTACTTTCGATACTTGGCCTCGACACGTTATTTCTCCCGTTGCTGCACACAGAAATTTCTCAACCCATCCATGTGAGACAAGCTACCGAGTACAGTAGTACCACACCAGATGAGCCTCCATCTCCGCAATGCAACCCCATCGGCTGCTCGCGTCCGTCACAAGTTGCCCTTGCTTTATGAAACTCTGTGCTATGCCTGTGGAAACTGCCGTTCAATACTACAGAGACTTGAGACGAGGCCAAGCATCAGAAGGCGCAGCAAGCTGAAGCCTGCAAGGTGATGCCGGGCAGACGTTGTCATTCATCACCATCGTCTTTCCCTGCTGAGACAATAACTATTGACGGGAAGTTATCTAAGCTATGCCTAATCATGACGCCGAGATGTGAGAACCTTGCTGCTTCAGGCGAGTACATGACACACCCGCATCAGCCGCACGCCCTTGGTGTCCGAATACGTTGACCCTACTCTATCCCTTTGAATGTGCGGAGGTCCAATTGATGTATTCGACCCACTTTGGTATGATATTTGAAGATACTTTCTGATACGGGTAAACAGCTGGTAATATTTTATATTTATTTATATCTTAAAAGATATAAGGTACCTGATTTCTTATATAATTTCCTAGTAAGTTTATATATCTTTTTTTATTAGTATTTATCATTGGCTAGAACCCTGGTCCGCTACCCCAATTGGACCTGCGCACATTCAAAGGGATACGCTCCGAGTAATTCGCTTCACGAATTTGGTGTCTTGCGTGAACCGATAGGATGCCTTTTCATCCGTTCCATGGTAGTTTCCTTGAGAACTCATTTTGGGCTTCTACTTCTGCCTGATGAATTCATCTGACTGCAGCGAAAAGGACCCCACTCTTGGACCCCACTCTCGGACCCCTCCCACAATGGTCCAACTACCCCTGCTGGTAGCTTATCGTTATCGCCTTGCTGCACCAAGGGAAAAATTTCTGGCTGCTTGTCGTTTTGCCTGGCCACCGAGTATTCTACAGATTGTCATTGACCTGTAGACGAGAGATCTGCCAAAGCAGTCTTATTGCATTATTCAGATTACAAGTATTTACGCGACTCTGGATTTTACCAATGGAAAGTGTTAAAGAAGAGGCCATCCCCCAGGATGGGGAAGGAGTCACGTCCACCAAGCGCAAGTCTGCCATTGACCAGATCGAGGTCGACCTTACACTTCCCGAACCACCATCAAAACGGGCTCGCCGTGCTCTGAAAAAGGGCAAGCCCCTCCCCGCAAAGAATGACAGCAGCGACGAAAAAGCAAAGGCAGATGGCGATGGCGAGCAACGTGACAAGAAGGAAAAGGCTAGGTCAGAACACGGCATCTGGGTTGGCAACTTGCCCTTCACCATCACAGCGGCAGAGTTAAGGCAGTGGCTTGTGGACAACTCCGGTGGAGTCATTACTGATGATTCAATCACGAGAATAAAGATTCCTACGTCAAAAGACCCTGGTCGAGATAAGAGCCAAAAGCCCGCCAACAAGGGCTTTGCCTATGTTGATTTCACAGACATTGCTGGCAAGGTTGCTGCCATTGCGATATCAGAGACGGAACTCGGACACCGCAAGCTTCTGATCAAAGATTCCAAGTCATTTGAAGGACGACCTGCAAAGGAGAAGGAACCCGAGGCGGTGGAGACCGGGCCAGACGGCAAGATCAAGCACGGTGCCGAGCAAAAGGAAGAAGCCGACCCCAATGCCAGCCGGAAAATCTTTGTGGGAAACATGAGCTTCAAGACAACAGAGGAGGATGTGTGGCGGAACTTTGAGAAGTGCGGAGAGATTGATTGGGTCAAGGTGGCTACGTTTGAAGACACGGGCAAATGCAAGGGCTACGGATGGGTCAAGTTCAAGCAACCCGAAGCGGCCGCGTGGGCTGTCAAAGGATTTGTCAAGGTGAAGGAGGCGGTTGAGACGGAGGACGACTTCAACGATGGCGACGACGCAGAGGACAGGAAACAAGACCAGCAGAAGCAATTCAAGACGAGGAAATGGTGGGTGAACCGTATGCTGGGTCGAGAACTCAAGCTGGAGCTGGCCGAAGATGACCAGTCTCGGTACAAGAAGCGTTTTGGCAAGGACGCCCAGAGGCAAGCGAACGGGGGTGAGCGAAAGGGCAGGCCCTCACAAGGACGAAATGGATTCAAGTCGAGAGATGAAGCGGCGAGCGATAACTCGGGTGCCAAGACTGAGGCCCCAGAGAAGGCGGCTAAGCCACTCAAAGAGGCTGCTGATATCCAAGTTGCCAGACTGACGGGCGCGGTGGTGAAGCATACGGGTACCAAGATGACGTTTGATTGAACAGTGTATCTATTGGGTGTTTTTGCGTTTAGGATGAAGATACCCTCACGAGGCGATCAATTTCAAGGAATCCAATTTTCGCATCTGGGTCGGATAGACGGAGAGGCGTTGTGGCTCCCTCTCACCCCGCATCGACTGTTTCCTGCCGTGACGGTCGATTATTCATCAAACTTGCAACCAATTCCTTCAAATCGACGACTGTCTCTTGCTCCTCTCATCAGACGCTTTGCCCTCCAGAGCAGATTATAATTGAGCCCGCACGCCTCCCCTATCGTATCTGTAGCTGAAACCATGTATGAATCGCAAGTATCATTCACCCTCGATACCATTTGCCCGTGGTAAGCATCTCACCCCCATCATCGCATCGCCCTCAAAACACTCAGATCGAGCAACCTCCCCCCCGAGATCCCAGAACAAGAGCCAACTCTCTCAGGACGTACCTGGCAAAGAAGAGGTCTGTACATCCTCGCCCGTCAACTCACTTCGCCCACCCACTAAAGACGCCGGCAGACTGGAAGAAGCCCTCGCCCAAGTCCGGGCAACCTCACCCCCGGTAACATTCACCCTCCACTTCGAGCCGTTCCAGCTCTTCCCGGACTTCCCCGACACCGCCGACAAGCAGGAATGGTACCTCCACGAAAAGCACTTTGACAATGAAGCCGCCCAGCAAGCGTACCAGTCCCACATGACGTCCCTCCTGGAGCCGCACGGCGTGAAGCTCAACTTCGCCGGCAAAATGGGCAACACCCTCCACGCCCACCGGGTGATTCAGCAGGTTCAGCGGGACAGGGGAGCCGACGCGGCCAGCCGTCTGGTAGAAGGGCTGTACAGGCGGTACTTTGAGCAGGCGAAGCATCCGTCCGGGGACGAGACTCTGGTGGAAGCGTGCGTGGAGGCCGGGGTAGGGGAGGACGAGGCAAGGGAGCTAGTGGAAGACAAGGAGCTGGGGCTGAGGGAAGTGAGAGCGCGGTTGAGGGAGGTCACGATGGACGCTGATGCGGTGCCGGTCGTGGCGGTGGAGGGCAAGAGGAGGGACATCACGCTGACGGGGGCCAAGGAGGTCAAGGATTATATCAAGGCTCTGGAGACGGTTGTCAAGGAGAGCGGGTGATGCCTGAGTTTTGATGGTGGACCGTTTGTTTGTAATTACTGGCGCTTTGTGAATCTGCATGGAAGGACTGGTCGACATTACTACATACAAGCTGTTTCTTTTCCAGAATGAAGATATACGAGTTCCAATCGTCCTGATGTGATGGGGTATGTGAGGCGGGTACAACACGCAGGAACAAAGGGCTAATATGTACGTTGATGCAGCCGTGCGCTTATCAAGTCTGGGCAGGGAAGTGGTTTACATCAATGTGCTATTGATAGAGACAGGTAAGAAGAAGAAAAGAAGGTAAAAGATAATCAATACAAAAAGAAGAAGGTCATGACTGTCATCAGACTTCATTACAAATCGTTAAAGAGAAAAAAAGAGAGAGCCCATACGTCATTGCTATTCGTTCCCAACATGACTCTCATGAACGACTAAACATCAACGGCACCAACGCGCTCCGACTCTCCATGCGGCCCCGATCCTCAACAACCACGTTCGTCGTGTACATGTCGTTCGCCCACTCCCTACTCGCCATCAACCTACACGCCGCCACCGCATCAGCCGCTTTACTCCTCTTGGCGGAAAACTCCCTGCTCAGCTTCGAGAGAACAGCCTCCTTGGCCTTCTGAAGAGCGCTGACCCTCGCTGCTGCGTCTTCGGCGAGGAGTCTGTGCGCTTCTTCTTGCTCAATGTTGCGCTGGACAGCGGAGATACCGTCGTCCTGGGAGCAGGACGGGTCGTAGACGGCCGGCTGGAGGATGACTGGGTGCGGGCCCGCCGCAAGGATAGGCGCGGTGATGACATGTTTCGGCGAAGGGGGCGTGACGGGCCTGTTGTGCCTGTCCGACTCCAGGGGAGGCTTGGGCTTTGGCTTGGGCGGCTTCCTGTCATGGCGGTGCGAGGACGACGGCCTCGAATCAGGGCCGTGCTCATCGTGTCTTCTCCTCCTCCTCTTGGTCCTCTTCTTGCGCAACTTGGTCGTGAAGCCGACACTCTCTTCAGACCGCGCGGCAGAAGCAGCAGCAGACGTCTCCTCCGACGGCCCTTCGACGACGGTCCTCTCCTCGTCGCTGAATCCCGATGCGCCCAGGTCCAGATCCAACAGCTCCCTGCTGGCTGCTTCGGCCGCCGCACTTGGACTGGGCAGCTCCTCGTCGCTCTCGCACGTCACGAGGCTGTAGTCGGACGCGGCCGCCATGCTACTCCTCGTCCAGGAGTCGTCTCTGCTGAGCGGCGCGAGGGCATCCTCCCAGTTCCCATTGTTCGTGAGCACGACGTTCTCAAAGTCGAATTCCTTGACGGTAGAGCTATGCGACTTGATCAGGTCGCTCAGCTGGGGCGCATTCATGGCGGCATTCCGAATCTGCAGGTGGCGCAGCTTGGGGAAGTGAATGGGTTCCCGGGGCGGGCGGACGGGCAGCGGCGACATGGGCGACGTGACTTCGTGGAAGAGCTTCTTGGACGACCTGGGCGGCGCAAAGAGCGAATCGGAGGACAGAGCCACGGGACAAGGACCCTTTGCCCCGATCCACGTAAAACTGAACTTGTCGAGGGACGGCGCAAAGAAGCGCACGTAGTCGTCGAGGATTTTCAGGTGGTCCAGCCCTGGGGAAGGGCCGTGAAAGTCCCATGCTTCCACAGAGATGTTGAGCTTCTTGACTTGCTTCCAGCGTTTTCCCGCCGAGGGCACAGAGCCGAACCCCTGCGTGTGCCGGAGGTAGTTGAACGCCGAGGGGTGCAGCGACGAGAGACTCAGCTTGTTGAGTTTGTCGAGCGGCGCTCTCTCCACGGCGATTCGGAGGCTGATGAGCGCATAGTCGACAATGTCCCTCCTGTACCTCTCTCTGGGGTCCTGCCCGGGGCAGCGGACGGTCAGGTGCCTCATGTTTGGGAGCGAGTGAAGCGCATGGATGAAGCTGGGCACGTTTGTGGCGGCGTGGAAGAGCGGCGGATACTGCTGCGTCAGGATGTCGCCCAGCTCTGTGTTGGCATACTTGCGGCGAGTGAGCGCGGAGCTCATGCTCGTATGGGGCGTGTACAGGAAGCATATCTCCTGCCCGGTGAGCGGATGCACGAGGGGCGGGAGGAAGGTCGCTTCGGAGTGAGGCATCTGGAACGTCAGGTGCTCGACGTGGTGGCCGATGCGGTTGAGAGCCGCCACGCGGGTGGGTTTAGTGAAGGTGGCGGGCGTGAAGGTGACGGTGATGCGGGTGAAGAGGTGTCTCGTGACGAGGTTGCAGCATGCCGACGAGAGCCGGCGGACGGAGGCAATGTCAGAGGTGGAGAGGTGCGAGAATAGACGGTCCTTGATGCGGTCATTTCTTAAGAGGATGATGAGGAGTTGCTCTGCGGACGACATTTCTCTTTCATTGTGTGGCGGACAGTGTAAGTGAGGTGAGGTGGTTCGGGGTGACGATGCAACCGTGTGTGGTGGAATTTTGATGGTTGGTATAGCAATTGATGTAGCTGATAGCCCAGTGACACCCAAGATTGAGCTTCTCAAAATCAAAAGTTGTGATGAAAATAGCCACGTCGATCAGATAATATCGCTGCCCAAGAGTTGCGGTGTAAGTCGTGAACCGGTATAAAGATTCAACCCTGACAATACCTCAACTTGAAATCTGAAAAAGGTAAAAAATGGACACCTATCCAGGCACAGGCATCAATATGGAAACAGCCAAATTAATTTGAATCCGGGCCATGAAAGGCGGAGGCCCGTATATATCCCGCATCTGCATCACCCTTTTCTTTCATTCTCCCGATCCCACTTCTTGGTTTTCCCGTCGCCTCCCCCCACCAAACAGGTACGTATCCATCTTCTATCCCCGTCTCGGCGCCGCAGCAAAGCACAAGAATCGAGTGGTCCTGAGGGATCCAGCGGTATGCATGCATGCAGTCCGGGTGTTTTCTGGCGTCGCGACCGCGATGGGAAGACGTGCCGATGGCCACGGTTGGCCACGCCGGTCTCTGGATTCCACATGGGGTGCAGAACGACCTGTGATGGACCAGTGGGATGGCCTCCCACGATGCGGGCATGGGTGTCGTATGCAGCGCCGATCTGATAGCGGCCTTTGCGCGGAGGAGAGCCGTTGGAGCGTTTGTGCGGTCGACGTTGCGAGATGGCAGCTGTGGCCAATCATATGGACTTGCGGGGACGCGAGATACGCGCGCCACGAAAATGGTTGACGCGGGTGACGCGGGTGACGCCGCTGTGGCTGCTCATGCGTGGTTTGGACGACGTTTCCGAGAATCGTCTGGTCCGGCACCATTTGGAAACGATAACCTAGAGCTTAATCTTAATCAGGTCTCCCATGTGGTCGTTTGTTTGGCCGCAGCGGATGATGCCCATGATGGCAGGACGCATCAATCTAAATTCAAGCCATCACCAACGCACAACTTGAAAGCCAAAGCTGTGGCGTATCCCGCCGTCATAGTGCTCGGCTTGAGTATTCCCTGCTCGTGTAAATCCCAACGATTTCATCACGTCACCCTCTCACCCTATCGCACACTGTTATGCGCGCTTTCATCAAGTCGTTGTCCAACCGCAGCTTGTGGCGTTGGCGACGTTTTGCACGCGTTGAAACGGAACGATGCTTCAGACCAGTCAATTGGATTGTGCGCCAACACTGACCTTTATGCTCATCGGTGCCATGACACACAAAGTTCATCCCGTCTCTCAAAACACGGCATCTTGGTCCTCACACCCACAATTTGAAGAAAAGTTTCGCATCGGTCCCTGCAAGTTGGTCATGCTGTGGCTCTGAGTCGTCTCGGCTGCGACCATACAAATGCCAATCACATCCCAAGCGCAAAAGTCGCACTTTTAGCATTACTACCCTCATCGCTTGTGACACTGCATCATTGGGTATCTGAATTTCTCTTTCTCTGCATAAACCAAGTCCACCGACCCTTGTCATCCATGCGAAAATGCAAATCAACCGGCTACCTCCCGCATGCACCACACCTGAAATGCATTCCTCACATCTTGCATCGCATGCTCTATCGCCCTCTGCCTCTGGGTCTGCCTCTGGGTCTGCCTCTACCTCGTCCCCCTCTTCCAGCACCGCCGCCGCCGCCGCCTCGCCCGCCTTGGTCGCCATGTCCACCTCTGGACCTATTCGCGTTGGTTGGCGGTAGAAGAGGAGGTGGCGGCACGCTGTGATAGCCTCGCGTTGAAGGGGGAGGCTTGGATGGGAGAGAAGGGGGAGGGGCTGTCGGTTGGGAGTGATACCCGCGAGCTCCAGGTGGAGGGGGATGTCTACTAGATTGGCCTCCTGTCAAAGGTCCTGATGGTGGCGGTCCCGGAGGAAGCGGTGGTTGGTCAGCGAGTGGTTGAAAGCTGTTGACGGCGTGACTACCCATCATCTGTGGCAACGTCAACTGGATATAGCTAGACTTTCGAGATTTACCCACGCCCTCTTTCGGTGCCTTCGGCAGCTTTTTGCCAAGGAACTCTATGTCAGAGTCGTCACTTTCTGAGTAATGGATATTGGCTGTCCGTGCAGCGTGTCCGCGAATCTTGGTCTCCGGGGCCCGCAATGGCTTCCTGTTGCCTTCAGGGTTCGCGGCATCCTCGATCGACAACGCGTCACAGCTATAATCCATATAGAGGCTGCGGTTTTGTAAGGACCAGGTAGGGTTGGAACAGACTCCTCTTCTATGTCTGCAATCCCCTGAAAGGTGGTCTTTGCCACCACACACTGCGCACGAACTGGGCAAATACACTACTTTGTGTATTGTTTGTTCCTCCGGGTGAAATGATCGCCAGATATCTGTGCAGCTGTCCTCCAGATGCTCAGAAGACTTGCAGTAAAGGCAAGCCAGGCCCTCGTCTGTTGTCATTGCCAGCTTTTCGACACAGGCGGCAGCCTTGTGCCCCAATTGACGGCACTTGGCGCATCGTTCTTGAATGCTGGGACAGCAAAAGTCCCAGTGATCATAGCTGTCGCAAAATCTGCATTTGGAGCGAGAGCAATGAATCGCCCTATGACCCTCGAGGCCACACAAAAGACACATGCTGCTTGGATCAGCAGCCGAGGGGAAGTATCTTCGCTGTTGCTCCAGCTCCTCTGGCCCAGTTGGAACCCCCTCTCTGACTATGGAAACGTCGCCATTCTGTGTTTTGTACTTCATTTCCGTTGGTGCCGGACGGCCGCCGTTACTAGAGACCTCGCCCTCCTCTGGTGAGCCGTCGTTTGCACCTTGGGTTTTCGCTGGTGGCTTAGCAGCCGGTTGATGCGGACTAGCATCCGTCGAAGACTTGGTTTCTCCAATTGCGGTCTTTGTCGTGCCAGCAAGTAGCAAACTTTTGGCAGCTTGCTTTGCTGCCTTCTTCTTCGCCTGTCGCAGGCGACTATTATGAGTATCAAGGTAATAGATAAAGGCGTCCGTCGCCACTGTAGGCGTGATTGCAGAGGCGTTGTGCGGGTTGTGCTTGCAGAGTACCTGAGCCCAGTCCTTGAACCTGGCAGTCCATGAACCCTGCTTCTTTCGAGATAATGCAGGCAGGTCGAGTGATAGTGAACCTACCGTGTAGGTAGGAGGTTCACGGGGCATATGAGCTCGAGTGACGGGTTCCAAATCGTCAACCTCGGCCTGGTCGGTTGTGTGACCTGATGTCGAAAGCCCGTTTGTTGCCGGAGGAGAAGTGGCTGCCGTAGAGTGAGCAGGGGGGGCTGTCGCCTCGGCTGCGCTGACAAGCATATATTCTTTGCCCTTCTCCAACGCAGCGCGAGGATTGGCTTCAGATTCGGACTCATCAACTTCGCATTCCTCTGAGGCTTGGTGGGTGTGATTTGAAGGTGATGTGCTCAGTTTGGCCCGCTTTGGATGGCGCGAGGGCACATGTTCATGGACGGTAGCAGCTGGCGGGAAGCCGTGAGCCTCGCCCTCGTCGGCCTCATTGCGTGGCCGCTTCTGGCCGGCTGTTGACAGTTGGCTATCCATGCCTTGCGGTGCTGGCTGCGAAATTGGCTCCTGGTCAATCTCGGGCTCGTAGTTGCTCTCGTCGTCACTATCCCCGAGGCGGATGACGTCGCCTGGCGTCTCATTCCCGTTTTTGGCGCTCATGTCGAAGCCAGCCCTGCGCCAACGGCCAGTAAGATCAAACGACGATACTGCCTGTCCTCCCAAGTTTATTCAGTCCATGAGATGATGATGATATTTCTCGTGGCAGTTCCCGGGGGTGCGGCTGCACAGAATGCTCTCTCCCTTGGTTAACTCTCGGTCGCAATCCGACACTGTCACACACGCAACGCACGGCTCGGTTTGGATGCGCACTCTTTTACCGTCTGGAAGTCAATGAAGCATACAACCGTCGCAAAACTTTTCAGCAGCCTTGCTGAATACGACGTATACTCGACCAAAAAATCGTTCATCGGCGCACCAGAATGAGGTATGCCGAAAGTGTCAATCTTATTCCTCCTTCCCTGGGGAAGAAAAAAATTACGGGAAAGCGGACGAATCATATCGCGTCCCCGAGTCGTTGAATTGTATGATTGACGGGCAGGAGACTCCAGCGTCCGAAGATTAACCCGGAACCATGGGCTTGAGCCGTGAATTGCTGGTGCTACCCTATACCCATCTATACCAGGCTGGAACCCTGTGCAGGCTCGTGTAGAGCAACAGGATGTGTGAATTTGTCCATGTACCGTAATGTGTTGTCGACCTTTCTCATACCCATTTCCTTTTCCTCGTCGAAATAGGGTAGGGGCCTCAAGTCACGACATGTTGAATGTTTTCTCAACAAATTGGGCCGCTGTCGGCGCGTCTAGGCCCCACATATTGTGGCTGTAATGCTCGTCATGTATAGTAACTACTCCGTACGAGCAACAGGAAACAACACTAGGAGACGGCCAACAGGTCATCGAGTCTGGCAAGGCAACGACATCGATAACGAGAATAGCAATTAAAGATGGCATTGTTGTGCTTGTCCGAATAAAAGTCAATATCATGTTCTGCTAGGCGGCGACGGCGCCCGCCGGCGTGTTGTCGACTGCGACTAGCCGTCAGAAGGCCACAGGTATGATGGGGATTATTTCCTGGCCGGGTCCAACTAGATGCCAACTTGGCCTGAGGCGTGCGGCGTGCGGCGCCACGCACGCGCTAGTATTGACATGTGGTGCGCGCCTGCACGTCGTCGGGTGTGCATTGCCGTCCGGTGTCGACATGGACGTGTGCGCCCGCTGGCCCGCCAAATTTTTGGAGGCCGTGAATGCTGCAGTGCCCTAAACGGATACGACATTCTAATAAGATCGGTTGATATTGAAGACGTAATGGAAGCGTTGCATGTTCCATGCCCGCGACAGGGGTCAAAAAGCCAAATCTTGGGTCTTGGTCTTGGTCGTGGTCCTGGCCGCGTGCTTGAGTCGGCAAGGCTTGGGGACCAGCTCCTTGCAATGCCACGCTGGCCCGGCCAGGGCCATCAATTTCTCGACGGAGGAGACACAAGGAAGATGCGCGGAAACCGCCGTCCTTGAAGGGCGGCTGGTGGTCTGGTGGTGGGCACGAAGATGACATCTGGACTGTAAAGACATTATGCGACCAAGTTGAGTCGAGTCCATGTCCGGTTGACCTCATCTGCTCAGCTCTAGAACCACCAACTGGCCACTCACAGCAGCCGTGTCAGCAGGTCGGACCCAGTGCCGGCCGGGGCCTGTGCTGGGGGTGCTGGGGGCGCACTCACCTGAGCACCAGACCAGTGACTCCAGATGTCCAGATGTCTGGTCCCATCCGCCATGTCCGCCGGGTGTTTGCCCGCCCGCTGCCTGCCTCCTTGCCTCCTTGCCTGCGTGCCTGGCTCCTGCCTGCTGCCCGCACGCTCCATGTCCAGTCCAGTCTGGCTCTGGCGCTTTCCTTGTCGAGTCGACACTTCCACTTCCAGTCCCACCTTCGGACCCCAGCTTCAGTCTTCGGACATTCTCCCATCACCAGTCTATCCGGCCATTTCTCATCGTCGACTTCTGCCATCTGTGCGCGCTGCTATCGCCACCCAGCCATCCGTCTCCTTGCCATCGTCTTCTGTACTATCGCTCACTGTATTCATACATTGGCCACTGGCTGTGCCTTTTTTTCTCCCGCCTCGTCACGACCTTTGCCCCCCCCAATGTCCATTGTCGTGTTCGACTCTCCGCATTCGCCGCTTCTCCCTTTGGGCATCGCAAACCACCATCTGCCCCAAGACAACTAGCCTTGTGGCTGTCCTGTACCTGCCAACTCAATATCGAGTAAAATCCTTGCCGTTATTCCTCTCCAACGCGCAGCTTGGTACAGCCGCTCCTGAACCGGTGCCGCGAGAGACTTGCATCACCGCCTCGCAACTTGCCGCTCTCTGATCCACGACTCGGGTCTCCTGTCCTCTCCCCCTACTCGTACCCGACAATACCGCCAAGCTGTCTTCCCCAATTCTTCTCCAGCGCACCGTTTCCTACGACGCGGGCACAAAACCTCCGCGTCGTGGAAGCATATATCTAGACATGGCCGACCGAAATAGTTCAGCCCGTAGGAGAAGGTCGAGCAGCATTCTGCAAGTCTATCATGAGCCTCCAGAGACGCTCGAGCAAATCAGTGACCAAGCTGTGCTGCCCAACCTCAACGCCAATTGGACAAGTGCAAAAGGTATGAATGAACCGACACGAAGCGAGGAACTAAGCTTGACAACGCCACAACTGCCCCTACATGGCAAGACATCCAAATATGCTTTCCTCTTGTCTTGCCGGTGCTCTTGACCGGCCACGCGTGGCAGGGTGTGGACGACGCTAACGCACTCGAATTTGCATTCTAGGAGCCTGGACCATCCACATTGTTCTCATCGCCGCCCTTAAGATTCTCTACGACATTATCCCCGGTGTCTCCCAGGAGACATCGTGGACGCTCACCAACATGACGTACATGTTTGGCTCGTATATCATGTTCCATTACGTCCGCGGTGTCCCCTTCGAATTTAATAGCGGCGCCTTTGACAACCTAAACATGTGGGAACAAATCGACAATGGCGCCCAATACACCCCGACCAAGAAGTTTCTGCTCAGTGTCCCCATTGTGCTGTTCTTACTCAGCACACATTACACCCACTATGACCTTGCATACTTCATCATTAATTTCTTGGCTGTATTAGCCGTCGTCATTCCTAAGCTGCCTTTTGTAGGTCGCCGCGTATATCTGATATCAATCCTGCTGCCATTGGCCAAATCACTAACTTTTTATAAACTTTTAGAGTCACCGGATGCGATTTGGCCTGTTCTCAGGACCCCCCGAGGAGGATTAGTACTACGGGTCCGGTATGGCAGCGCGTGAAGTGACGTTTAGTTCATGTAATTGATTTTTTGGTCTCTATCTAGGGGGGCGGCGGGGCGGCAGGTCAAAAGGTACTACTACAACTGCTATCAAGGGGAAGACAGTACGCAAAAGGGTAGAGTTTGCGGCGAAAGAAGCACATACACAACAGCGAGCATTTTCCGGGGCCACGAAAGGGCTTTTGTCGTTGGCCGTGGCTTTCGAAGGGATGGGATTGGATCTTGACACTGCAGCGTTCTCTATTGCTCCTTTATCATTAAAACGCCACCGGCGAGTTAAATACGTCTCATATTCCCACACGTATACCTCTCCCCCTGAATATTTCTTTGTGGCACCTGATATAACGTGACATATAGTCCAGGGACCAAATGCCCGTCAAAACATCTTAAACATCCTAAAGTCCGAATGAGGAAAAAGGGGGGACCAAGTTGAGAAAACGGCTGCTCACTCAACCACCACCGTCTACACCGATGAATCTTCGACTGAACACTAAGTGATAACCAGCCCCTTCACCGCGACTCATGACATACTGCTTGTCAAACCAGGCACCTTTCTCATAAACTTTATTTTCCTGGATGAAGATGTTGGTATGCTTGATGGCGAACAATCACCCAATCCACGATCAGCCACCCGCCTTCTATTTCCCAAGTGCTTCTATAAGAAGCCGCTTTGCTCTCCTCATTTTCATTTACTTTTCCTGTCTTTTCTTCGCACGCCCTTTGAGGTCCGAGTTATTTATTTTATTCTACTCTTCTTTGGTGCTTGACTCTACATAACGTGTTTCAACATGAGGGTGGTTGCCATTCTCGCCGTCACGGCTTTCCTCAACGGCCATGCCCAGGCGCAGGACGTCCCAACTCATAGGTATAATAACAGTGGCATTGGTCCACCTCGAGACGCACGCCAGAAGTTCAATGACACTGGCTTTGTTCTGCCCCGAGGCGAAGGCCAGAAGGTGAATAGCACTGGCTCTGTCCTGCCCCGAGGCGAATGCCAGAAGGTGAATGGCACTGGCTCTGTCCTGCCCCGAGGCGAAGGCCAGAAGTCGAATGGCACTGGGTATATCCAGCCCCGAGGCGAGGGCCAGAAGTCAAATGACACTGGCTTTGTTCTGCCCCGAGGCGAAGGCCAGAAGTCGAATGGCACTGGCACTGTCCTGCCCCGAGGCGAAGGCCAGAAGTCGAATGGCACTGGGTATATCCAGCCCCGAGGCGAAGGCCAGAAGTCAAATGACACTGGGTATATCCAGCCCCGAGGCGAAGGCCAGAAGTCGAATGACACTGGCACTGTCCTGCCCCGAGGCGAAGGCCAGAAGGTGAATAGCACTGGCACTGTCCTGCCCCGAGGCGAAGGCCAGAAGTTGAATAATACTGGGTATGTCCAGCCCCGGACGTTAGGCGTCTGCTATTGTCCTCGGTGTCTTCACAATACCAGAATTTGCACTTGCAAGGAACCTCCCCTTCCCGAGTGCGTGCTGAGAGCGTTTCTCACCAGGACAACTATGACTTGGAAGACGGCCACAAATAGAGGTGTCAAGACACGAAGTAACACTGGCCAGCCTAGTGATACCTTCAGGGTCTCTGGCACTTGGAGGCCAACTAACATTTATACCAATAGGCGTCTGTTTATTGATGATGAGATTCTCACTCCGACTAGGTCATCTCACATTAGGAAGCCTACTGCTACTGGCACGCCTACCGAGACGGGCAAGGCAAATAAATCGGGGAAGCCTACTGTGACTGACAAGCCAACTCTTCCCTGGCCAAGTTTTTCTTGGACAACCATTCCCGGGAAGCCAACACACGCCCGCAGGGCTAATGATGATGGCAAGCCAACTCTTCCTTGGTTAAGTCTTTCCTGGCCAGTCTGGCCAACGCAAAGCGAGGAGCCAATTAGCACTGGAAAACCGGCCTATACTCATAATAGGCCGTCTCAGACCGAGGAGCCATCTCACACCAAAAAGCCGGCCTATACTCATAGGCCGACTCTGAGCGAGGAGCCATCTCACACCTGGGAACCTACCGAGACTGACGGGCCAACTCACACTGAGCTTCCGACACACACTTGGAGGCCGGGCCATCCTCATAAGCCGACTCACACCGAGGAGCCTACTGATACTGACATGCCTACCCACAACACCGAGGAGCCAACTCACACCGGGAGGCCGCCCTATACTCATAAGCCGACGCACAACACCGAGGAGCCAAGTCACACGGTGAAGCCGCCCTATACTCATAAGCCGACGCACAACACCGAGGAGCCAAGTCACACCGTGGAGCCTACTGATACTGACAAGCCTACCCACAACACCGAGGGGCCAAGTCACACCGGGAAGCCGCCCTATACTCATAAGCCGCCCTATACTCATAAGCCGACGCACAACACCGAGGAGCCAAGTCACACCGTGGAGCCTACTGATACTGACAAGCCTACCTCTCCTGGTAAGCCAACTGGTACCGGCAAGCCAACTGGTACCGGCAGGCCAACTGGTACCGGCAAGCCAACTCGTCCTGGCAAGCCTGGCAAGCCAACTAAGACAACTAAGCCTGGCAAGCCAACTAAGCCAACTAGCCCTGGCAAGCCAACTAGTCCCGGCAAGCCAACTTACACAGGCGAGCCAACTTACACAGGCGGGCCAACTTACACAGGCGGGCCGAGCGGCACTGACAAGCCAATTTACTCCAAGCCTGCTTATACCACGGTTCCCATCAAAAATACGCATAGTAAAAGGGACCTTGAGGAGCCCGAGTGCGCTCATGACCCCCATTGCACGGGGGATAGTCAATCTGATTGCCCAAAGCCCACTCTTTGCGAAAGGGAGCCTCACCACCCATTCTGCACCGAGACACCTCCCCATACCCATGGTGGTAAAGTATGTGATAAACCTCATGGCGAGGCTCAGCATGCCGACGACGGCACGCCATGCGATGGACATGGCCATGAGGGCCATACTTGCACCAAAGGCTGCCACAAGCCTATGCAGGCTCACAACGGAACTGACGAGCTTGCACCCTCTGGGAGCATGATCGGTGGAGATGGCAGCATGCCGGTTGGTACTTATGTACCCATCAGTGCTGGTGAGACTACTGCCGTCTCCGACTTGGCCCTGGGCATTGTTGCTCTGGCTGGCTTCCTTCTTTTCTAAGAAGAAGGCAGGGCTCCATGGATATCTTGCAACGCTTTTTGTTCCTTGATAGGAACACCCAACTAATTGAGGGCGGGACTAATCCGACAAGATGGATTGGTTGGGGAGTTGTGACATGTCTTTCGAGAGCTTTTTATTACATCTACCGGGAATTTGTTTTGTTTTTAACGCTCTGCTCGAAGTTTTGTGCTACTGAAAAAAAAAAGAAAAATCGCTGGGTTGGAGAAACGAGGCCAAAAAAAAAAAAAGTTAGGAATGGGGATGATATTGTTATTATTGTTTCGTGGTAATCTGAACATTTGGGCTTGTCAGGAGGAGAGTAATGCTTAATGGGAGTGTGGTGTGTGCGGGCTCTAGGTGGAAGATGTTCTCCAGATTGTAGTTTTTTTTTTAAAGGTGACGTATGATAAACGTGTACGCGCGAGTTAAAGAATAATAATACCCGGCTAGTTCATAAACGTCCTCTTGTGAGTCTTCTTCCCTCCCCAAAGGAAAGGGGGGAAAACAATGATGCCTGTGTGTTGTTCAACTTTGAACTTGGTACGGTGAGACCAACGCTAGCCACAACCACGTGTTGTAGTTTGAAGACAAGCACCGCCGTCAAACGAAGTCAAAATCGGTCATTTCCAGTTTTACCCAACCTTCCCCCGCCTTCCTTGCCCCTCATGTTCACAACGCCACATGAAACCTTTTCGTAAGCCTAGAGCCAGAAAACAGACCAAGTGTGTCAACTTTACAGACTCATTCGTGTTGATTGCGATATAGATCCGCGTCGATTGCTGGCGGCGCGTCATGCGTAAACACGACTATCTCCGAGAGGCGAAGACGCGGCTGCTATGACGGATTTCGGAGGACGGCTGACGACTGGCGGATGACGGGGAGTTGAAGTTGGAGTTGGAGTTGGAGTTGGTGTTGAGGAAAGCGGAGTCTGGGAGTTGCCTCTTTGGGAAGCGGCCGGCGAGGACTCTGGGGTTCGAGAGCAGCGAATGAGCATCATCATCGCCAACAACCTCTTTTCTGTAAAGATTACTTGGTGCAGCGTCAGACGGCGTGGCCCCATTCTATGTTTGAAAGAAGAGAAGCCCGAGAATTAGACCCTTGCCTGACTTTGTTTCCCGAGAATGAGAGAGACGGGAGGGCGCGGCGGTATGGTTGAGTCGGTTCCGCCAAATGGACTGTTGTGCTCCGAGCATCGAGCACAGGCATCTTTGATGTTGGAAATTCCCGACTGCGCAATTCGAGGGACTGTTGCTGCGAGTCGTTCAGCTGATGGGCGCTATTGTCATGGAAAAACAGAATGCTTCCTAACGTTGATGGTTGTGTGTATGGCTGACTTTGGAAGTAGACTCGACGGCTCTCGATTCAATATTCCACCAGACGTCCTCCGCCTCACATACACGCAACATGCCAGACAGACAGCCACGCAAAGTCCCGTCCCGGTAGCCCCGGCCGACGGACCCTCCTTCCCAATCATCACCAAATGTGGAGATGTCCGAAGCGCCATGCAATTGCCGCTAGTTTCCTTGACCGCAATCCCAAAGCCATCCCGACAATCCGTATAGGCTCGGAATCCGAGAGACACGTTTCAACAGAGACGAGCTGTCAACGGTCAAATAAAGGTGGACCGAACCATCTGATAAATATCGAGACGATCCATTCCACTCCAACCAGTGCTTTTTCTCAATTCAATTGCCGCTTGACAACCACCACCATCCATCCTCACCACCCTGCCACGCGCTCTGATTAGCTACATAACTAGTTGTGTATCACAGGAACTAGCCGAGAAACCATGAAGGGTGGTTACACTAGACTCTTTGACGACCAAGCGTCCGGCGACAAGGTCAGCGAATATGCCGACGCCCACTCAACCCCGTTGCCGGCGCACATCACGGCCTACCATGCGCACGCCTCTGCGAGCAGGCACGACTCGGAAATGCTGAGCTCGAATTTCCAGAGCAAGCTGCATTTATTCCTGGCCAGGTCCATCGGCGCCAAGACGGGTGAGTCTGTTTCCCATTCGTCTACTCTTGTTCCTGTTAGAAACCATGGCAAAAGCTGCAACCCGGGGAAGATCCGAGACCCCGGCGCCTCCCACCACTTTGTGCACGCACCGTCTATATACATGTATCCCAGACCCTGCCCGTTTCGGAACAAACTAATGCGGATGGTTTTTCGAAAAATAGTTCTCGAAGTCGGTGTCTACGTCGGCTACTCGGCCATGCTCTGGGCCCACGCCACGGGGCCAGACGGCCTCGTCACCGGCCTCGAATATAGCCCCGAGTTGGCAGAGATTGCCCAAGACGCCCTGGCAAAGGAAGGCATCAATAATGTCGAGATCATCGTAGGCAATGCCGCTGAGACGTGCGTGATCCCTTCCCCCCACCCTTTGGAGCGCGTGGTTTGTGAATCCCGGGGCTCGTTTGTGTGATACCAAAACCCTCCTGGGGGCACTTGGATCTGAATATGCTGTGATACCATCGGCACATTCCCGTTCGGTGGCTTGAGGTTGGAACAGGGTGCCGAGAATGAAAAGCTGACCTGCGCCCCGACTAGTCTGCCCAAGGTGAGCCCTTCTACTCCCTACGACATCATCTTCCTGGACGCCGATAAGCCCGGCTATTCGAACTACCTGTCTATTATTCTGGCCAATTCCCAGCCCGGAAGCAAGAACCGCCTCCTCCGACCGGGGGGCTTGATCATTGCGGACAATGTTCTGCGCAGGGGCCACGTCGCCGACTCGTCTAAGACGGATCGTGAAGTGGAGGACGCGGGCTTGTGGAATTTGCACATTGAGGCTGTGAGGAAGTTCAACGATCAGGTTGTCGGTGAGAAGAGACTAGAGTCGTTTTTGACACCGTTGTGGGATGGGTTGAGCATGATTAGACTCGTCGACTAGAATTGAGACCTAGGGGACTGGTGAGTGCTAGCTACTGTCATTGCAACACGGTTCTGGTGGTTTGCGTGGATATAGGCAGGTATAAATATATATTTGCGTTACGGGATACTGTGCATAGAAATAGCAAGGGATATCATATCATGTCTCGACGCACGCTTGCTGCGGTAGTAGACAACATGAGCATATTTTACGACAACGCCGCCGCCGCCGCCAAAAAAGCTACATTGTTGTCATAGCCCCCAGGAATGACGTTGCGCTTCCGCCACATTACCACAACTCTCATCTCATAATTTCACCGTAGATTAATGGAAGCTCGATCCAAACTTCGTCATTATTAGCACTCGACAGTGACCAGCTTTGCGCCGGCCCTTTCTATTCGAGGCACGCGCCGTGTTTACCAGAAGCGACGCTTGCGGCCACTGGCAGGGGTAGTAGTGGTCTCATTCCAGTTCTCCTTCTGGCGCTCCGAGCTCTTCTTCTTGCGAGCACAGCAGCAGGTGACAAAAACGATGGCGGCACCAAAGAGGGTGAAGATGGCGGAGGCGAGAATGAGCCAGATACCGGAACCCCAGCTGGCCGTACTGACGCCGTTCTGGTTGACGTCGTGCTTGATGATGCTGAAGGTGACAAAGTCACAGACCATGGCTACCAAGGTGACGACAAACGTAATCAGCGACACGAGGGAGGCCAGGAAGGAGCCGACGGTGCCGGTGAAGATGCAGAGTAGGCAGGCGATGAAGCACAAGCCCGTTGCGACAGGGTGCAGAACCATAACTCGCGTGAGACCCTTGGCGGTGGTGGCAGAGGCATCGCCAAAGTCGGTGCCGTCAAGGCGGTTCATCAGATTGGCAGGGTCATAGCCAATCCTGGAGTGGGTGCATTCATCGGAATCGCTGTCCGGGCCAAGAGTCAGCAAGCAGTGCCCCCGAGCTTTGCCTCAGGTGGACGAATGGACGCAGACTCACTCTATGCCTCGAAGGCAGTAACCAAAGGTGCCAAATGTGACCTGGTCAGCCCCAGCACGGTTTCTCCCGAGGTCGACCTTCATTATCGAGAGGTTGTTGATGACAGGGGCTGTGATGTCGACGACGATGAGAAGCACAAACGACACGAAGAGCAGAAACGTGCCGATGTGGTGAATGAACTTGCCGACGCCCATCTTGAAGTCGATTTCGCGCCTGTGAGAGGTACTATGTGTGGTTTTGCTTGGGGTGTTCTTCCTGGAGACGACCGACGGTGGAAAGGTATGGCCCAAACCAAGCTTCGTGTCAGCCAGGCTGGGGAACTAACAGGCATATATGTAAATCAACAATGCTTCATAAGACACGGGCGGTCGGATGCTCCATCTTCTGGGCGCCTTCAAGCCCAACCCTTGACCTCTTCCAGACTCTGCGACGTCATCCCGGCATACAACAGCAGCTGACGACCCTTGCACGTCTTGGGTCTGAGTGCAGTCGCACCGAGCCTGGCACGGAGTACTACTAGGAGGTGATGCAGAGATGGAGCCAGTCAGCCAGTGCTAGTGTTCCTGGGTCTTGTCTTGGAAAGAAGGCATTGCGACTCTTTGGGAGCCGGGGGTGACGTAGCAATCGAAAGGTAATTCGCCATGGAAGTCGGACTGAAGCCGGCGGTGGGTCTGTTTGCTGCCCTGATCTGGTTCGGAGCCACGCCACATCTATCTCGTGGAGGCTGGCAAGGGAGGGTTGCTTCATTGAGCCATACATGCGCCATGGACCAATTTCATTTGGCTAGTCGCTCAGCGCAGATGAGCTGAGGGACTGTGGCACAGCTCCCGCGAAACCATGCGGCCCATCGCACTGGTCGACGAGAGCCGATCAAGGGAAAAGTGGAAATCAAGGTTTTTCGTTTGATCTGTGCCAAGCCTACGCTGCGCTGCGCAAGGATAGACAAACATGGAAGCACGTCGCAGCGGCTTGTGCCTGTGGATCTTTGTTCTGAGGCCTCCCCCCTGGCCATACTAATTAAAAAGAGTCATGATGCTTTGATCGGTGACTCCAGAGTTGTTTGCCCACTTGTGCCATTATGCTGCACCAGGCCCTTTCCTGGTTGGACGCATAAAGTAACGTTATGTCGACGAAAAACGTGTCTTGTTGTGATCCGTCTTGTCACCACGAGAACTCAAGGTTTTTGTGAGTGGTCAAGCGGATGGTGGTTCTATGTATGTTGTATTCGGCCCAATCAGCCATGCGTGTTTCGAAATGGCCAGGTATGCAGCCACGGCGAGGTTTCCAATTTCCCAACGCGTCCAATTGCCGCGGCGCCAGTAACTGGTGTTGCGGGGCTGGCCTGGGAAAAGTTCGTTCTTCAGCGACAGACGACAATCAAACTAACTTTCGACCATTGCGAGGGAGTGGAAGGCAGTCCGAGTGGTCAATGGCGTACTTTGTAGCGTAGTGTAGCGTAGCATAGCATAACATAGCATAGCATCATGCCCATCCATGCACCGAGTCGCTGAGCATGCATATATGCCCACGCAGAACAGAACAGTGCCTGGGTTGGCTGCTCAGTCCTTCATTTTGCTGGGCATCCATCCCTTCAGTTGCAGTCGCTCTGCTTTGCGCTCTGATTCAGAGGCGTTATTGCTCCCCACATCGAACAGCCAGTGCGCCAGACCCTTCGAAGCCATGGTCTGAGGCAGTGATTGCTTCAGAGTCGCGGCCAGGAATGACTTGTCTTTGCGATAAGCTTCTGGCCAAGAGTGGTGGAGTGGCGACCCTGTCATGGCGAATTTGTGCATGTAATCTGGGGCTGGAAAGATTTCCAACGTGAACTGCCTCTGTTCTTGATGGCTGGACGCGGCGTGCGATGTGAAGACATGCTTCGTGACCAGGGGTGGTGGTTGGTCTGGTGCAGCTGTCATAGACGGCCGATTGCTTTTGCTTTTGAGGCTGTTGAGGCTTTCCGAGTCGTCCAAATCGGCGATACATACGTCGGTATTCATTTGGTTCACGGGGATGTGATAAGTCAGAGGGCTGTATTCGACTAGTTTGCTTGCTGTGGCGGCCTCCTTGGTTACCGATATGAAGTTTGCATGGTAGCCCTATACACGCATGTCGGGTTAGAACCTGGGGGAAAGGTGGATGGCGAACTGAAGGCAAGACTGGAGGTAGTGTGAGAACTTACCGGCGTCATCTTGAAGACTTGGACAGGTCCGTATTGCTCCAAGACTTGCAAAACCGAGCGCCGCTCTGCAAAGGTGACCGGCGTGGGAGAGACGAGGACTCGGATGGACCGCTCGGGGATGGAGCGCCGCCGCACAATATTGATAGCTGATGACATTGTAACGGCAGGATTTGTTGAAGGGGTCCGAGGTGGTATTTCCCGAGCTGTTGAGTGAGAGCTTCGACTTGAGCAGTTGAGCAGTTGAGCAGTTGACATCCAGCTTGAGCCTAGCCCGGCTCCCTGGGTGGGTCTCGGCTGCTGACTGGCAGAAGCTAGCAGTCGAAGTGGAGACATCGAGAAGATGGAAGCACCACAGGGCTGTCAAGTGCATTCATACACCACGAGCTGTACTCCGTACTGTACATGACTAGGTACATACGTACTACCGGACATGACTACATCGTATCGTCGACCACCACAACGCGACGCCAGATAGCTACACCTCACCAACGTCTTTTCCAATCAACATTGTTTCATCATCGTTTCCACACCATCCCAAGTCTGATTCGACACAAGCTCCCACAAGCTGATGCGAACCCTTCCCGCCATCCTACGACCTGAGGTGCGGCCGGGAAGGTGAGCGCGGTGCCTCGTGTCCTGCTGCTCGACCGTTGCGCCGCGATTCCATACGCAAGAAGCCTGCACGAGACATAGCATTCTGTCGAGATGGCTACTCCAACGCCTATGAAGCATGCGCCCTCGCAGCAGGGTCGCACTCCGTCCCAGCTCGCGGCCGCGACTCCTCCGGTTTCGACGCCATTCTCCAACACGGCTCGAGCTGCCTTTTCTCCTCGAGGCCCGGGATCGTCTCCCCAGCAGGTCAAGAAATCCCCTGCTACCTCAACCCTCATGGGCCACACGGGCATGGGAGCTTTCAACTTTGATAGTCCTTCGACTGCCGCTGCCATGGGCGCACTAGGAATGGGCGGCGGCTTCGACATTGGGCTGGATAACGTGGGTGTCGGCGGATTAGACGCAATTGGGGCTGCGCTTGCCAATGAAGATGACAAGATGAAGCGCCTCGATACAATATTGACGTTGTTGAGTGTTAGTGTGTCCCACCCGTCACACTGGATTTGCGCCGAAACTAATGCATTTTGGTAGGCCAAGAAAGGACTCGTGAGCGAAGCTAGTCTCGAACGTCTCGCGCAGCGCATTGGCCTAGAATTACTATCCGAAGAGCAAAGGACTCCCGACGGGCGCAAGACTAGAACATTGGCTATTGCTGGATCAGCTATTGCGCTTGATATTGTGCTTGACAACAATGTTGTTCAGAGCGTTTCCCTGGCCTACCACGGATCTGCCTCGTCTGTATCAAAACACATGGATGCTGCAGGCCGAATATTACTCAAAGACCTGAAACTGCTCCCAGGGCAAAGCCCATTGACGAAAACTCTGGAGAACTTTGCTTCCAACTTCGAACGTCTGGCTAGCTTGGACAAGCTGAGCATTGTGCCAGGACTCGACTGCCACGAAGCCTTGGCTGGCATTTATGTTAGCCTCGAGAGATTATACCAGTGGGATCTGTCAAATTTGCGAGAGGAGCAAGATATGAAGGCAAAATCAGATAAGCATCTCTCGAATATGGTAATGTGTTCCAGGCATGGACGGCCCGTGATGCACGACCGAGATACAGTTGGACTCGCCATACAATATTGGAGGGAGCTTCGGTTTATGCCACCGGTCGCCGATGGCACGTATACGTACAACTACGAAAGCGGCAAAGTTTGGTCCCTTCTTCTCGGTTGTGCTCCGCTGGATGGCATGGGCGTCCCACCTGTGAGAGTCTCGGAGAACTGGATTTCGAAAGAGATTACCAAGCAGGATGCGATGATTGATCCTACAAAGACCATTCTGGACTGGCAGGAGCCTGATAATATCTCACTACCCCAGTCTGAAGATAACAAGGATGCCGGAATGGACCTCTTGCAGGCTGATCTTTCCACCACAAGAGTGCCCAGAGTCATGTTCACCGTCACGTTCGACCCGCCGGTTGTTCTGCCACAGAACGACTGGGCACGCCTTTACATGTATGCCAACGTCAATCCCCCCAACATCGTCAATGAACTGAGCCAGCGTGGCCATCCCCCGGCGCCACCGACTTTTGACAGCCTGCTCTTCCCCTTCCCGTACGGGATGAAAGTCGACCCCAGTGAATCCCGAGCCATAAGACGACAGCGACTAGTCCGCGTTTTGTTGAGCAATCGAATCGAGTCTGTCGTAAATCACAACAATACTCTCTATATTTACAAGCCCATCTATTCACAAACCGTTTCTGAGATGCCCTTCTCCCACCCCCGCCAATTACTCGACATGCTGCCGCTCTTGCGACAGTACGCATTTGTGTCGACCCTGCTCGAAAACAGCTTCGGTTCCAAGACGAAGCCTGCTGAAATCCCTACCCAGGCGCAGCCAACAGGTATCAAGACCAAAAAGGATCGTTTGGCAGAGTACATGGATGGGCTGGAACCAGACGCATTCGGTGTGGACCATGCGGCCGATACAGACCTAGATGTCGTTCTCTGGGTTCATCCGGCGCCCCATATGCAGGTTGTTTTCCCAATGGGCAATTCCACCGCGAACATCTCCCTCAAGATCTTGGAAGGCGGAACTGTGGAAATTGTGGATGAGAATATTCTGGACTGCATCGACGACAACGGAGAGGTCAATCCCAGGAGGAAAGAATTCACGAGACAAAAGCTGGGCAGGGTATTGGAACTTATGGAGGATTTGTGCTTGTGGTCCGAATGGATACGGTTGAGGCTAGGGGCGGCCTGACGAAGAGGAGACGACTTGATGATACCCTGGTGTAGAATAGTGCCAACTCACGGCATCAATACACGATACCAATAGCACCCTTGTGAGTATGGGCGGGGGGTAATTCCCCAACATCTGTGTTGTGCCGGTGGCATCATGCTGCTGCTACTGGCTCGATAGCAAGGTCCAACTTGATTGCCAAGACAGTAGAATACGAAGGGGACGAACGTTCTTCCGGAACCACTGCACCTAAAATTAAAATACTCGGTTCCAATGGGTGATTAACAAAGTATGAGTTTACATGTCTAGCTGAGCAAATACGGCCTCGGACCCCAACTACATGGTGGGATTTTGTACAAACACGTCCCACTATTAAAACGACATGCTATAACATCAGTCTATGATCGCACGTTGCCGCGTTTCAGACAAATGAGTGTGTGTCATGTTTTGTTATTTTTTTTCTTCTAAGAAATTGTATTTCGTTCGTCTAAACCGCCCTACTTCTCACACGTACAAAAAAGAGCAAACCAATAGCCAGTGAATCGTAAAACCCTGTAAATAAAAGGAGATAATATATAAGTAGAATTACACCAGAATACCAGAATCAGATCTCCCCCATGCCATGCCAGTTGAGCCGACAACTGCAAAGTACGAAATCACAAGCCCATCGAAGCTGCAGGCGTCCCCGTTTAAAAATTTACAGCATCATAGCGGCGACAGCACCGAGGACAACGAGGGCACTCAGGCTCTGCTTGGCAGCACCGCTGACAACAGTCGGAGGGCAGTTGGGACCGGTGCAGCCCCCGTTGCCGGTATTGGGTGCTGGGCTGCTGGGCTGCGCGCCGCACGAGGGCCCGACACAGACCTGGGAGCCGCTGGGTCCGGGTTGGGGTTGGGCGATGCTGGTACCGTTGGTGGTGCTGTTGTTGTTGTTTCCGCCGCTGGGCTTGGCTGGCTGAGGAACGGAAACAATTGTCTGGGTGTTGTGGATGGTGGTCTTGGAAGGGTGGAAAGGGGGCGGAGCGGTGAATCCGCCCTTTGGACCAGTTGCTTCAGTGGGATGTGTCTCTTTGCCCGGATAGTATGTGGTGGGAACGACTTCGGTGGTAACCTTACCGACGGGGCAGTTAGTGACACCAGGAGCGCAGCTGGTGATGGTGTAAGTCTTGGTCACCTTGGTGGTGATTGTGATCTTGTCAGGGCCCTTGCCGCCGTTGCCATTGTTACCACCGTTTTGACCGCCATTGCCATTATTACCATTGCTGCCGTTGTTGCCACTATTGCCATTATTACCACCATTGCCATTATTGCCGCTGTTACCACCGTTGCCATTATTACCACCATTGCCATTGTTGCCATTATTGCCGCTGTTGCCACCGTTACCGTTGTTACCGCCATTGGAGCCAGTTGGTACTGCCGTCTCGCCAGGGCAGTATGTGGTAGTGAAGACTTCGGTAGTGACCTTACCAACGGGGCAGTTGGTGATAGTAGGAGCGCAGCTGGTGATGGTATAAGTCTTGGTCACCTTGGTAGTGATAGTAGTCTTATCAAGGCCGTTACCACCGTTGGGGTTATTGCCGCCGTTACCACCGTTGGGGTTGTTACCGCCATTAGAGCCAGTTGGTACCGCCGTCTCCTCGCCGGGGCAGTACGTGGTAGTGAAGACTTCGGTAGTGACCTTACCAACGGGGCAGTTGGTAATAGTGGGAGCGCAGCTGGTAATGGTATAAGTCTTGGTCACCTTAGTAGTGATGGTAGTCTTTTCAGGGCCGTTACCGCCGTTACCACCGTTGGCGGAAGTCTTGGTGGGCTTGGGGGCGGGAGTCTTGGTCTCGACAGCAGAGACGGGGCAGATGGTAATGTACAGAGGGAGAGTCACAGTGGTGACCTTGCCAACGGAGCAACTGGTGACGGTTGGTTGGCAGCTGGTGATGGTACGAGTAGAGGTGGTATACACAGTCGAGGTGGTCATTTCAACGGAAGAGGCAATTGTGGAGTTGGGCCATCTCGTTGACAAGCTGGGCACCGAGGTTGAGAAGGTGACGGGAACCTGGGTAGAAACGGTCGGAACAGTAGAGTCGGAGGCTTTGGAGGCAATGCTGACGCTCACAGAGCCAGCGCTCTTGGACACTGTGCTCAAGGTTGAGTTGGATGATTTCCAGGTCGAGGTGTTCTTGACAGACTTGGACGTGGACGAGGCCTTTGTGCTTGGCGTGGCAGAGGCTGTGGAAATCTCAGACTTGGACGTGGACGAGGCCTTTGTGCTTGGTGTGGCAGAGGCCGTGGAAATCTCAGACTTGGACGTGGACGAGGCCTTTGTGCTTGGTGTGGCAGAGGCCGTGGAAATCTCAGACTTGGACGTGGACGAGGCCTTTGTGCTTGGTGTGGCAGAGGCCGTGGAAATCTCAGACTTGGATGTGGAAGACGACGCCATGGTGGTGGCAGTAGTGGAGGTGGCAGTAGTCTTGGGGGCGTCCTGGTTGAAGATGCGAATATCCTGAACCTGGAAGTAAACATCTTTAAAGGCATCAGGGTTCTGGCCAACGTAGTCTCGGCAGCTGTCGCCATGCGTGTTCTTGCAGGTGCCCTCCCATGCTGAAAATTCAACGGGGTTGCCGCACATAGCAATGTTCAAGACAATTCGCTGGGGCTTGAAGATCTTGTCGATATTGCAAAGATCTTTCCTCAGGTGCATGGTCGGCGCACCCCAAGTGGACGTATCGGGAGAGCTAGAGCCAATGTTCGAGGGAACCTGGTTTGGGAACCACGAGTAGATCTTGATGTGGTCGCTGGTCCACTCCATGGCATCTAGTTTCACACAAGAGTCAGCCAAGTTCCATCTCACCCAGCAAGTCATAAGCTTTGCATGTCGACTTACACACGCCACCACTACCACCCGAAGGACCATTATCCTTAACGACGCAGCCCTGGTTAAGCCACTGGGTATTGTAGTCTGTGTAGTAGTTGTCACAGTTGGGGGTGATGAGGTCGCCGGATTGGTCTGCGCTGTCAATCCTGCAACTGCCATAGGAGGCTGCGTTAGCCATGTGAAAGGCGGGATTGTTGACGCCCCGGAGGTTCCAATTCTCGATGATATCGATCTCGCCATCCTGCGGCCAGGTATCACCGACGGTCCAACTAATACATTTGTCAGTCAGTGTGAAAAGCACGATATGAAGCGAGAATACGACTTACAAGGCAGGCCAGGTGCCACACGCGCTCTGAGGCAGGTGAGTGAATCGGGCAATCATAAGGCCCTGGTTGAGTCTCGCCTTGGACTCCAGTCTCACACTGTCACGACCACGCCTTCTTTCGGCTGTTGTAAATGATGACTTGCTATCAACCCTAAGGACGACCTCTTTATCCTGAACCGCGGCAAGTCCGGCATTGATGGCTTCCGTGCGACCCAGGTAGTTGACATATCCACTGTTGGGGTCGTCAATGGTCATAAAATCGAACTTGTCAAAGAAGTTGGTCGAGTTGTAGGTGTCTTCGAGATACCACTGGACAGCGGCACCGTTGCCGGCCAAGGCCAGAGCCGCAGCACCCAAGGAAAGGAGTGATGGAGCCATTATAGTTTTTTTTTTTTTTGGTTTAGATTTGCAATTAACGAATGTGAAGGGCGAAACAATGAGTAACGAATGACTACGACGTACGATACGTCAGAGGATGAGCCGGGTGCTCTTAAATGCCAACGTGAGGCAAAGGACTAAGGATGCCTCTGCTACAAGAGAAACGACCAAGGAGAAAACCACAACCCAACCAACGCTGGGTGGACAGCTGCTTTTGAACCATCTCGTCGGCGTTGGACCGAAGGGGTTGGGGGTCTACTTCGCGGTCCACGAGATACGATGGCATCCCACGCGGCACATTCCTTATTGGTACTGGGCTGGGTATAAATTACACAAATAGTACCCCATACATAATACAGAAGATATGGAATCGTCAACAAGGGCTGTTGGTTGACGGAGGCAGAAAACTGCTGCGTATGGCGGTGGGCTGGCCGAGGAACTCCACAGCACCGTCCAGCACCTGGGAATGTATTACTGGTTCCCGTGATGGAAGTCAATTTGCATGGCACGGGTATAGCCTACAGCATGTTAGCTCGCGTATAGACTGACCAGGCATTGTCTGTATGGACAGCATCTCGTAAGCTTGCAAAGTGTCTGAGTGACGGAGAGGGGAGGCAAGGAACTGTACAATACGAACATTGAAAGACTCCATTCTTCACGCACAGATCAGCATCGAAGAGCTTGATACATTTGTACTCGGTAAGACTGAATCAAACATAAATAAGCTTATTGAAGTGGAGGGATTGGGCCGTCAGCTCAGCAAGTGTCTTGACGGTCTCCCTCCCTCCAGAGTGTCGGCGCGGCAGAGGTCGACCCCGTTGTCAACAATTTGGCCGCGAAGGAATCTGAATCTGGGTACCTCGGCCATGGCGAACGGGTCCATGGAGCCAAAAATGGGGTCTCCAGCCGCAGTCTATGGAGCTGCCCTTGAGTAGTAACTAGGGGAAGCCTCGTTAATGTAGTCGCTGCACATGGCGGTTGTCCATGTATGGCTTTCGGCCAGGCTCGATCAGTCACCGCTAATGCAGGAACGTGGAACTAGATGGGACGACGTTTGAATTTCGAATGCGATATCCTTGGCCGAGACGAAGCCGCCCTTCATTGACGTTTACCACGATGTGGTGCACAACTAGGTATAATTATAGCACATTGCGTATGGAGTTTTCGAACGGGTCCTCGATATGTTTTTGATGGAGCTGTGGCCGCGTCACCCCGGTATGGCCTGGGCGCCGGGCGTGATTCATCGTGAGAGTCTTGGGGTAAATTCGAGAGCTTTTCATGGAACTGAATACCAGGGCGAAGCCAGGTTGCGATGATTCGATGGTGACTTGACGTTGGCAAGATAAATCCGTTTGGCCAGACCCATGGGACCAGGATGCTGACAGGTGGTGCAGACGAGCGGACGCCCGTTTCCGTAAAGAGCCAAGCGCCATGTTCCCGCGGCTTGATTCGATGGCCAGTGTCGTTCTGAGCCCCCCCGCCTGCCGCGAGTAATTGTTTCGATGTCCTGTTCTCCGTTCTCCGCACCAAAATCTGGTCGCTGACGGGTACGATTTCCCCCTTTCCCTGTTTGTCGGTCGACCTTTTGGAATACTACCTACCTACTTAGAATGAACGACGATCCGGCCCAACCAGCCGACACTCGTTGGCCCTTCTCTTGAGTTGTGGCTCGGCTTCCTTTTTTCTGCTCTGTCCTGCGCCATGCAATGTTGGTTGCCCGAGGCCGGTATGTGGCGAGCGCTGCCACTCTCTGCTCCTCCCCATCGCTGACTACCAGACGGAGCATGCGGTACAAGAATGCAATTCCGGCTTCTGCGTACTAAAGTATGCAGTCGACAACTAAGCTGGCGACGTCTCCACTTGAGCCCAGGGAGGCGATGGAGTAGTGTTGCTAATAAGCATCAGCAGGCATTCATTTTCGAGCATGGCAGTTGACCGCCTTGCTAAATCAGGAATTTGCTGAGCACCAACCCATGGTGAATTAATTGCTCGGGACCCAGTCAATTCTCACCCGATGTACTCCATACGAAGTACCAAAAACCAAAAAGGACATGAGGAAGCACCACCTTCCAGCCATCGTCGCCAGTATCACCAGGATCTCATTCCCACATCCTGTCCAGCATGCCAGAGTGGACCGACTGTGCTATTATTCGAGCCGGTTGCCTCTTTCTCTACCCGTTCGTGTTCTAATTGCAGCGATTGTAGAGATGCCACTTGCTCCTAGGATCCGCCATTTCCAACCTGGCCATGGTTTTTTTTACTCGTATTAGATGTGTATGTGTGTACATGTTATGTATGATGGCTAGGCAAACATAAAACCCCCCTTTGGCCTCTGGCATAGAACTTTTTCGAACTATGGAACAGCCGATGCGTCCATCATCTCTGCGCCTGCTCCGCATACATACAATGCTTCGACATGCCTCATTAATACTCTGTATCCTATTTGTAGCAAGACCCTCGCCCCAAAATACGGTGGCCAGTGCTGTACCCGTATGCAATTTCGAGATGTGACCAAAGCACCGGCTCGGCGAGTTCCGTTACTGGCTAGACTTGCGTATTCAACCCGGACCAAGCAGATTCTGGTGAAATCAAACTCCTCGGACACAATTCATTCTATGTATATGCCGTCACACAAAATGTGCATTCGTCCGGTTATGCCCGTGTCTAGCCGTCGAGGTGTCCCATCTTGGAAGTTGTCATTGATGCAATAACCGTCTGTTGTCTCTAGCTGCTTTCGTCGTCACGCCTCATCGGACAAAGTTCCCAAGAGCAATGGCAGCCATCTGCTCTGGCTTCCCATCAACCTTGACCTTCTCAACGCGTATCCAAGAGTCGCCAGGGATGCCAATCAAACACGAGCCATCCTGTTGAAGCACCACCTTCATCTCATGCCGCCCCGCCCTCTTCTCATCTGCACCCTCATGCTCGCATACCAACCTGCCCTCCCCGCCTTGCCGCAACACGTCTCCCTGTGCCACTGGCCCAGCATCCAAGAAAATCACTCTCTTTCTGACACCCCTATCACTGACCGCATGTGTCCACACTGACCCCAGCACCCTAACCCTTCTAGCAAACTGCTCTGCCGTCCACGCAGACCAGTGTATCTGTCCGTCTGCCTTTGTAATCTTTGGTGCGTGGACGAGTTGCTTGCCTTGCAGCGCGGCCGCTTTCCAGCCCACGTCCTCCCGGGGCGCAACATGAACACCGTCGCGCAATCCCTGGATCAGCATCTCTGCGCCTTCGACCGCCACAGCAGACAGGACCTCTTGGAACGAGGCGTCCGGCGCGATGGGCATGCCCGGCGCGGGGCTCTGCGCAAGAATAGTCCCGTGGTCAAAGGCCCTGTCATCCAGAGTCTGTAGCGATACCCCCATGTGCGTGTCTCCCCTGAGGAGGGCGTGGTGAATTGGCGCCGGGCCGCGGAGGCTGGGGGCTTCTCATTAGTAGTGCTTCGCTTGGGTACTGCAGGGTGAGCTATCCAACATACTCGGGCAATAAGGATGGGTGGACATTCAGACCTCCGTATTTGGCGGATGCCAGGATCCGAGGGGGGACGAAGAGCCCGAAGGACACGACAATGACTAGATTTGTGCCGTCGGGGAGCTTGTCCATGTTAATGTTTTTTTTTTCAGCCAGTCAGGCCGGTGGACTTACATCCCATTTCCGAAACGTCTCCCGCTGGTGGATTGGGAGGTTGAGTTGTTCTGCGAGTATTTTGCAGGGCACTACGATATCAGCACGCGGTCTTGTAGAGGCATCATGATGCAGCACCGCCTCTGTTCGCAGACAATACTTGGCTGCATGGACTCTTACTGCCGGGGGCTTAAAAAACAAACAGGAGTGCAGTAGAAGAGCCAGGAACTTCGAAGCCCAGATAATAAGACAGAGAGAGAAAAACGACGGGGGAGCAGAATCCTCACCTTCACGAACCGTCCTGAGGCCCCTTCCTGTCCTCCTGCCCGGCAATACCATCACATCCAGTGCCTCTACCAACGCCCTGTTCTTCACATGTTCGCGGTGCAGGGCCCTCAGGGACTCGCAGCTGAATGCGTCCGAGCCACAGAACAATATCCTCAAGGGATCCGAGGCCTTGCGCGAGCTGTGTCGCCGTTGAAAAGGGGCGTATGGCGGCGGGAGGCGAAGGCGAGCTTGGGCCCTATTTATGAGGCGGAACATGGCGGACGGATCATATTTTCTATTTCTACCTGTATGTTTGGCGAAGAAGTGGATCCATCGTCTGGCGGGTATGAGGGTGCCAGTTGGTGATGACTGTGCGTGGTGAACTTGGGAGTCGTGTGGTTGATGTTCGCGTTTGGCGAGAAAGCACGGTTATGTGCATAATCGGACCCCTGACGAACGCGGATGGGGCGTGAATTCGCCAGTCCATCCTGCATTTGACGTACATGTTCCTATCTTATTGACGAGTCCGATGCTGTATGCTAGGAAGTAAAACCAATTTGCACTATACCTGCCGTCTTTTTTCTTTTGATTTTTTCTTATTTGATTTTCTTTTCCTTTGTTTGTTCGTCCTTCGGGCTGGCCATCCAAAGGTCCGCCAGAGCAAGAAACAGTTGACTGGGGCCTCTCCATACTAGCATGTGACCGTACAGACAACCCTATGTACGGAAAATACGACAGCCAGAGAAATGAAATCCACATGTCGCGCCTGGAGAGCTTTTTTTTTTCCTTCATTTTTTATTATTATTGTTTCTATTTTGATTTTGTTCCCCAACTTCACAGTAGCATTGAGCAGGGTAGGTCCCTGTAGTGGCGGGCTTCTTGCAGTGACATCCCAGCGTGCTTTCCTATGCTCTCGAACGTACATATGTAAGATGGTTTCAAATGACCTGCGCCGTGTTTCTTGGTCGAAACTACTGGAAAAAGATTCCTACACTGGGAATATATCTTAATTTTAAAGACTACCCTAGATAGCATCAGTATTGTGGTTATGAGTATCGCAGTCACCACGTCGAACCTGCCGCTGCAAGTAGGCCCAGAAGCTCGAAACCAGCCGACAGGAAACATTTATTTTTCTTTTCAAATCGCAATTGCTTCGGAATGATGTTCTATATCCTTTACAGCGAGGAACAATCCGCTCCTGGAGAGAGGTTCTATAAAAGGGACTTGTAGTCTTGACCAAAGGCTAATGTTTCCAAGCCCCCGTTGCACCAAGGGTGATGATACACATAAGAGGTGATCAACGGTTCCTAATGCCGGTCTATTTCTTTTCCAAAATCGGCAGGGTAACACGATAGCCTTGGACTCTTGTCAATGAAGCTTTAAACAGCCCGCCATCAGCGTCTTTGTGTCCCTAGGATAACCCAGATGGCCTCGTTCATCCTTCTGCAGGCATAGTCTCAAACCGCTCGTCCATCACAACTGGCAGAATCGAGACAAGCAACTGGCGCCTATGATGAAGTCAAGTAATTTGCAAACGTAGCCGACATGCCATGTTGAAGGTTCTTTAGCCGGTTCGTCAATTTTCGCCCAGGACTTTCCGTCAACTTCAAATTGGACAGAAGCGGAGAGGCACAAATAAAGCTACGGATAGACTCCACATTACTGGCATCTCTCCTCGACTCGTCGTCTGTATTTTCCTGTCCGATATTAATTCAAGCAGGCCAACAATTATGCCACTCCACGTACCGTGATTTCCAGTAAACGGGAAGCAAGTTGAACTCACGGGTTTGAAAGAAGCTCTTTCCAGCTCAGAGGCCAAAGAGAAGCATGTATTTGACCATCTGACGGAAGAAAATGCCATCTAGATTCCTCTCGACGTATGCATATTCTTTGGGAAGAGCCATGCCCCCAGCCACCTTGGTTTCGTCTTGAACATGATGTCTTTCTTCTCCAAGACTCCAGCACAAAAACAGCGTATTTGAAAAGAAGAATCAGGAAGCCCGCCATGAAAACAATAGTCCGCCCAGTATCCAGTACAGCAGCGCCCACAACGCCAATATCCCACCACCATCATCACCCGTCAACGCTCCAATTGCAGCCCACTGTCCAGCACTCCCCGACCAAATCAACCTCCCAGACCGGTTGCTCAATGACGACCACGCTCCCCACGTTCACGGCCGCCCTCCTACCCAAGCCCGTCAACCGGCCCTCCCCAGCAAGTATGTACGCCTTCAAATCACCAGATCCCCCCGATTTCCCCCTAGCCAGATACATGTGCTCGCCGGGACTGATCTCCTCCACCGTCAGCCTCAGCACAGAGTCTTCGTCCCGCGTCCCCTCCCACCCCTTCACTTCAGACAGCCACCCCTGCAACTGGGCAGCGTGTCCGCCGGGCAGATATTTCGCGCCGCGATGTTGGGGCGAGAACGCCCCGGGGAGGACCGGAAGCGACGTCTCATTATCAGTAGGTTTGAAGCGTGGCGCCGGTTGGAAGACGGGCTGGTGTCGACGGCTCGGCCCCCCGAGCTCCCCGGGAGACTCTGACCCGTTGCCCTCTGCTGGGGATGCGTGTCCCCGCGCAGGTGTGGCTGCCTGCTCCGGAGTACCGAGGGAGCTCGACGGCGCGGGGGGCGAGATAGATACCCTTCGCCTCTTGGCCTCCCTCCCATCCGGCGACAGGGGCGACGACTCGGTACCGGGAACACCCTCGACATCCTCTCCTGAAAAGTACTGGCTTTGAGAAAGGCGCTCCGTATCCTGCGACATCAAGTCGTCGGACTTCATCTCAATGGTATCCTGTAGCCGGCTTCCCTTGGGCTCCGCCTCGACCCGTGGCGACGAGTCACACGACTCGTCGCCATCTTCATCGACATCCTCGAGGTCATGCGCCCGACGCTGCGCATGCTGCGGTACAGAGGACGAGCCGAAGCGCGGCGTTGACTGGAACTGCTGCGATGCCTGCGGCGCCGGGGTTTCTGAGGCAGATGGCCGTTTGGCCAGCAGGAACCGCCGCGGAGTAGGTGTCTTGGCGAGTTAACAACGAGTCGTTCTTTCTGGACACTGGCATCTTGGAAGACGAGGTTGGATCTGAAAGGGCGGGCTTACCGTGGGTGGCGGGTTCATGCTCTGTAGTTCACGACATGGTGCTTCAAATGCTGTCCGGTTTGGTGGTGCGTGAGAGCAAAGTGCCCGACTTGGTGAATGGTCCATTAATGCCGCGACTAGACCAGGCGTCATTTTGCCTTGGCGCGGCACCATCTGGTGAGCGAACGGCGCCATGCCTGAATTTGCATATTTTGTCTGTTGCCTACAATTATTCATGACTTCTAGTCATGTTTTTTTTTTTTTTCCTTTCTCACTTCTGAGGCTTTCTACAGTCATCCATCACCTCCGGCAGCAAAGTAGCGGCAGAGGCTGCATTCACCAAACTAGTTCACAGGCACATTCCATGTTACATTTATTGTCATTGACCATGTCAGGCAGGCCTTTCTCCCTATATATACTAAATGCTCTGGACATGGGATTTCAGGCATTCGCTTCTCCCCAAGGCTGAAGGAAACAATGGAACAAGAAATATGCCAGTCTAGGCGCGTCGCAATGAAATATTGTGCCTAAGCGAGCGACGAGCGCTGCGGCCACATGATGATGCCGCGGTCCATATAAAACCGTAAAAAAAAAACCTCAATAAGACATGTAATGGACAAACGCCGATTTTGTGCATCTCATCGTCATGCAACACCTCCCTCATTTGTGGCCCAGAACCAAATCGAAGGGCTGCAAACCATCATAAGTACACTGCATCCTTCACCTGCAACCAGGGAAGACGTGGCACTTCATAAACACAGTGGAATAAAAAAACACCTTGGCAAAATGTAGTACCAGAAACACTGCCCTTCTCGAGTATCCCGTTTAGACGCGAGTGCTGCATGTAGAAAAATTTGAAATGAATTTGAAGAAAACGAATTGGGTATCCCAAATGGACAAAGTTGATTTCGCCATGAAAAAAGAAGAGGAATGAAAAGAATCAAATCAATCGCGAAAGATTAGGTATTGCGAGTTTTGGGACGATCACAAGTATGCTACAAGTCTCTTAGCCAATAGCCAATTCGAATTCAGACTTGTGGCCGGGCTTTGTGGGTTGCGTGTTTTTAATGGGGTGAAGCATAACCGACGGCAAGCAGGGGCGTCCATGTTTCTTCTCCCAGTCGATTCCGCCAATATTGGTGTCAACCCAGCCCATCCAGTTGTTGTAGAGTCGGTTCGGCGGCTCGGCACGGTAATACCAGGTGGTACCTTGGAAACGGCGCTCCCTCCCCCAGCCAAACGGTGATCCACGGCCGCCAGATTCGCCATCAGGTCCAGGGTTGAACCAGTTATTGAGGAAGCCTCCCTTCCAATCACGATCCATAAAGACTGGATGGGGAGCGAAGACAGTCTTCAAGCCGTGAAGCAATGCAACCGTCTGCGCAGTCATCTCAGATGCGACATGCTGACCACGCAAGTTCTCAACGTGCATGATGTCGAGGAGACGTTTTGAAATTCGGGACTGGGTGACGATGGTTGTGCGTCGAGGAAGGTCGGTAGACTTGTGGTTTTCGTCGCTGTAACCCCAAACATGGTTTGATATAATCCACTGGCTGTCAACAGGATCAAAAATAGGGCCAACACTAATGAAATCGGCTTCTTCACCAACACCCCATTCATAGTTATCCTCTTCATGAGAAGCCACTGGAGGTTTAGGACCGACAGGCTTGACGAACGGCAGGTCAGGAGGCCCCCAAACCGTCTTGTTGCCCCGCTTCTTTGCAACGTCTTCGCGGAAAGAGGTGTCATAGTCGCCGTGGTATTCGGGAATATAGTAGCGCTCGTTTCTCTCCCACAGATATTTCCGAGGCTGTTTCTTCGCAAACGCGGACAGTTTCTCGAGAAGGTCGTAGTGGTGACCGGTGTATCGGAAATCCATCTCCCAGTTCCAAATGTGATCGAATTGCGGGTGGTCCTGACTGAACTTTTGAACCGAAAGCCACTGAGCGCTGTGAACAGCTCGTGCATACTCGTCTGTCAACGCGGGATACACATCCCAGACCTGATGGTCGCTCCACAAGACTGTCATGCCATGGAATTCTGCAGGCACATTCTCCTTGAGGACAGTTTGGTACAGCTCGTCATCATCAAAAATGGGAAGACTTTGATTCTTGGAGTGGACTAGGAGGAAAACCTCATATTGTCCACCTGTCTTGAGACTGAGTTCGCTGACCAGGGCACGAATGACTTGTCTGTCGTTGTCGGTGTACTTCATTCCCGTGTATGATCGAAGCAGGAGAGCCGTTCGAGACTCCTTGGTGATCTGGCCCTGTTTCGCACCAATGAATCTCCCCTTGATTTTTGGCGCTTCTGTCTTGATGTACTCGGACCGGGTAGCCTGCTGATGATTCTCGGTGTAGTTGTTAAGATAGGGATTTTTCTTGCTCATAGTCATGTCGAATCGGTCGGCATTTTGCTTCAAACAGTGCTTCTGTAATTCACCCCAATTGACGTTATCCCAATCAATAGGTTTATACGATCCCCCGACCTTCTTCTTCATTTCCTGGAGCCCGTACTGGCCTAGGCGGGAATCACGTTCCCAGCACAAATTCGGGTCAATACCAAACAAGTCGTAGCCCCCAAACTTGGTCTGAGGCCATCTCGCTGGGCGACCGCGGAAAACAAGCAAGTCTTCAACAAATTCGCCGGTGGGACCCTTGCAGGGCACGTAAGGGGCATGACCATCTTTCTTCCATTCGTCGCCATTGTAGTCGGGATAAGGGTTAAATCGCACAGGCTGATCATCATTGAACTTGAATTTCACGTTCGGATCCTCACGAAGGCACTTGCTTTGTTCTTCGGTTCGATTGTCTTTTTGTATCAGCTGGTTGAGTGTGTTACCATAAACTAGGTTGGAGTTTGCGAGTCTGGGTGTATAAGATTAGCACCTTGACAAACAAAATTGGCAATCAAGGGACCGTCAAACACGACAGATGAAAACGTACTTTGCAGTGGTTTTGTAAGCGTAACGCCACATCTTTCGCAAGTCTTTCTCGTGCTGCAGTCTGGCAACATCACCGGCCTCTCTGGGCGTGCCGTCGGTTTCGTAGCCAGGCAGGACGTCGTCGTTGGTCTCCGGATCGTCCGGGTCGGACCAATAGGTCAGATCATCAATGTCGATTTCCCAACCCGCACGAGTACCAGTAGGTTCCTCGTGGTGATGGCCAGGGTCAGGCTTGAGTGCAACGTCTTCCGGCCTGGGGCTGGAGAGCGGTTTTTCGTCGTGTTGATTGTTTTTCGTGTCTTTTGCTGAGCCTTGCTTGTCCGTGTTTCCACCCTTAGTGTAAGGGACAATGTGCAACCTCGGCGACGGACCGCTAAAGACTAGAAAATAAAGCGATAGTGCCGCCATAAAGATGATGAAGACCGACCTCGGTCTTAGCCGAGACAACATGGTTCGTCGTCCTTGAGGGTTTAGCATCTTATCCATTGACCCCCTGCCAAGATATGGCATAGAGGACGAGATCTGACGTAAAACCCTCACCGGAAACGATCAGGAACTAATCGACTTGAGTTTCTCTGTATGGCGGAGATGGAGAAACAAGAACCAGGCTGAAAGTTGAAATTGGCCTGACCTTCGTTTTCGTTTGGATGTGGTGAGTTAAACAAGACGAGTGGCGACGGATGGGCTCGAATCCTAGGAGGCGAGGAAGCTTCTATACCTTGGTGGTGGACTGATAGAATGTCGACTTGGCGGGACAAAAAGCCAACGCAGGTTGCAAAGAGATATTCGACAGCCTGCTGGTCGTAATCCCGCGTTGGTCGGGGTTGGTGAAATAACAAACTCTTGCTTGACTGCAAAAGCTCGTGGTCTGCAAATGGAAAGTGCTCTCAACTGTGACAACAGCGAGGCTCAAAGCCCCAGGGCGGTGTCTTGGCTCAACCACGGGGCGTTTCAAATCCTGAAGTCGGGAGTTAGGAGAATTAATGGAGCATTATCTTGAGAGATCAGTTGAGACAAGTCGAGTCGAGTCCGTCATGCGCGCGCACGGAGTGAACTCGGAAATGGGGAACTGGGTACGGAATACCCGATTCGATTTGATAGTCCCGGCACCGCAAACGAGAGGGCCTCACGAGGGATGGGAGTAAAAGAACGGAAAGGGCCAGAGGCGAGTCGAAGCTGACGCGATGGGAGAAGCGAGAGGCGTCAACGCAAATGACGAAGAAAAAACAGACCGACAAAAAAAAGAGACGAGCTACAGCAGTGACGGGAGCAGCGAAAAGTGACCAGACCAGTTGGCCAGGCAAGCCAAGTCCGGTTGACTTTCAGGAGGGGGTGCGCACTCGGGCCGCTCAAGTGCCAGGTGTAGAGTCAACTGGTGCCACCAGCCGAAAGGGGGAGTGGCGAAAGGGGTGGGTGCATGTGGTGTCTTTAATGGTGCTTGGTGACGGCAGTGTCTGGTTTGACTGGCCGCCAACATGCATACATGACTGGAGCTTGTTTGAG
Organism: Metarhizium brunneum; assembly: GCF_013426205.1. Taxonomy (NCBI): domain Eukaryota; kingdom Fungi; phylum Ascomycota; class Sordariomycetes; order Hypocreales; family Clavicipitaceae; genus Metarhizium; species Metarhizium brunneum. The sequence continues at coordinate 2,488,825 of NC_089425.1, read as the reverse complement.
GCTGCTCAAGACGAAGACGGGTTCAATGGCTTGGTTGTGGCTGTAGCAGATAAGATGATATACATGAGCTCGTATGATACTCCGTACATGAGGGTTATATAAATTTATACAAATGAATTAAGTGGGAGAAGGTGGGACCAGTGGTATTGGGTGAGCACCTGCACCGACCTAATAGTATCATGTCTTGCATCCTTGGCTTGGGGTTTACGAATACTACAATACGGAGTAGACGCCACCTCAATGCTGCCAGGTTAGGTGGCCATCAACTACTGGCGATCTAATGGTATGTATGTATGTATGTACGTACGTACGTACGTACGGAGTACTGTGTATATACAAATACCAGGGTGGAGCAGCGTCCGCAGCAGAGCCAAGAGCAACTCCGAACTTTAGAGGCTAACATGCATGGAACCAATTGACATGGATGCCGGACCTGGAGAATCTGTGATCTGGATCCACCAGCGTCAAATGCTACAAGCGGCGCTGGGGTGCTGGGAGATAAGGAACAGCGATGAAGCAGTTGTAAAGGGAAAAAATGAAGACGGCCTGGACGTGCATGGACCTAGCATAATAAGACCTCCTCTTGTCGTCATCTGCAGTTCAGCAGTCTGCGCGTCGTCACCCACCAGACTCGAGCGCTGCGTGCTGCCGCCACCGATTACAAAGCGCCAGGCGGATCATTGAAGTCTACGGAGTAGCACGCATGGACAGGACCTTCTCAAACACTCCGGTGGGCGTTGGTTCATGCTGCACAGAGCAATACAGAGCGATGATGAGCAAACAATTGAGTCATTTCCCTCAACTCCGTGTTGATACTCTGTTGATCTGTGTCCACCGGCTCGGAGTGTGCTACGCCCCTGGGCGGCGCCATGTTTGTTCCAGGGCGTACGCCGTACTGAGTGAAGAACAAGGCAAAGTGTTTCTGGCGCAGCCTTGACCAGCATTTGACAACTTGTTGATTACGGAGTATTCCCACCACCAATCTCCATCGCGTGGACAGCCAAGCTTGTCAGCAGTTGAAATTGTCAATCCAAGATACTGCCAGTACTACCTCGAATTTGGTGTGGGTCGCTGCTCCTGGCTGCACCACTTCTTTCCTGTCACCGGAGTCAGTCTGGTCTGGTACGGAGTTGTAGTACGTGTCTGGTAATCTGTCCGTACTTTAGGCTTTTCTATTCTGGTCTGGTCCAATAACCAGCGCAGCATAACATGCCTGTCGGGGGCGTTCAAAGGCCCTGCTGGCCAAGAATCGCCAACGACTTGGCAAGAACGCATCAATTGATTCTTGGTATCCACTACGTCATTTTGCGCGACCAGACTTGTTTTCCATTGGCCTTCCCTCGGGCTCAAAATTTTGCAACTTGCCGCCGGACGATTGCACAATGGCTTCAATGTTCCAGTTCTCTTGGGCCCAAGAGTCCAAGACTGCGTGCAACAGGGGCCTTTGTGGCGCGCAGAGCAGCGGGTTTTCCCCCAGGGGTGTGGGCAAGCAATTTAACTACCTAGGTATCTACCTGGGTAGGGAAATAGAGTCAAGACGGCGCTCTCTTGGCGGCACCTGTTGATTTAACCAGGAGGCTTGACAGATTTTGCGACATTTTCGACATTTGAGAGCGTCGGGGCAAATGGCATCACGTCAGGCCGCTGCAGCCGAAACCGGGCGAGAAGCCGACGTCGACATGTTGGAGTGAAGCAGCTGGCATCACCCTTGTACCACTCCCGCAACGGCCAACGGCCAACAATGAACGGTCAATCTTGATTCTTGACGGCCTCCCCCCCCCCCGGTCCATTGAGACCCGGCGTGTGGTAATAGCAAAACATTGAAGGCATTGGGACGACCAGGGTCAGTCAAACCACCCGTGCTTTGTGGTCGTACTCGTTCTTGCTGCTGCTCGAGGTTACAGGTTACAGGCCTGGTGGGGCAGGCGGCGCAACAAGGTCAATCCATAGCCACAAGTTTGCAACAAACGCAGGAAGCATTGAGCACCTGCTCAGTCGCGGTAACAACAGGGAGAATCCCGGTGCCTGCCTGAGGCCATTCAGCCTCAGATCACCCAACTTGGCATCCTCCTACGTACGATTGTCTCTTCTTGAAGTCATTCGCCCCCCTTTCTTGCTCCGTAGATCGCCTGCTCCTGCTCCATACGCAATTGATTGGCGCTTTCCGCTTCCCCTTTCACAGATCTCCTGACGCTACGGGAATGCACAGTGCAAACAGATGGGTCAATCAATCCGTGGGTCGTGCGCGACCCATGGTCATGTTCCAACCCGCTCAAAGTCGCCGGGAAGAGGCGAGATCGACGTCGGCCACCGAGGTCTCATCCCTCAATCTGATGGTATCTGCCCATCACCCCCAAAACCTGCTGCTGACCAAATACACACATACATACAGTCAGCCCCCCGAATTGTTCTTCATGCGTGACCTGACAGGGTAGGGGGTAGTGTACTGTTTATAATTAATATACTATTTTATGCTATATGGTGTGGAGAGAAATTATAAGGATTATAAACAAAACTTAAATATATTAAAAAACAGTTCAGGTCACGAATCATTCAAGGGTTGGACTGACAGGCCACCAACGGCAAACATCGGTACGGGGGGGTTCCCTACAATGCAACACATTTGGACATTTGGCTGGTGCAGTTCTTCTATTTGAGCCATCGATCGCCCGTGTTGATCTATGCATCGACGATACCCGCCGCAAAAGGAAGGACAAAATTCACTACCCAGGTACCTACCTAACTTACCTACCTACTAGGTACTTACCTAAGTACCTAGGTAGGTATGTACATGTAGTTTGGCCACTGGTTCCCACGTGCTCCATGGGGTTTCTCTCAACAATATCGAATCCTTCAAGGCGTCAACGGTCGGCCTAGTAAACTCATTGAGTCTTGTTACGCCCTCTGTAGAAAACAAGCTTAGCTCCTGAGGATACTAATCAGTCTGAAACTATAATATGGATTTACGACGGGCGCAGACTCGCAATAAACCCACAGCGAACGAACAGACCCCACGTGCGCTCCATGCACATGGTGGTTTGCAACCGAGATGACGACTTAAGACAAAGCCACGGATTTGGGCTTCATCCGAATGTTCAACAACGTCACCCAAACAAAAAAAAGAATTGCTTGGAGGCGCGTTGCGTACGGCATTTAGCGTTGACGGTCCTCAATAAAAAGACCAGTACAATGACGGCGATGGCTAGTGACGGGACTGAATCGGCATCAGTTGTCAACGTCTTGGAGACCCGACACGAAGAATCGAACGCCACAACTGCTGGCGTAGCTATTATTGGCAACAACATATGTACATACGTAGCTTCGAGAATGCCCGCCATTCAACGCCACTCTGTCATTAAACATTATGCACATAGACAACAGCGGCCTCGGATAACCCCGCCAACAGCACCATCGTGACATTCTCCAAAAAGAAACCAATGATCAAGTCAACACCAATGAAAATCAATCTCACACCTCTCCTAGCTTGGCTCAAGGTAGAGAGAGTCCGACCAGTCTCAATTACTCGCCTCCTGGATCACACTCTACAGACGAAAGAAGTTGCATCAGAATAGTTGTCTTGCAAGACCTTGGTTCGCGCAGCCCTCCACAGATGGTCAGCACAAATGCCGACCAATAACTTTGTACAACCAACCGCTGTAAAGGTTCACGGCAGAGGTTCTGTCCCGTGACTGTGGCCATTTCCCTGTCCAGCTACAGCAAAATATGCCGAGATGCATGCATGCAGCCCTTTATGTAGACTTGTCATCGCCTGTCTACCAGACTCTCGTGCTGTACTACAGTGCCAAGTGTCTCGTCATACCAGTCATGATTTCACAAGAGGCCATCGCCAATCTGCCGCCCAATGAATATTGAAACTATCCGGGAGCAACAGCCATAGTACTGAGTATTTGTGGGCTGGGGAATAGTCACTTGCCAGTCTGACCTACAGTTTGGCACACAGCTTACAAGGTATGTTTCGACGTCTTTGGACTTCAGGATGCCAGACAGAAGACGTAATTCGCATATGTGACTCGTGCGCTTCCCCGATACGGACTTTCTGGTATTTGTTTAAACTACATCCAAATTGACGACACATCAAAAACGTCGAGTACTAACTACAGAAGAGACGCCAAGTATTGATTTGAGAGGCATGTTAAAAATGCTTCCCCCAACACACACACACAATGTTTCTCGCTGTTTGCTTCTCAAAGCCCACACATGACACGAGCAGGAGGACGGGCGATTAGAATATAATGCATCGCTCACGCGACAATCTTCTTTATTAGACGAAAGTCATTGTGGTATCACTGTCTACATGTTGCCAGAGTTCCTCCACCCCCCCAAATGCATTGAACAAGTACATATAAACACCGCGTCCTTGATCCAGAATCCTTATCCAAATGTTACCGAAATTTATGGACCGATACCCTCAGGCCCCCGGGTTGGCTCATGTCTTCCAAAATATCCCAATTTTTCCAAACGAATCCTGCCAGGACATACCGGTTCCCGCAAGGAGGATATATAAAATACGACTAGTCCGATAACTTGGAACTAGCGCCCCAAAATATTACAATGATACATTGCAAAGAATAACATGGGCAATGAACCCAGAAGGGGTACGGCTCTTTGCCGTTAAAAAAAAACCGAACAGACTATAAAACTAATAAGTGATGATATGTTCATGACAAATCATAGGTCTCATGGCGGGTCAGCTATTGGCCGAAGTCGCCTAATAAATTAATTCATGTGTTTTCACAGGTTCATGTTGCCTAAGCGCGTCATGCGCTTGTTCATTTTGAACTGTTGACCTGCACCAACCCCGAGACGTCCTCCATTCGGAATACCGTTGGGCGGCGGTGGATGAGGTCTTCCTCCTTGTCCAAGACGAGGTGCTGGACGCGCCGGAAGTCCCTGTGGAATTCGAGTGCCAACGGCTCCACGAGGCGGTCCGCGTCGATATGGCTCTGGCTCTAAAGACGCCGCTGGCTGTACACGTTGCCACGCATCTCGCTCACAATAAGAGCGGCCGTCAACCTCAAAGTACCCTTGCGACAGAGATACGCCGCAGTCCAAGCATCGAAAACAGCCGACGTGGTATTTGACCCTCGCCTCATCCTCAAGGTATTGTCCTTCAATACCACGTCCGCAATCGCCACAGAGACTGCCGTTGAGTTCGTGGTAGTGCTGCTCGCAATAGGGTTTGTCGTTGAGGACGTAAAAGACGGACGACGAAAATGGCTCGGCACAAGTGGTGCAAACAAAGCAAGCCTTGTGGTACTTGCCAGTTAATCTACCGTCGGCTGAGGAAATGCTCTTGCCCTTAATGGCTAGTCCACAGGACTTGCAGTCACCCCGAGATGGAAGCGCCAGCCTCTTGGGAGAACCCTGTCGTTCCCAAGTATGCTGCCGTTGCGGAGAAGTATGTTCCGTTAGTCCATGGTCGTTTCTGAAACCCGCCGACGTGTAATTGCTATCTTGAGTCGGAGAGGTACTATATCCTGCTCTAGAAGGGGGTCGTCGTGGGTCGTTCCCTAACGCACCGTCAAACTGGGTGGTTGGAGAGAGACCATACGGGGACTCGACCATTCGCGGAGAACGTGTCCGTGAAGCAGCTGCAAATGGATCGATGCGCAAGTCTTTGGGCTTAAGCTTGTCCGTCGAGAAACCGGCTTCATTCATGTCGCGATTTTGGTCAGCTTGATAGATTTCTGAGCTAGTTGGGCTCGTTACGGCAGTGCTTCGGCTTGCGCGGCTAGAGTCGGAATATCCGACGGATGATGCTGAATCGGATGGCGTATGGTATGGATTCCCGATTCCAAATTCTGCGGCCAGATCAACGGAGCCCGCGTTTCTCAGACTGTATTCTGGCAGCAAGCTTGTGCGAGGAGGAGGCTTGCGTGAGGTATCCGGGCCTATCGACCTCTTATACTCGTGTCCATGGCCTCCTCCGGTGCGTAAGCGCTCGGGATGAGACCCTGGCGCTGAAGTTACCCGCTGTGTCTGGAAGTAATTTGTTGTTGGAGAAAGCTTGGGATATGTTTCGGACCGGCTAAGCGTCGCCGAACCATTTGAGTCCAGATTCTTTGGGGCTCCAAATCCCCCATATCCATCCTTTCGGGGCTGTCTCGGCGGCAGTGGCTCTTCTGAAGGAACCAACTTTTCGAGTGAGTCGTTTCGCTGAGGATATGAGTTCTTGGCTCTCATAGGATCAAACGGGCCTGGAACAGAGGTATTCATCCTAGCCATAAATCCTCCGCTTAGAGGCTTATCAAAGTTTTCTCTGTTTGTTTCTTCGAATCCTCCATACCCTCCCGATCGTGTAGATGGGTTGGCAGACATTGGCGTCTCCCACCTGGCATCAATAGGTTGCCTAGAGCCGAAGGATTCATGGGCCCTGCGTGAACTCTCACGCCTGTTGGGGTATACTGGGGACGCATCCCGCGATTCACTCGGCTGACTTATGGGGGTCAGTTGACCACGATGCATGTATGTTTGGCCTGGTAACCAGTTAGTGGTTTCGTCAAGCTTGCAGAGGGCAGCTTGAGCGACTTACCCATTGAACCTGTCTCTACGGGAGGTGGTGTGGCATGTTTGGGATAAGGCGGTTTGGCGAATTGGCTCTCAAATTCATCGATTGAATCCAAAGGTGGTGACACTGCCTCGTAATTAGCCCAAAGTTACGCTGATGGAGAAGACGCCATATAACACACATTCTGCTGTTGGACCAGCACAGAGATGGTCTCCCATCATGGAAATTTCCACCTGATTACCACATAATGAACATTTTATTGTCGGCAGAAATGTTGATTCCCTTGGCAGCGCCATGGTGGTGAACGGGCTCGGAACCCCAGAGTAGTTGCTGCTGGCTCTCTTCAAGTTATTCTCGGAGAACCTCCAATATGCAAAACACGCATTCGATATCTGGCAATAACACGGCAGTCGTCGGCAGCCGGAGAAAGGGAGGAGAGGAGAACTATCTTTCCAGAAAAACTTGCTTCATGCATGAGAAACGGAGAGTTTGCGAAAGCAAGAGACGACTGATTCAGTCTCCCCGTCCCTGACACAGGTTGCCACCACTGTACCCAGGTGTGCCAACAACACGACGTCGATTGAATCAGTACTGACTAGGTCTAAAGACGAGGCGAAGTCGAAACAAAGAGGCTGACGCTGTTAATGCAACAGAACCGGCGGAGGTCGTGTTTGCAAGCAAGTCACTATGTTTCAATGGTCTAGCTGTCGATGTTTCCTACAGGCAACGGGATGCGCGTTTCTGCTTCAGCACCGAGCGACGGGATTTGTTGATTCCGACAAAACAGAAGCGATGGGTGAAACAGGCAGCTCATGGAAGCAGAAATGGAAGAACGTGCAATGACGATGCCATATGATGGACGATGTTTGAGAGATGGTCAGCAGCACTGGGAGGTGATGCACCTTGTGTCTCGAGTCTTGTCAAGGAAAGGCATGTATTCAAAGTAGTGGAACCCTGGCCAACCCCTGATCCGGCGGCTTCGCTTGTTCTCTTTAATACCGGCTCTAATCACCTTGAGTGACGGGCTTGCACTGGCCTGCAACTTCGGCCTCGAGTGGCGCCAACTCGTCGCCGGTTCGTGTAGGTAGGTGTTCAGGTCGAGTCCCGATCACAAACGTGACCTCTCAGGCTAGGACGGTGATGGCGGTGGAGACGGTTCGAGTAGTTTTGTGCCAGCGGCAATGGTTTGGCTTGTGCGGAGACTCGTATTGGGAAGGCACAACCTAGGAAACATACGACAAGGTACCTGCCGTGAGACTGGATCCTGGCTCAAAACCATCAAAGAGAGAAGGAGAGAGAGAGAGAGGTGTTCGGCGGGACAAATGACAACTTGAAAAAAGAAAAAGGAATCCTTCGCCTCGTATTCTCAAAGATCCGAGAGAAGTCGAGTTGAAGGCGGTGGTCCCGTCGACTCTCCGTACGGGAGTTGGTTCCCCTAATAAAACTTTCTGCGCGCTCGGCTCCGGTGGACGAAGAGCCACCAAATCGATGAGCGACACCTGATACACGACCAAGTGAACACCGAATGGGTCCATCATCAATGACAGAATGGGTCAGGACTTCTTGGTTGCTATGCGATAAAGCTCTATTGAATTCAAACGACCGCCACAAATTGCCCTTCAGGGCAGATGCGAAGCCAGGGAGACGCTGTCAATGGTTCTGGACAGGCGACTAGAACCCTGGGAACATCTTCAGGGCAAGCTGGTGGCAAGCAAGGAGGATCGACGTTGGCCCTTGATGCTGGCCCTTGAGGTCATCGTGGTTACGTCAGAATCCCATTCTGCAACCATGACAGCCAAGGGTTGGAGAGCCCCCTTCAGCCCTTCAGCATTTCCTGACCCTTCACTAGAAGGCTCCCTTGCGCTTCGCCCCAAATTTGCCGATTAGCTACACAAATTATTTACTGCTTCTGTGTCAATATGGTCTTGGTCTCTTTTTTTCGCCCTGTTTCGAGCAATTATTGTAGGTCCCGTTCTACGGCCCATCGAGTGTCGAGGCAAAGCTGAGGGTGAAACGAGGGACACTTGGCCATACAATCTGGTACTATCTCCTACTCCGTACTCCGTAGGGGGTATCCGCACGCTGATATGGTCTTCCAATAGTTTCCCGCCGTCTCGCAGCGATATCGCTACGCATAAACCACCAGCTCTTCGCCAGTGGATTATTGCTTGGGGCTTGTATATATCCTTACTCGTCAATCGTACGAGAACACGACCAACATCAATGTCGACGCATGAAGAGGTTGCTTCTTCTTTATGGCGCTGCTTTACGGATTGCTCCATATTGAATCAACTTGAAGCACCCTTCACTTAATCAAGCATTCACTGGCTACACCAAACTCGGGTTGGTGTCCACAGCCTCATTTTCACCCGCCGGAGTGGATATGCGGCGCATCCACAGCTCATTTGGGCGTGGACGAGTGTCACAGGTCTGCCGTTGCCCAAATTGTCAACCGTGTTGCGCTCCGACCATCCACCCGCCGAATGGCATCCGGGTACCTTGCACAAGCCCTGCCGCCGACGGGCGCCACATCCAAAGGAAGAACATTCTTGGACCATCTCGCGGCCAATGCTCTTAGCTCTTAAACCGCAAGAGGAAGAGCTGTTGTTACCCACCCTCGTCATGGGCTGAAGTCCATGGTTCACTCAACCCTTCCCAGGCTTTTCCCCTTTCTACTACCAACACTCTTCCTTTGCAGCATCACGCATTACGATACGTGGACCAAGAGCTGTTTGCCACTGCTTCTCCCCTTCCACGGACGTTCCGCACCGGAGGCACAGGCCATACAGCACATAAGTGCAATCGTCCACTTGTCAAATAAGAAGCGGTCAAAGCTGCAAACCCCCGTGATGATGGAAGAAGGACACGCACAACTTGGCACTAACGAGGATAATTATGTGACTACTACTAGTACCTCTTTGACCGAATACTACATACTACTTATACACAGTCAACAACACCATACCCGATTTGGCCACCCAGGTAGCTCGCCAAGATGCTGATGGCACTCAAATCCTTGCTTAATCCCAGCAATCCATTTCGTGATGGGTTGATCATTATTTTGCATCAAACCATACTTCGGACCGGACAGCCAGTAAGGTCGCTATGCACCTGCTCTAGGCAAATAGCTTGCCAGCCAAAATCAGCTTCCTACGCCCGAACACGACAAAACTTAGCACTCCTTATACATACATACATGGTCCGCGCATGACAAGTTGGTGTGGAATACCGTCATCTGAGATTATTGTATTTGATAATTAAGTACCGCAAACCCAGTACAGAGTACGGAGTATATGCGCGGCAGTTACAGGTCGAACCATGTGAAATAGCCCCAAAGATTTCAAGTCAGCAAGAGGAATCGACCTGACGTGTGTTTTAGGTATCGGGGTTCTGGTTCAAGTCCTGGATGACAAACACGAAGCATCTGCCCAGGAAGAGCCAAGAAGAAATACCCGTTCGCCCTGGGTACAAAAACAGCAACTCGACACTGACAACGATTGCAGATTTGTCTTCGTTCCATGTGGGTATGGCCAATGCCCTGCCAGGCCAGACCAGGCCCCGGCACCAACAAGCACGTTCATTGCCACGCTTTAACATTAAACTCATCATGCTTCCGAAGAGCTAGGTCGGAATCATCACATTAAGCGAGAATGGATGTTCTAGGGCCCCCAGAACCGACAGCCCTCATTCCGATCGCGCCGACGCCAATTCGATGAGCCAGTTGCTAAGCCTCGTCCTTCGCGGGAATGAAGAGTTCCATGCTAACCGGACGGACTCTTGTGGTTCTTATATTTGCGATGCCGAGGGGTTCACACGGGGGCGCGTCTCGTGCGAATCGGATCGCTCACCTTCATGAAGTCGATATCACCCAGTAACATGGGGGCTCTTAAACAGAGTCAGAACGTCGCACAGTCTTGGGTGATTCCAAAGTAATAGTTTTCAGATGAATACAACATGCACTATGTGGTAGTTTGACCACTGGCTGGACGGCCAGATTGTTCGGCCACCCCTGGTACTCCATACCAAAGTCCACACTGCGCTGGGTATAGGGTATTCTAAGTGCCCGATGCGCCTCGGTTTTTAATTCTACGTTTGCCTGTGTCACACTACCGCTGGCAGTTATTCCGTGCTTATCAGCATTATGCTCTGAGCCAGGTTGTCAAATGACATGGATGGGGAGTACCCTATATTCTGTAGCTGACATGGTGCTTTGCTTCAGACTCGCGATGAGCCCGATCGAGTGGCTGGAACCGACAGTTTTATCCAGCAATCAAAAGGCAGACACTGGACGCTTATTGAGTCTGGCGAACATAATTTGGAGTACAGAGCACCAGACTTCAAAATCAAATCCCGATACACAGCTCAGCCACGGCGGGCACATCATACGCGCCCAAAAGAAAGCCGAGACCCGAGATAGCGGCTTCCCTTGTTCAAAGGACTGAGTGTTCCAACTCGCGAATCATTCAGGGCAAGTAGGGAATCTCCATCGACGGTGTACCGTTTTGTGCCGCGTCGAAGCGGTTCTTCAGACATGCATACATATTATGCTTCGTAGATGCAGTACCGTGCAGAGTATTGCATGCAAGGCTTCTAAGTTGGCTTAACGGCCCCCCTCAACAAACGACATCGGACACGCGGTGAGACGGCGACGGGCAGTCGCAGTTGCGCAGGCCTTGGCACCTATACAAAGATGTTGTGCATTTTTCAATGCCCGTATGCACATATCTAGGTACCTAGGGGCGGGACACCGTATTCTTCACGATGGCATGGTTTGTCTGATGTCGGGATATTTATTGAAGCAAGGCCACATCAGATCGATGAGCTAGTACCAGTACGCAGTGTGGTGGCGTCGGTGCTGGCCCACTGGTGACTTGAGGACCGCGTCTCGATTGAGCGGTTTTCCCAACAGTTTGATTGACGTTTCCCGTGCCTGCGGCTGCAGAATGGCGGGTTTTATGTGAAAGTCCGATGATATCCCCCCTGGTTGATGGGCTGTATTGTGTGCCCCTCGTGCGGCCCCGCCATGCGTCGACGTGTCGTCGATGTTGTCATGGTGCCGTGCGAGGCCGGAGAGCAGGGAACAAAGAGTTGATGATTGGCGCTGATACTCGACACTATGCGCAACTTTTCAGGTTGGTGCTATGCCGCGAGGCACCGAATGGTCCGTCAAGGTCAATGTGATGGACGGAAACGGCGGTGATGCCCCTGGCCGTCGATCGCTGAACCCTCCCGCGGCCCTTTGGGGAGCCAATCGTCCATGTCGCCGAGTTACTCGTTGGCGCTTGGCGGTCGTGTGCCTGTCTGCGTCTCTCCCGCTTCATCCGATGGCAGTCGACGCCTGCAGCTCCAGCCCAGCAGTCGAGCAGTCGAGCCCCTCACCGCCCTCCGGTCTGGTCCGCCCACGGTCCACGTGTGAGAGACCACCAAACAGGCATAAGTGACAACATTGAACCGCGGGGCTCCACGAGAATCGCCGCGCCGGTGTCTGCTGCTATATCAGGTCCACATTCTGCCTATCGCCCACGTCGGCTTCCCGCCTCCTTTTCTTCCCTCTTCAACCACGTCAATTGCATTCTGCTACACACAACAACACCAAACCAAACCTTTCCTTTGCCCGATCTTTCTGTCTTTTTACAGAATCTTCGCGGTACATTCCACTTCTGGTTCCGTCGGGCCACGAAAAAATAACAAACTGCAAAAATAAACCACCCCACCCACCAAACCACTCCAATCTCAACAGATCGAGGCATTGAACCTCGATCACACAGTCGTCAAGACGTTTTCCAATCTCCTCAACTCGTACGTCGACCTTTTCACGTCACACCTTGCCGCCGCCTGTACAGACCGCCATGCTAACCCGTGCAAACAGGATTCACCACCCGTTCGCAGGAGCCCGTTGCTCAGCCGATTCTGGAGGAGCATCGGACTCAGTCCAGACCCAGTAAAGGCAGAAACTTGACATCCAAGCATCCCCAACTTTCCTGTCTTACGAACCATCTACTTTCGCGCCAATACCACTTGTCAACATGGCTCCCCACGCGCAAGTTACCACGGGCTCCACGAACGGGGCGGCTCTCAATGGCACCACCGCCGCTGCTTCTCCCACCACTTTCGTCGTCAACTCACCCAATGTTACCTATACTGACGCCGAGATCAAGTCCAAGTACACCTACCGTACCACCAGTGTCGAGACTGACGCCAGTGGCAACTTTGTTGCTACTCCCAAGGAGACGCAGTATGACTTCAAGGTCGACCGCAAGGTTCCCAAGGTCGGCATGATGCTGGTCGGCTGGGGCGGCAACAATGGCACTACCGTTACCGCTGGTATTCTCGCCAACCGCCGCAATCTCGTCTGGGAGACCAAGGAAGGTCCCCGCGAGGCCAACTACTACGGCTCTGTCGTCATGGCTTCCACCATGAAGCTCGGTTCTGATGCCAAGACCAATGCCGACATCAACATCCCCTTCCACAATGTCCTGCCCATGGTCCACCCAAATGACCTTGTTATTGGCGGCTGGGACATCAGCAAGATGAACCTGGCTCAGGCCATGGACCGTGCTCAGGTCCTTGAGCCCACCTTGAAGTCTCTTGTCAAGAAAGAGATGAACGAGATGGTCCCCCTCCCGTCCATCTACTATCCTGACTTCATTGCTGCCAATCAGGAAGACCGTGCCGACAATGTTCTCGAGGGCACCAAGGCTTGCAATGGCCACGTTGAGAAGCTCCGCCAGGATATCCGCGACTTCAAGGCCAAGAACAACCTGGACAAGGTCATTGTTATGTGGACTGCCAACACGGAGCGATATGCCGACATCATTCCTGGTGTCAATGACACTGCTGACAATCTCCTCAAGGCCATTGAGCAAGGACATGAGGAAGTCTCCCCCTCCACCGTCTTTGCCGTTGCCTGTATTCTTGAGGGAACCCCCTTCATCAACGGCTCTCCTCAGAACACCTTCGTGCCTGGCGCTATCCAGCTGGCTGAGAAGCACAATGCATTCATTGGTGGTGATGACTTCAAGTCTGGCCAGACCAAGATGAAGTCTGCCCTTGTCGACTTCCTCATCAATGCCGGTATCAAGTTGACGTCTATTGCCAGCTACAACCACCTGGGCAACAACGACGGCAAGAACTTGAGCTCCCAGAAGCAGTTCCGCTCCAAGGAAATTTCCAAATCCAACGTGGTCGACGACATGGTTGAGGCCAACACCGTTCTGTATAAGAAGGGAGAGCACCCTGACCACTGCGTTGTTATCAAGTATATGCCTGCTGTCGCCGACAACAAGCGTGCTCTTGATGAGTACTATGCAGAGATCTTCCTCGGTGGTCACCAGACTATTTCGTAAGTAGCAACACGTGTGCCACGGTGAGAGATGAGAGCTAACATGATCGCAGCCTGTTCAACATTTGCGAGGACTCCTTGCTTGCCTCTCCTCTCATCATTGATCTTGTCGTCATTGCTGAGATGATGACCCGTATCCAGTGGAAGGATTCCACGTCCGAGGACGGCTTCAAGAACTTCCACAGCGTTCTCAGTGTTCTCAGCTACATGCTCAAGGCTCCTCTGACTCCTCCCGGCACCCCTGTTGTCAACGCTCTTGCTAAGCAGCGTGCCGCTCTGACCAACATCTTCCGTGCCTGTGTTGGTCTTCAGCCCGAGTCTGATATGACACTTGAGCACAAGCTCTTCTGAATGGGGATAATGTGAATAAGAACAAGACATGGTCTGGGTCGGAATTGTTGCTTAAGAAAAGCATAAAATTGAAAAAAAAAAGGATAAAAATAAACTATAAAAACATTAGGTAGAGACAACAGGCATCTGCGCCAAGTTGCTTGAATGAAAATATTGTGTCTCGCCGACAATGCAGCTCATTCAGCGCCATGTGAAGTGGCTGGCGAATAAACGTCTGCATGCAATTCCGTAGATGCATGCAGCTGAAGAAACCATCTCTTGTCAAAGCCTTATGACGATGCATTTGCCATTTATCTCGGTCGAAGATGAGCAACTGCGTTTTAATACGACATCTGGACTTTTGGCATGTGCACAATTGCGGTGTGTTGGACAATGAGGTTGGTCCATCGCAGATAATTAAAAGATGACGCGGGATGGCCCGCAACAGCGCGCCACCAAAATCGCGTCGCGCGTCCGCGAGCTCCCCACCAGCCGTTATCCCACTTAAACGCAGCAACATTGAACCTCTCAAGCAAGCTCGTGGTCCGTCTGCTCCGTACTTGACACACATCCAACAGAATTTTTAGTATACGCCTTGAGCAGTCAATTTCCTGTCATTCTTCGTTTTCGATGATTTAATACAAGTTTCTTGATTATCCCGCCAGCCAATATTTCTAGCCATTCATCGCCGCCGATGGCGCTTCCACGAGTTTCCTCGCCCGCATCACGCGGTGGCTCACCGGAACCGTTGACACCGCGATCCAAGATAAGAGCTCTGCTGGCAACAGTAGAGAGCAGTGACGACGAAGGACCACATACTGGCAACAGGAAATCAAAATCGTCTCTCATTTCTCAATTGCCTCGCAAGATACACAGTAGTCCTCGATTGGCACAAAATGACAATGAGTCTGACGAGTCTGACGTTGCAGTTCGACCGAGAGGGAAGCTCGCGTCACGGATGCAGGGTGGTTCGGCAAATACAAAGAGCGCTTCTCAGAGCCCCTCGGCCCCAGAGACGGCAAGAGAACGCGTGAGGAGGATGCTGCAACGCGACGAGGCGGAGCAACAGGAGAATTCGGTGGCCCACGGCGACCAAGACGACGAGCTTCCCACTGCCCCGAGGCGGTTGAAACGTCGAGCTCCTGTTGATGACGAATCTGATGCTGCAGAGAGAACATCCCGGTCTCATAGCCCCGGATTGTTCGTCTCTTCCCCAATGCGTCCTTCCCCAGTGAAAAGCGCGGCCGGGGCAGCGGATTCGGATAACGACTTACCGCCGCTGAAATCAGATCGTTTCCAGGCTCTCGTCGAACGAAAGAGACAAGAACGTCTTGCACGCGAAGCCGCAGAGGAGGCCCGCAGGGTTGAGCGACGAGCTCAGCAAGAACATCTTGCCTCTGAGCTGGAGCAGCTCGTTTCGGATGATGATGTCGACGGCATCACCGACGACGAAGGTGGCAGACGACTCACACAAGAAGTTCGCCCAACGAGGAAAGCGAGCAAGAAGGCGATTGAGGAAATGAACAGGGAGACGCAGCGGATGGCCAGAAGCATGCAGCTTGCTCATGAGGCTAAGACAAAGAAGAAGATCTCTAAAGCTAGCCTTTTCCAGCGGTTCCATTACAAGCCTGTTGGTGGGGGTGAAACCACATTGCCTGCTGCCAACAGCTCCAGCCGACCTACGACACCGCAGTCTGATGTTGAGATGGGACATGCGGATACACCTCCTAGCTCTCCACCTCTGGGTAAGCAGGATGGTGGTCGGCTTGTCAATGAGGACACTGCTGTTCCAACAGAAAACATCGAGGCTGCAGCTCAACCAGGAGTTGCCGCCAAGACAGCGAGCCTCACAATGGCAAGTGTAGATGCTGGTTCACAGGCACGGCCAAAGCGAAGAGTACGTGTTCGACTGCCTGTCATGCCCACAAACGCAGTTACAATCGACACGGACGACGATCTCCAGATTACGACTTCGGTCAAGGACAAGGTTGATGCTCTGTTTGCAAACATTCCTTCCAAGACGTCATCCAAGACTCAATCTCTACAAATTTTCCGTGCTTTGGCACAGGTGAAGTCTCCTGGCAAGGAGAGCCGCGGCAAGAAAGACCAGTCCAGGATGAACCCTGGAGAGCTTCAGGCTTATTTGCAACTCAAAGCCCGCCAGCAAGCCAAATTGGAGCGCGATCGCCGCCTGGAGGTTCTCAAGGGACAAGGAATTGTCATCCAGACCGCTGAAGAGCGCGAAAGACAAGAGCAAGAAGTCGAGGACATTGTGGCCAAGGCTAGACAAGAGGCCCAGAAGCTCATGGAGGAGGAGAGAAGCGAGGCTAAGCGGCAACAGAAGGAGAATGGCGAAGTTGATCCTCTTGCTTGGGATGACAGTGACGACGAAGAATACCAGGATCCGGCTGAGGAGGCGGATGCGGAGGCATCAGAGTTAGAAATGTCCGGGTCTGAGGATGAGGCAGAGGCAGACGGCACGGAGGAAGATGAGGGCGCCGAAAACCCTCTATTTGACGAGGAGGCTGACTCTAGCGCATCTGAAGCCGAGACCGCTGCTCAAGACCAGGCTGATATGGATGAGATGGAGCAACCAGCCCCGAGGAGACAACGCAGAGTACGAAACAAGGCCATATTAGTGCTTTCGGATGATGAAGGTGAAGTGCAGGCTACACCCAGGCCTGTCAAGGTTACTGCTACCCAGATGACACCCGCGGGTGCAGGCACCATATCTCCTGTCGCTCCCGGCTCAGTTCTACGATCTGCGAAAAAGACGTTTATTCCCGGACTGCCTGTCCAGGGGCCTGCTGGGCTGGGACTCACACAGATATTTGCTGGCACCATGGACAGCCAAATGAGCGATTGTGCAGCCGGGCCCACGCAGTCTATGATGCCGGATTTCGACCACTTCCCCGATTCCAACTTTTCAGCCACCATGGACGAGCCGATTGAAGAAATGATTGTTGATTCTCAACAAGAGGAGACCCAAGGGGTGCAGCTCAACCTCTCACAGTCTCAGATGCATGGTCTCGGAACGCTGATTGCCAACGGAATGCAGACTCAGCTGTCTGAGACACTGGAGCTATCCCAGGATGTGGGCTTGCAACAACATACCCCTCTCCGAGACAGATTCGTAGATCCTCCCTTCTCAACGGTTGAGACCATGATTGCCGACAAGCAGGACGTGGACATGTCCCAGGAGTCACCGGTCGTTCGAAGAGGCCGGCTTCGGCGAAGAATGGACATGTCCCCTGCCGAGACTGCTATCCCGGAGGCCAGTGAGCCCAGCGCACCCAGCATTCAAGGCAACGCCTTCCAAGCTATGCAGGATGCAGCCAAAAAAGAGCAGAGACTCCGTCTTGCCGACGATTTTGATCGTAAGAAGAGCAAGGCTAAAGAAATGGTTGAGGAGCAGGCCGAAGAATCAGAGGATGAATACGCCGGTCTAGGTGGCGTGGACGGCGAGGATAGTGACAATGAGTCCAACGGGTCGATGGAGGAGATGATTGACGACGCGGCTCTCAACGAAAACGACAAACGGAAGCTAGCTGCGTTTTATGCGTAAGTTGCAGTGCCTCTCTTCCCCCCCTGACCACGTTGTGGATAATAGAAGCTAACTTGAGCCCAGTGATCGTGAACGGGCCAACGACGAACAACAGGTCGAAAGGCTCTTCAAGGACATCACCAGCGGCATGCTCCGTCGCAAGCGCGGAGGCGATTTTGACCTCTCGGACTCGGACTCCGATGGTGAGGCTCGCAAGCGCATGAAGCGCCGACAATTCGCCAAGATGCAAAAGGCGCTCTTTGCAGACGAGCGTGTCAAGAAGATTGCTGAAAACCCCGGAAATCAAGCATTTATGCGAACCATTGAGGACCGCGACAGTGACGATGAGATTGATCTCCTGGGCGCTCTCGACACGCCGTCACAAGCGGACTCTGAGTCTCAAAACGACACCCAGGAGCAAGCTCAGCATCCTACCTTGATCCCTGACAGCCAGCCTACACAACCACAACCACAACCACAACCACAGCCACTTTCTTCAACAGCAGACAACAGCAGAGCGCCGGCGAGCATGCGCAGAACAAAGAACGGCAAGAAACCCTCCAACATAGGTGAGGTGCGCGAAACGCTGTCCAACCTCCTTGACGAGCCACACGGATCCATCATCCCCGCCACAGAAGTTGGTTCCGACAGCGAAGGAGAACAA